>NC_060145.1:424777529-425123779 GCF_021461385.2 Schistocerca piceifrons
GCTTATTCAGAGGGACAAAAATGATCTCCTTGACAATAGATAAAGATGAATGATCTTACTTAAGTGAAACTGCATGTGATATTTGTTACAGTCCAGATTGCTATGTGTTTCAAATACTTTCAGTCCCTGTCATTTTTTGGAGCATATACTAGTTCAGAGGAGCTGCAGTAAAGTCAGTAGTGCCACTGCTAATTTTACTGTTCTAAATGTACATGAGTAAACACCAATAGTGTATTGAAATTTAGCAACAGTTATTAACTGATCTTGTTTTTAACAACTACTGCACTGTTTTCATGCAAGCCCTACCCTGACTATCTTTTCCACATCTCTGAAGGTTGTCGTTCATGAAAAGATCATACACTGATTTAATGCAAAATTCAAAGTGGGATAACATTGTCCAAAAGTGTAAGAGGATTTCATTTTGTGGTACTGCTTCTGTTCCCTTGCAGTATTTATCTTCAAGAGTCATTGAATCTCTACATAAAATTGGTAGTCTTTGCTGTTGTAATCAATATTTTACTACAGCAAAAGATAACAAATTAGCAATCTTCTTAGGTAATTAATCATGCAATTTTTCTCTCTGGTAGAAAATGCTGTTTTGAATTTTTATGTTTTTCCCTTGGCAACCTAAATATAAGTCAAAAACTGGCTCTTGTTCCATGATTAATCATAGAACTATTAGTAAAATACTTAGTTATGTTTTCTCAGATTTGAATTACAGGTTAGTAGGTTTATTCACTTCATGCAGTAAAGATACCCAGTTTTTAAACAGTTCTTTACAATGAGTCCACCTGCTACTTCTAGTCATTATTCTTATGGCCCTTTACTGCAGTTTGAGAATTGTCCATGTTACATGCCTTCAGTCCCTGAAAAGACTCAAATAGCTAATAACTGAGTGTACATGGAAATAGTACATCATCATAAGACATTGGCTGTTACAAAATGATAGCAGAACCCTAAGAGTATAACATGCTGATGACATTCTTTTTGTCAGTATTGTTGTATGATCATTCCATGTTAATTGATAGTCAATATTCATCTCTAAACACTTCTTGTGTTTTACAGTTTCTGTAGATTTAACATACACTGAAAATCCAAAGAAATGGTACACCTGCCTAATATCATGTAGGGCTCCTGCGAGCACACAGAAGTGCCACAACATGACATGCTATGGACTCGACTAATGTCTGAAGTAGTATTGAAGGAAACTGTCGCCATGAATCCTTACAGGGCTATCCATAAATCTGTAAGAGTTCGAGGGGGTGGAGATCTCTTCTGAACAGTACATTAAAAGGCAACCTAGGTATGCTCAGTGTTCATATCTGGGGAGTTTGGTGGCCAGTGGAAGCTTTTAAACTCAGAAGAGTGTTCCTGGATCCACTCTGTAGCAATTCCAGGCATGTGGGTTGTCACATTGTCCTGCTGGAATTGCGCAAGTCCATCGGAACGTACAGTGGACACGAATGGATGCAGGTGATCAGACAGTGTGCTTACGTACATGTCATCTGTCAGAATCATATCTAAACGTATCAGGGGATCCATGTAACTCCAACTGCACATGCTCTACAGCCTCCTCAGGCTTCAACAGTCCCTTGCTGACATGAGGGTCCTTGGATTCATGAGGTTGTCTCCATACCCGTACATGATCATCCACCCGACACAATTTGAGACGGGACTCGTCAGTCCAAAGTCAGTGTTGATGTGCCCACGCGAGGCGTAAAGCTGTGTGTCATGCTGTCATCAAGGGTATCTGAGTGGGCCTTCAGCTCCTAAAGCCCATATCGATGATGTTTTGTTGAATGTTTTGTTGAATGGTTTGCACACTGACACTTGTCAAAGGCCCAGCATTGAAATCTGCAGCAATTTGTCGAAGGGTTGCACTTTTGTCATGTTGAACAATTCTCTTCAGTCATTGTTGGTGCTGTTCTTGCAGGATCTTTTTCCAGCCACAGTGATGTCGGAGATTTGATGTTTTACTGGATTCCTGATGTTCATGGAACACTTGAGAGAAGGTCATATGGGAAGACTGCCACTTCATCAATACCTTGGACATGTTGTGTCTCATCGCTTGTGCGCTGACTATAACACCACGTTTAAACTCATTTAAATCTTGATAACCTGCCATTGTAGAAGCAGTAACTGATCTATCAACTGTGCCAGGCACTTGTTGTCTTATATAGGCATTGCTAACTATAGCACCGTATTCTGCCTGTATTTAAATACACATGCCTATACCAATTTCTTCGGCACTTTAGTGTATATGCTTAATGCGGCAGAGTTGTTTTCCCTTTTTACACATAAGTGCACACTGTTTTTTTCCTATGTTCAATATTAATTCATTACATACTGCCACTCATAAATATGCTTGGATGTTTCATTTGCTTTGTCTTATAGGAGTCCTGTTGCTTTATCATTGACTATGATGATGCTGTCATCAACAAAGAGAACTTTCTCCATTTCTTTAACTGTCTGGAAGGCCATTGATTAATACCATCAGTCCAAAAAGTGTGGAGACAGGATCAGTTAAATATAGAGAAAAGTTAAGTTGGTGGTTTTGATGCTTCACGTGTTCCACATAGTCTCCCCCACTTGAGTATAACCCACAGAACATTCATACAAGCATATCAAACTGTCATAAAAGTCCTTCCATGGGATGTTATTCAACTCGTGTATCCCTTTTGCATCTCCTTCAGTCTTGTTGAGCCATTGGAGACTGATTCTCCACTTTATCATTTTCTGATACATTCGTATTGATGATTCCAAGTCTGCCCACGCCCCTCTCAAGTTCCCCTCAGCTCTCTTGTGGGTACATGTGTGGCATTCACAGGGCCCTGAGCTACTGTAGCCTTTCTCTTCTCGTGGACTCATTTCCTTCCCCACATCCCCTCCTTCCCATCCTAGCTCTTCACCCTCCTGTGCTTCCTACCCCCCTCTCCTCTTTCTCCCTCAGTGTTTCCCTCTATGATGACCCAGCTATTTCCTTGGTTTTTCTGTTCCTTTTCAGTCTTCTCTCATGTTCCCACTCTCCCTTTTATTTTCCAACGTTTTCTGGTCCTCCTTGGGGTTTGACTTCCCTTTCAAAATTTTGTTTCTGTTGTGTGAGCCATTTGGGGAAGAACTTCCT
This sequence comes from Schistocerca piceifrons, assembly GCF_021461385.2. NCBI lineage: Eukaryota > Metazoa > Arthropoda > Insecta > Orthoptera > Acrididae > Schistocerca > Schistocerca piceifrons. Next base: position 424,780,654 of record NC_060145.1, read on the forward strand.
CTCTAGTGTCTCTGACAGGAGTTCCTCTCCCTCCCCCCTCCTTCATCTTTGCTTCCCTACCATAGCCTCCAACTCTCCTCTTTGCTAGGTGACCAGCTGACTTGCATGTGTAGCTAGTCCGTATGGTGGGATGGTTATGTACCAGTCTGGCTGAGCCCACTGACAACACAGGAATCACACTTCCGGTACCTAAAGTATCATTGCCTCATGTATGCCTAGGAGTGGTTGCTAATCCTTTTGGGCATCAGGACTCCCAGCAATGAACGCCGAGCCAGGCAGCCGTTGCCATGTCTAGGTGGTGCCCACTGGGTGAGGCCTTGATCGGGGTGAGTGATACCTGGGTGACACTCTGCACATGAAGCGTGCTAATTTCTGTAGCTCTGGCCACTCTTTTGTGACTGTGTCCTCAGACAGGAGTGGTTCTCTCTCTGCTCCTATTTTTTGCTTAATTGGTCCTTTCCGTCCTGACCACCCCCTGGAAGGAGGGCTAGCTCCACCAGCTTAGGGCTAAATCCTTTCCCTGTTACTTAGTTTGTCCCAAGATAGATGGGGAGACACTTGCTGTTACCAAAGTGCTCTCTTTTACAGTACATATCGAAGATAAGTTTGATGAAGTTGAATCACTTTGTAAGGCACAGTCTGGTTCCATACTGATAAAAACTTCCTCTGCCAGTGAGTTGGCTTCCCTTTGTGCTTGCAAAAGCTTAGATCTCCCATTGAGCATTACGCCATACCAGCCCTTAAATATGACTCAGGGCATTATTTTCCACAGGGACCTTCCCCTTCGATGTAACCCGGAACTCTGGACTAATCTGGAGTGGCATGGCATTCAGTTCATCTGGTGAGTCCCAAGAGGTCAAAGGGCATTCACAATGATATCGGCACTTTCGTCTTTGCTTTTGAGTGGTACCCTTCCAGAAAGTTATGGTTTACCATTGTGCCTCAGGTTTGGTCATGTCTTTGCAATGTGAGGCACATCCTATTTGTGATGGCTGTATCGGCCCTTTCCATGCAGGGAGTCTTTGCACCCCACTGCCCAAGTGTATAGCTGTTCTGGCCCACATTCTCCTTGCTCAGCAGATTGCCGAATCTATCAAAAGGAAAGAAAGATTCAACAATTTAAAACTCTCAGCCATCTCTCATTCTGAGAGGCCCGACAGAAATTAAACTGTCTTCACTCTGTCTTTTTAACATCTATCTTTGCTTCTTTTACGTCCTTTCCTCCCTCCTCCCATCTGTCCTGTCCCCCTTCCCTTTCCTCGTCCCTCATGATTCCCATTCTCTTCCATCATGGAACTGCTCATTCTCCTTGGCTGCAGAAGAAACTATTTTCTCTGGCACCTTTCGGGGACTCCCCCTGCGGGTCCGGGGTAAGAATAGGCCCAAGGTATTCCTGCCTGTCGTAAGAGGCGACTAAAAGGAGTTTCAACCGTTTCAGCCTTCCATGTGATGGTCCCCCTTGGGGTTTGACCTCCATTTTTCAAAATTCTACAGAAGTACGAGCCTTTTGGGGAAGGACGCCGTACGTGGTGTACCACTGGTCCTCAGTGCACTAAGACCTTGGCACTCAGCATTGTACCGGCGTTTGAACCATACCCACTATTCCTCAAATTGGGCCTAAACGCCTGATGGGTTGTACAAGTTACGCCCATAGTGCGTCCCCATCTGCACCTACGATCATGGTGGACTTTCCATGGCACTAGAAATCCAGCACGGTAGCCAGCCCGTTGTGGTGGGGTCGTCATGTACCCTCTAGGTTGTAGCCCCCTGACAACAAAGGGTTCGTACTGCCGATACCTGAGCTGCACCCTCCCCACGTCGGCCAAGGAGTAGATGCCCGTTTCCGTGGGGCATCAGGACTCCCGGCAACGGTCATCCTGCCAGGTGGCCCTTGCTGAGGCTGGGTGGCGCCCGTGGGGAGAGCCGCTGGTCGGAGTGGGTGGTATCGGGGCGTACGTTTCGCAGATGAAACGTCAACACGTATCAGGTCGCTCTGCGGCCGAGTCTTTCAAAAGGAAAGGTACTGTCTCTAGTTCTGGTTCTCCTGCCATTTCCCCCTTGGCCACTCCCTGGGAGGAGGGACAGGCCCGCCGGCTTGGGGCGAAGTACTTCCCCCGCTATTTGGTCTGTTCTCGAACCGATGGGGGGACGTTCGCCACCTCCAAGCCCATATTCTTTGTTCAGCACATTGAGGACATCTTCGGGGAAATCGAGGCTCTAAGTAAGATGCGTTCGGGGTCCGTTCTTATAAAGACCACCTCCGCCACACAGTCGGCGGCGCTCCAGGCGTGCGACTCCCTAGGGGATATCCCAGTGTCCATTGTCCCGCATCTGGCACTAAATAGGACGCAGGGGGTTATTTTTCATCGCGACCTCCTGCTGCAATCTGATGAGGAGCTCAGGGCCAACCTGGAGCGCCGAGGCGTGCATTTCGTCCAGTGCGGCCCCAAAGACCGTCGCATCGACACCAGGGCCTTTATCCTCGCCTTCGAGGGGGACGTTCTCCCGGAGAAGGTAAAGGTGATGTGCTACCGGTGCGACGTGCGACCTTACGTCCCGCCTCCTATGCGCTGTTTTCGGTGTTTGCGCTTTGGGCACATGTCGTCACGGTGTGAGGCTGAGCCCCTTTGTGGCGATTGTGGACGTCCTCTTCGTGAGGAACATACATGCACCCCACCACCTCGGTGCGTTAATTGTCCTGGCATCCACTCGCCTAGATCCTCAGACTGCCCCGCATATCAGAAGGAGAAGAAGATACAAGAACTCAAAACTTTGGATCGTCTCTCTTATTCTGAGGCCAGGAAGAAGTATGACCGCCTCCATCCCGTGCCGTTGACCACTTCGTTTGCTTCAGTTGTGTCCCCTCCTTCCGCGGTATCCTCACCCCTATCCTGTCCCCCCTCCGCCTCCTCCCCCCATCCGGGGTCTCTGCCTCCGCCTCCCAAATCCCTCCCTTACAAATCCTCCTCCCCTGTGGCCCCCGCCCCCTCTGCCCCAGGGGCCACCATTCCTCCTCCTCCTCCCCCCCCCCTCCCCCCCACGCTCCCCGCCGCCTGAGAAGCGATCCTCTTCTCAGGCGTCCATCGGGGATACGTTCCGGACCCCGGCTCCAGAGGTCTGGCGTTCCAAAACAGACCCCGCGCGTGAGGACCTTATTCGGGTCCAGCCCACCACCCCTGTGCCTCCTCGGACTTCCAAGAAGGCCTCCAAGAAGTAGTCTCTATCCCCCTCTCCACCCCGGCGCGTTTCGTCTGACGCTCCATCCGTGAGTCGCTGCTCCCGGCCATCCTCAGTTTCGCCGGGACGCTCTGCTGCCAGGCGCTCAGCTGGCCTCTCGTCGGCAAATGATGCTGCCCCTCCTACACCACCAGGGACAACGGCCGCAGCTGGCGACGACTCGATGGAACAGGATCCGCCTCCCACCGGTTGTAGCGTTGTTCCCTCGAAACCTGGCCGTCGAGGTGACCAGCTCTTCCCCCGTCTCGTTCCCCCTCTTTTTTGACTAGCGATGGCCTTGTTACATTGGAACATAAGAGGTATTCGATCTAATCGGGAGGAATTACAACTGCTCCTCCGTCCTTGGTCTCCAGGAAACCAAGTTGCGCCCGACTGACCATATTGCCTTTACCCACTATACTTCGGATCGGTATGACCTCACCCCTGTGGACGGTATCCCAGCTCATGGTGGGGTCATGTTGCTCGTTCGGGACGATGTCTATTACCATCCCATCGACCACCCCACTCCAAGCAATAGCTGTTCGTATTACTCTTTCTGCTTTTACTTTTTCAGTTTGTACCATCTACACTCCATCGTCATCCGCTGTTAGTCGGGCTGACATGATGCACCTGATTGTTCAGCTTCCCTCGCCGTTTTTATTGTTTGGTGACTTCAGTGCCCATCATCCCCTTTGGGGCTCTCCTGCATCCTGTCAAAGAGGCTCACTCTTGGCAGATGTCTTCAACCATCTAATCTTGTCTGCCTCAATACTGGTGCCCCGACTTTCCTCTCAGACTCTACTCATACCTACTCCCACTTGGACCTCTCGATCTGTTCTACCACTCTTGCCCGTCGGTTCGAGTGGTATGTCCTTTCTGACACCTATTCGAGCGACCACTTCCCCTGTGTCGTTCGTCTCCTGCACCACACCCCATCCCCACATCCTTCGAGCTGGAACATACCTAAAGCTGACTGGGGACTTTACTCCTCCCTGGCGACCTTTCCGGACCACGATTTTCTCAGTTGTGACAGTCAGGTCGAATACCTCACAGCTGTTAGCATCAATGCTGCCGAACGTTCCATTCCTCGTACTACCTCTTCTTCACGTCGCGTTTCCGTCCCCTGGTCGAACGAGGCTTGTAGAGACGCTATCCGTGCTCGACGACGTGCTTTACGCACCTTTCGCCGCCATCCTACTTTGGCGAATTGTATTGGATACAAACGACTCCGAGCGCAATGCTGTAGAGTCATCAAAGACAGCAAAAAAGCTTGTTGGGCCTCTTTCACCAGCTCCTTTAACAGTTTTACTCCCTCTTCCATCGTTTGGGGTGGCCTGCGCCGGCTGTCGGGCATTAAGGCCCACTCCTCAGTACCTGGCCTGACCTCAGGTAATGAGGTCCTCGTTGATCCGGTGGCTGTCTCCAACGCCTTTGGCCGCTTTTTTGCAGAGGTTTCAAGCTCCGCCCATTACCACCCTGCCTTCCTTCCCAGGAAAGAGGCAAAAGAGGCTCGGCGACCTTCCTTCCACTCGCTGAATCTGGAAACTTATAATGCCCCCTTTACTATGCGGGAACTCGAACGTGCGCTTGCACTCTCCCGGTCCTCTGTTCCGGGGCCAGATGCCATTCACGTTCAGATGCTGGCACACCCTTCCCCGGCGGGCAAAAGCTTCCTTCTTCGTACCTACAATCGCGTCTGGACCGAAGGTCAGGTCCCCATGCGTTGGCGTGACGCCGTCGTTGTTCCTATACCCAAACCCGGGAAGGATAGACACCTTCCTTGTAGTTACCACCCCATTTCTCTTACAAGCTGTGTCTGTAAGCTGATGGAGCGCGTGGTTCATGCTCGGTTAGTCTGGATTCTGGAATCTCGACGGCTACTTACCAATGTCCAATGCGGCTTTCGTCGCCGCCGCTCTGCTGTTGACCACCTTGTGACCTTGTCGACATTCATCATGAACAACTTTTTGCGAAGGCGCCAAATGGTAGCCGTGTTCTTCGATTTGGAGAAGGCTTATGATACCTGTTGGAGAGGAGGTATCCTCCGCACTCTGCACAGGTGGGGCCTACGCGGTCGCCTGCCCCTTTTTATTGATTCCTTTTTAACGGATCGAAAGTTTAGGGTACGTGTGGGTTCCGTATTGTCAGACGTCTTCCTCCAGGAGAACGGAGTGCCTCAGGGCTCAGTCTTGAGCGTAGCCCTTTTTGCCATCGCGATCAATCCAATTATGGATTGCATTCCACCTAATGTCTCAGGTTCTCTCTTTGTCGATGACTTCGCGATCTAATGCAGTGCCCAGCGGACGTGCCTCCTGGAGCGCTGCCTTCAGCGTTGTCTAGACAGCCTATACTCGTGGAGCGTGGCAAATGGCTTCCGGTTCTCTGAAGAGAAGACGGTTTGTATCAACTTTTGGCGATATAAAGCGTTCCTTCCGCCATCCTTACATCTCAGACCCGTTGTTCTCCCGTTCGTGGAAACAACTAAGTTTCTAGGGCTCACGTTGGCCAGGAAACTGTGTTGGTCTCCGCATGTCTCTTACTTGGCGGCCCGTTGTACACGTTCCCTTAATGTCCTCAGAGTTCTTAGTGGTTCATCTTGGGGAGCGGGTCGCACTGTCCTGCTTCGCTTGTATCGGTCCATAGTCCGATCGAAGCTGGATTATGGGAGCTTCGTCTGCTCGGCCATCCCTCTTACGCCGTCTCAACTCCATCCACCATCGGGGGTTACGTCTTGCGACCGGAGCCTTCTACACTAGTCCTGTTGAGAGTCTTTATGCTGAAGCTGCCGAATTACCATTGACCTACCGGCGCGACGTACTGCTGTGTCGGTATGCCTGCCGGCTGTTGTCAATGCCCGACCACCCCTCTTATCAGTCCTTCTTCGCCGATTCTCTCGACCGTCAGTACGGGTTGTATGCGTCTGCCCTGCTGCCCCCCGGAGTCCGCTTCCGTCGCCTGCTTCGACAATTGGATTTTGCCCTCCCTACCACCTTCAGAGAGGGTGAGAGCCCGACACCACCTTGGCTCCAGGCTCCGGTTCATATTTATCTCGACCTCAGCTCACTCCCGAAGGAGGGTACTCCGGCTGCAGTGTATTGCTCACGGTTTGTCGAACTTCGTGCTCGACTTGTCGGTCACACCTTTATTTACACCGATGGCTCCAAAACTGACGATGGTGTCGGCTGTGCCTTTGTCGTCGGGGCCGCCACCTTTAAATACCGGCTCCTCGACCAATGTTCCAGCTTTACGGCCGAGCTTTTTGCTCTCCATCAGGCCGTTCAGTATGCCCGCCGCCACCGCCATTCATCGTATGTACTCTGCTCTGACTCACTCAGTGCTCTTCAGAGCCTTGGAGCTCCCTATCCGGTCCATCCTTTGGTTCAACGGATACAGCAGTCCCTCCATTCTTTCGCTGATAATGGTTCTCCTGTCAGCTTTCTGTGGGTTCGCGGACATGTAGGAGTGCCTGGGAATGAGGCTGCGGATGCTGCAGCCAAGGCTGCAGTCCTCCTGCCTCGGCCAGCCTCCCATTGTGTCCCGTCGTCTTACGTTCGTGGGGATGTTTGTAAGAGGCTTGTGTCGATGTGGTGGGATGCTTGGTCATCCCTCCAAGGAAACAAGCTCCAGTCAGTAAAACCGCTCCCAACTGCTTGGACAACCTCCTCCCGACCATCTCGGCGAGAGGAGGTCCTTCTGACCAGGTTGCGGATTGGGCATTGCCGGTTTAGCCACCGCTACCTGCTCTCCGGTGACCCAGCCCCGCAGTGCCCCGTGGTCAGGCATTAACAGTGCGCCATGTTTTATTGTCGTGTCCCCGCTTTAGTCAATCTCGTGTTGTCCTGTCCCTGCCATCTACTTTACCGGATATTTTAGCTGATGACGCTCGAGCAGCTGCTCGTGTTCTGTGTTTTATAACTTTGACTGGCTTGTCCAAAGACATCTAACCTTTTTACTTATTTTATCTACATCTTTGTCAGGTCTTTCTGGTGTCCCCCCTCCCCTTGAGGTTTACTAGATTCCATGTGCTCTAACAACAGTGACTGGGCGCTAATGATCTCAGTAGTTGAGTGCCCTTAAACCCCACAAAAAAAAAAAAAAAAAATCTTTCGGGGATGGAGCTCCCTCTAGGAAACCCCTCCCCAGTGCCTCCAGCACAAGAAGTCGAATGTGGGACCCATGGTCCTTGGACCCCAGGGTCATTAATTCTCTTTCGGGTGCTGATGTTACTTTGACTTGCCCTCTCCCTGACCACATCTCTTGCTGTCCAAAGGATGAGGAGCAGCATAAGTCTAGGGATGAACTCCCTTCCCAGACATCCCAGGCCGCTTCCCCTCCTTCCTCACAATCAAGGTCTGATTTTACATTTGTGAATGTCACTCCGTCCTTACTGGTGATGGACAATGACTCAGCACAATGACCAATTATGATCCATTTGACATCCATCTAGCATCTTGTACTACTCTTTTCCAGTGGGACTGTAATGGTTGCTGTTGTCACCTTCTGGAATTGCAGTACCATCTTTCTCTCTACTCTACAGCTTGAATTTTATTAAAAGAATCTCATTTTGCAGCTACTCACTGACTCTTCATTGTTTTGAACCAGGTTGGCCCTTTACAAGCTTCCGGTGATGTCTGTACATTGGTCCACACAGGTGTTGTTAGTTTCTGTGTTCTTCAGACCCATTTAGACTCTACAGAGTATAACCTCTTTAGCGCAAACTCGCATAAGACGAACTCACGGTTAACGCGAAAAAAATATTGGTCCCACCAGGAATACATTAGTTCTTATGGTATGTTTTATAGGTTAACACGAATTTCAGTTAGGGCAAATTACAAACTCTGTTTCAGTTCCTAGTGTAATTAAATTTCACTGTAACACAAACTTCTGACCTTAGAGTGCTCTAAAATGTATTTTTTTTTTTTCTGAAATGAATGTAGGAAATGTAGCTACAAAGCTAATTATACTTATTTTTGACTGGCTTTTAACGTATTGTAGGTTGGTAGCCGTGATTATGCCTCAACAATCAGCGTATGCTGTACATTGTAAGACATTCAATAATGTGTGCAGAAGCATTTAGGAACATACTCAGTGCCAGATTTGACAAGTGTTCTGTTAGTCGTAGACGTATCGAGTTGGAATACTGAACAAAAACTACAGTTACAACCGGTAGCGGAGCTTGTGAAAATGGCAAAGAGGAAACCATTCAGCTGTAAATGTACAGTCAAAGCTTAAGATTCTAGATGAAGTGGTCCGTGGTACCAAGAAAATAGCAATTGCAGAGCAGTTTGGAATACCTAAATCTACTTTATCTATGACTATTAAGAATCGAGAAAAAATTATTAATGCTGTGGCATCAGGTTCTGGAAACAAATCTAAACAACTCCGTACCGCCAAGTATGAAGACATTGAGATGTTACTGCTAGAATGGTTTAATCATATGTGTGCATCTAACATACCTTTAAACTGGCTCTGTGATTCAGACAATAGCAAATGATATTGCTAAGGATATGGGCATCGAAGACTTCCGTTCTTCTGCTGGTTGGTTGTATCGGTTCCAAAAGAGACATTCAATTTCATCTGTACAAATTTGTGATGAACCAAATAAAATTGATGAAGAAACTGTGAACAGCTGGTCGCATCAATTCAACAGAGTGAGGGAAAAGTATGCCTCGTGTGATGTGTTTAACATGGATGAAACTGGATTTTTCTACAATCTTTTTCCAAATCACACCCTGGGGATAAAAGGTGATAAGTGTCACAGTGGAGCATGAAGCAAACAACGTGTGACTGTTGTACTGTGCGGTAATGCTGATGGCAGTGAGAAGTTTCATCCCTGGGTTATCGGTAAATCCGAGAAACCACATTGTTTTAAAATCGTAAATATGGACACTTTGCTTTGCATCTACTCTCACCACAACAAAGCTGGGATCGATGGCACATCATTTCGCAAGTAGCTTCTTTGTTTCAACTGTCGAATGGGTGCTTGAAATAGACATGTTCTTCTTACATTGGACAGATTTACTGCCCATTAACGTTCGTGATCTGAACCTATCCAACATAAAGGTTCAGTTTTTTCCATCCAACGACACAAGCCGCCTTCAGCCTTTGGACCAAGGCATAATCTCTCTCATAAAGAGAGCTTACCGTAAGCGACTTATAAGAGCTGCAATTCGTGCTGCTGAAAACAATAGTGCAACCCCAAATTGGAATCTGCTTGACGCAATAAAAGCCATCGCAGCATCCTGGAACTCAATATTGCCACACCATATAGGGAAGTGCTTTAACAGAGCTTGGAGACATAGCAACACTGAAGATGTCCACGAGTTAGAAGATGCCACTTCACTTGATGAATGGACAGTTCCGCAGGACGTTGCGAACCCTGGGATTAGTTTCGAAGAATTCATTAGTGTAGACAACTATGTTGCCGTATGTGCTTTGTGGAATCGGATGTGCCAAAAGCTGTGAACAAGGTGCAAGAAGGGCCATCAGAAGAAAGTGAAGAGGAAGAGAATACAGATACCATTCCACCTACCTGTCAGAAGATGTTTACAGCCTTGGACTGTTTAGAACGGTTCGCTTAAACATCCAATGTCACTGCTGTGTTTACGGACGCTATCATTACAATTGGTTGTGAAATTACAAAATATTATCGTTCTCATGAACATCAGCGAACCATAACCGATTTTTTTCCAAGAAAGTAACGTACATAATTTGTGAGTATTTGTAATTTTACAGTCACTTTATAGTGTTATAAGTCTACAATAACGTGATTGATAGTGTACTGTATTACATATTAGTGTACTGCTGTACATGTTCACTTATTAAAATCTGTGTTTTTCACTTAACACGAATTTTTTTTAACACAAACTCCTGATTTTTCGGTCTCTTCAGATTCGTGTTAACGAATTTTTATTGTAGTAAGAATATGCAACATTTATCTCCCTGCAGAGCTGCCTCCTACACTTCCTGCTCTTCTTGCCCTCCTTCAACAGCTCCCTCCCCCCCTTCCTTTTCCTTTTGGGTGGAACTGTGACCAGGGCAGGATTGTTAAAGACCTGCTGGCAAGACCCGATCTGTCCCCTCAACACTGGATCCCACATACATTAGTGTAGCACGCAGCATTTTCTTGGCCATTGATCTTTCCATCTGTAGTCCTGGGTCCCTCCCCTCTGTACAATGGGGAGTTCATGACAATTGTGTAACAGTGGTAATTTTCTGAATGTGTTATATTTTCTTCAGCTTCATTCGTCTGGACGCCCTCCTATGTGAGCCTTTACTAATGTGGATTGGTACACCTTTTCCTCATCTGCCATTCCAAGTGCTCCATTACACAATGGTATTAATGAGCCTGTATAGAGTTTGAATGACAGCATCCTTACTGGCAGCTGCTTTGTTGATAGGTCTTCCTCAGGTTCTCCCCAATGGGAGACTGTCCCTCGGTGGACCCTCGAAATTGCTGTGGCTATTAAAGACTGCCAACATGCCCTCCAATGCTACAAATGGCATCCATCTCTCTACCACATCTTGGTCTTTAAACAGCTTCATGCCTGGGCCCATTATCTTCCTAAATGCCGGAAACAGATTTTGTTGGGAATGATACGTTGCTGCCAGAGGGCTGCATACTCCCTCTTTGCAGGTATGGGCAAAGATCAGGATCATTTTTAGCTGCCAATCCTATGGGTGTACTAGGAGCTATCCTGAATGGTGTTATCCTGACTAGCCTGGACTACATTGATAAGGGTTGTGCCAGCCCTTAGCATCGGTCCACTATCTGCCCGCATTCAATCTTCTCAACCACCTAGTGGAACGACTCACATTATCTTTCGTTCCCTTCCACCTTAAGCCTTATAACGATCCATTTAGCGAATGGGAATTCCACTGGCACCCTTGCTCTCTGCCCTGACGTGGCTCCTGGACTGGACCAGTTGCACAGACAAATGCTTTATCAGTTATTGGGGGCTACCCAACATCATATACCTGTCATTTTTAATTGTCTCTGGAGCGGTTGGCAGAACACACTGTTGCCTCCTCCGCCCCAAACGGGCAGTGGCTGTCTGTGCTTGATTGTATTCCCCCGCCCTCTGTTCTATTTCACTTGATGTTCTTCCTCTGTTTTCTTGTGCTTCTCTCATCCTGTCCATGTTGCTAGTCTGGATATTGTTGGGTGAGGGCCGCTGGTAAGTTGCGGACGATATGTCCCCCATCATACCTGCTGTCTTTGTGGACCTTTGGCTGCTCCCTGGACAGGGCACCCATCCTTCTTCAATTTCCCCCTTTTCTTCTTCCTTGTTCCTTTCTCTAATCTTTCTTTACCTTCGGTAGATCTTGTTTTCTTTCCTTGGGTTTTGCACTCTAGATCCTTCTTGGATGCGTAGCTTTGTTGACTTGGCTGTTCCAGGTAGGGGGGCTGATGGTCTTATAGCTTGGTCCCTTTAATCATTAAATCAGCCAACCAAGTCTTGTCACTCATGATTATTTTTGTCTAGAAAAGAGTTGGCCACACTTCTCATTTCAATAAAGTTGCAGCAGGCCTCAACATATTGTTTTTGTGTGGGAGTTAAGGTATATGGGCCAGTTTTTTACACACTTTTCTCTTCTTCAAAACATTGTTCAGAATATCTTGAAAACTTTATTTAGGGATGTTCAGTTCATTACTACAGTGTGATTTGTGATACAGCAACACTGACACACTGCAGCTGCAAATCATCTACTTAGCAATTCCTGCTCACAACTGAATGGTGAGGGCACATCTGTTGTTTATTGTTGTTGATTCAAGCTGCCACATAGTTAACGTGCTGATATCCCTTATATGCCAGGAATAAAATCTTTCTCTGAGCTTTTTGGACAGACAGTATACATTAAGAACAGAGTTGGACCCACTACACTACCCTGCGGTACACCTATGTTTGTATGTTTCTTGTATGACAACTGTTTTAGCAAAAATTTATCATCAGTAAACAAGTGACCTCTCTCTGCCTTATGCACGTTTTTAAGATAAGACTGGATTTACTTGTATGCTACACCTCTTGTACCTTGGGCTGCTACCTTGTTTAATAGTGTTTTATGATCAACAGTGCCAAAAGCCATGGAAAATATAAGATATACTTGTATCATTCAGGAGCTTCAAGTACCGCTTTTGTGAACTCTGTAATAACCAGTATTTATTTTTCCCACTTTAGAAACTGAATTGTGCTTTGTAGTAAAGACTCACAGCTGAACTTGGAGACTCTTGAAGATAGACATAAACTGTCCCGAGAAAGCCTGTTAATAAAGTTTCAAGAACAGGCTTTAAATGATCACTGTAAGAATATACTACAATCCCCTTTGTATCACTGACTTAGGGATTGTGAGGGTAAGATTCAAAAAATTACTGCACGCACAGAGTCATTCAAACAGTCATTCTTCTTGCACTTCATACTTGCAAGGTTGTTGTTGTTGTTGTTGTTGTTGTGGTGGTCTTCAGTCCTGAGACTGGTTTGATGCAGCTCTCCATGCTACCCTGTCCTGTGCAAGTTTCTTCATCTCCCAGTACCTACTGCAACCTACATCCTCCTGAATCTGCTTAGTGTATTCATCACTTGGTCTCCCTCTACGATTTTTACCCTCCACACTGCCCTCCAATGCTAAATTTGTGATCCCTTGATGCCTCAGAACATGTCCTACCAACCGGTCCCTTCTTCTCGTCAAGTTGTGCCACAAACTCCTCATTAGTTATGTGATCTATCCATCTAACCCTCAGCATTCTTCTGTAGCACCACATTTCGAAAGCTTCTTGTCTAAACTATTTATCGTCCATGTTTCACTTCCATACATGGCTACACTCCATACAAATACTTTCAGAAACGACTTCCTGATGTTAACAAATTTCTCTTCTTTGGAAATGCTTTCCTTGTCATTGCCCATCTATATCCTCTCTACTTCCACCATCATCAGTTATTTTGCTCCCCAAATAGCAAAACTCCTTTACTACTTTAAGTGTCTCATTTCCTAATCTAATTCCCTCAGCATCACCCGACTTAATTCGACTACATCCCATTATCCTCGTTTTGCTTTTGTTGATGTTCATCTTATACCCTCCTTTCAAGACACTGTCCATTCCGTTCAGCTGCTCTTCCAGGTCCTTTGCTGCCTCTGACAGAATTAGAATGTCATTGACGAACCTCAAAGTTTTTATTTCTTCTCCATGAATTTTAATACCAACTCTGAATATTTCTTTTGTTTCCTTTACTGCTTGTTCAATATACAGATTGAATAACATTGGGGAGAGGCTACAACCCTGTCTTACTCTCTTCCCAACCACTGCTTCCCTTTCATGCCCCTCGACTCTTATAACTGCCACGAGAAGAAATCCTAATAACTGGCACAATGGGATGTACCCTCTGCTATGCACCTCATGGTGGTTTGCACAATATAGATGTAGATATAGATTGTATTTATTCACATAACCCATCCTCTTTCATGATTGACTCAATTACTTTTGAAAATGCAGACCGTAGTGAAACTGGCCTGCAGTCTTCAGTATTGTTCATGCTACCTTTGTTCACCAGGGGGACAACTCATACATGCTTTAGGTACTCTGGAAAACTACCTGAACTAAAGGATTTATTTTACCGTAGTCAATGAAAACCAGAAAAGGTCGAATGGGGTAAAAAACAATGTAGCCACAAATTTTTGTGCAAGAGTAGGAGAGGGTGCCATTCACCACTGGTACGCGAAAGAACTTGCCCCCCTTCTAACAGCCATGTACCGCAAGTCTCTAGAGGAACGGAGGGTTCCAAATGATTGGAAAAGAGCACAGATAGTCCCAGTCTTCAAGAAGGGTCGTCGAGCAGATGCGCAAAACTATAGACCTATATCTCTTACGTCGATCTCTTGTAGAATTTTAGAACATGTTTTTTGCTCGCGTATCATGTCATTTCTGGAAACCCAGAATCTACTATGTAGGAATCAACATGGATTCCGGAAACAGCGATCGTGTGAGACCCAACTCGCCTTATTTGTTCATGAGACCCAGAAAATATTAGATACAGGCTCCCAGGTAGATGCTATTTTTCTTGACTTCCGGAAGGCGTTCGATACAGTTCCGCACTGTCGCCTGATAAACAAAGTAAGAGCCTACGGAATATCAGACCAGCTGTGTGGCTGGATTGAAGAGTTTTTAGCAAACAGAACACAGCATGTTGTTATCAATGGAGAGACGTCTACAGACGTTAAAGTAACCTCTGGTGTGCCACAGGGGAGTGTTATGGGACCATTGCTTTTCACAATATATATAAATGACTTAGTAGATAGTGTCGGAAGTTCCATGCGGCTTTTCGCGGATGATGCTGTAGTATACAGAGAAGTTGCTGCATTAGAAAATTGTAGCAAAATACAGGAAGATCTGCAGCGGATAGGCACTTGGTGCAGGGAGTGGCAACTGACCCTTAACATAGACAAATGTAATATATTGCGAATACATAGAAAGAAGGATCCTTTATTGTATGATTATATGATAGCGGAACAAACACTGGTAGCAGTTACTTCTGTAAAATATCTGGGAGTATGCGTACGGAACGATTTGAAGTGGAATGATCATATAAAACTAATTGTTGGTAAGGCGGGTACCAGGTTGAGATTCATTGGGAGAGTGCTTAGAAAATGTAGTCCATCAACAAAGGAGGTGGCTTACAAAACACTCGTTCGACCTATACTTGAGTGTTGCTCATCAGTGTGGGATCCGTACCAGGTCGGGTTGACGGAGGAGATAGAGAAGATCCAAAGAAGAGCGGCGCGTTTCGTCACTAGGTTATTTGGTAACCGTGATAGCGTTACGGAGATGTTTAATAAACTCAAGTGGCAGACTCTGCAAGAGAGGCGCTCTGCATCGCGGTGTAGCTTGCTCGCCAGGTTTCGAGAGGGTGCGTTTCTGGATGAGGTATCGAATATATTGCTTCCCCCTACTTATACTTCCCGAGGAGATCACGAATGTAAAATTAGAGAGATTAGAGCACGCACGGAGGCTTTCAGACAGTCGTTCTTCCCGCGAACCATACGCGACTGGAACAGGAAAGGGAGGTAATGACAGTGGCACGTAAAGTGCCCTCCGCCACACACCGTTGGGTGGCTTGCGGAGTATCAATGTAGATGTAGATGTAGATGTAGATGTAGATGGTGGAGCATGAGTCCCTCCCTCTCTCTCTCTCTCTCTCTCTCTCTCTCTCTCTCTCTCTCTCTCTCTCTTTTAATAACTTGAAAACTGCGGCTTCTCATGGAAATATTGCATGGTGCAAAATTAAACCATATCTTCTAATTTCCTACAAAAATAAGATCCAATTCATTTTTTCTTCAGGAATAAGTTTTCACGTTGTAGGGAGTGAAAAAAATTCTTAAAAATAGTGTATACTATTAAATGAAGTGGATTATGAACAAATATTACATGGGTGCATCACATCTAAGTGTAGAAGATCTGTATTAAGAGATAAGTTGTGTTCTAAGGGTGTAACAGGGTGGTGGTGGTGGTGGTGGTGGTGGTGGTGGTGAGGTTGGAGGAGGGAAGGTTGGTTGCTGAATTGTGGTCATATTCTTGTTTCCATCATGGGTCTGCAAACTGAAGATTGAGTATGTGAGTCCCCACTCTCTCTACACCTCTATGTCAGAAGCAGCAACTACCAGGTGTTTCACAACATTATACTGATTCTCTGCAGCATGCCTTGTGAATCACTGACAATGCAGAGAGCAGATGTGTCCGGGGTTGATTGTATTCCATGTAGTGTTACTGCATTTTATGGGAACAGATATGCGTTACTAATAATATTAGCACAAGAAACATGTATGGACAGAATCTATGTAAATCTAAACATACCGTTCCGCACTATTAAAGAGGAAATTGTTGCTTAGTCATCCTGTATGTCAGCTGTAGCATTCTACCGGGAAAAGCAACTTCCATCACCTTGAGTGTTGCTCATTTTTCATTTTACAGACAGGCATACCTCCCTGGCATTTCTTGTTGATTTCATTGTCTCCACTATCACTGGCAGGGATACTTTTCACAGCATGAGGGATACCAAATGCATCATCCCAGCCTCAGCCTCCAACATCTGAAGAGCCCAGAGAATTAAATTATCTCCAGAGTATTGTTCTAGACATGCACATGATCAGTTCCATTCCATTAAACATATTCTCACCAACCTTGGAAAAAATACTGATGTGTGGTAAGTGGTCTCACTCAGTTGCAGCCCACTCTACAAATGCCAGCAATACCTGATGGGAAATATATATGCAGTCTACCAGTAACATAATTAATGGTGAGGAAGTGGAGTAACTTTGTCATACTTGCAAATTACACACTTCTCGGCTATTGGTTATAGGAACATAGTTTACATAAAAGCTCACTTAACAACTGCAAGTAAGTACACACTTAATAAAGTGAAAATAGCTCCTCTGTGTAAGCAAATGCTCAATAAAGTTATGCTGTCTAGTCACATCAGAGAACTTGATGTGAAATATTGGGGACGTATAGTCCATCTGTAAACTGAAAAGCGAGAAGTGCTTGTGGTGCAGGAAGTTTCCTTTCCTGAAAGAATGCTCAGCTGTTGTACAGCGTGCAATATTATGGAAATGGAAGAGGATGTAGATGAAGATGAGATGGCAGATTCGATACTGTGCGAAGAATTTGACACAGCAGTGGAAGACCCAAGTTGAAACAAGGCCCTGGGAGTAGACAACATTCTGTTAGAACTAGTGATAGCTGCAGAAGAGCCAGCCATAATAAAACTCTCATATCTGGTGAGCAAGATGTATGCGAGGGGTGAAATACTGTCAGACTTCAAGAAGAATATAATAATTCCTATTCCAAAGAAAGCAGTTACTGACAGGTGTGAAAATTACCAAACTATCAGTTTAAAAAGTCACAGTTTTAAAATACTAATATGAATCCTTTACAGAAGAAAGGGGAAAACTGGTAGGAGCTGAGCTGGGGAAAGGTCAGTATGCATTCCGGGGAAATTTAGGAACATGCGAGTCAATACTGACCTTATGACTTATCTTAGAAGATAGGTTAAGGATAGGCGAACCTGTGTTTATAGCATTTGTAGACTTAGAAAAAGCTTTTGACAATGTTGACTGTGGCAGGAGTAAAATACAGGGAGGAGCAGGCTATTTACAATTTGCAGAGAAATCAGATGGCAGTAGTAAAGTCGAGGGGTATGACAGGGAAGCAGTGGTTGAGAAGGCACTGAGACAGGGTTGTAGTCTATCCCAAATGTTATTCAATCTGTATATTGAGCAAGCAATAAAGGAAATAAAAGAAAAAATTTGGAGTCGGAATTAAAGTCCAGGGGGAAAAAATTAAAACTTTGAGGTTGCTGATGACATTATAATGCTGTCAGAGATAGCAAAGGACTTGGAAGAGCAGTTGAACAGAATGGATAGTGTCTTGAAAGGAGGATATAAGATGAATATCAACAAAAGCAAAATGAGGATAATGGAATGTAGTCCAATTAAATCAGGTGATGCTGATGGAATTAGATTAGAAAATGAGACACTTAAAGTAGTAGATGAGTTTTGCTATTTGGGTAGGAAAATAACTGTTGGTAGTTGAAGAATAGAGGATAAAATGTAAACTGGCAATGACAAGAAAAGCGTTTCTGAAGAAGAGAAATTTGGTAACATTGAATATAGATTTAAGTGTTGGGAAGACGTTTCTGAAAGTATTTGTATGGAGTGTAGCCATGTATGGAAGTGAAACATGGGCAATAAATAGTTTAGACAAGAAGAGAATAGAAGCTTTTGAAATGTGGTGCTACGGAAGAATGCCAAAGATTAGATGGGTAGATCAAATAACTAATGAGGAGGTACTGAATAAAAATGGGAGAAAATTTTGTGGCACAACCTAACTATAAGAAGGGATCGGTTAGTAGGACACATTCTGAGACATCAAAGGTTCACCAATTTAGTAGTGGAAGGAAGTACGAGGGCTAAAAATTGCAGAGGGGGGATTGCTACAGTGTGTTTGGTAAATGCCCATTTCTGCATTCCAGAAAATGAAACAGCAGACATGCTAACCAAAGCAGCCCCTTTGACAGAGAGGGAGAATACACAGGCGTACAAGCTGCACATCTTTTGAATGTCTTCAGACTGATAATCAGAGATAACTGGAATACAAAGTGGCAAGAGACCCACAAGTACAAATGCAGGCATAATAAAAAATTAATCCCAAATACGAAAGCAGAGATTACACCAGGACCAGTGGGTAATAATGGGCACAATTAACACCAGTGCTCCAGAAGAGTCAAGAACACTATAGCATGTGTGACAATAAGCCACAACTTCTGTAACTATGCTGCTATCCTAGAAAGACTTTGGAGTATACTGCACAGCATATTCATATGTAATTTGAGTATAGTTCACCTTTTAGTGTGATGCAACTGTATTTTACTTCTTAAGTCATATATTGGTTCAGTTCGGCTGGAAACGCTCTTTAGGCTGCATAAATATGCCACAAAATCAAAATATACTTGGATGCCGAGATCGCTGAATTGCTATTCTCTAAGCATAGTTCCAAACATACAATGGCATGTTTGAAGAGCACAAGTTGAGTTCCCCATTATAATTGTTTTTGGAACCCATATTAATATCCATAGAAAAGATTATATTGTATGAGAATGCAGGCGTTCTTGGCAAATCTCAATGACAAAATCTTCTCATGTTGACAGCCAAGTCAATGCAACGTTTCAGCAAGTTTTTTACTTGCCATCTTCAGACAAAGCGTCGGGTTCACGTCTTGTCCCAGTCTTCATTGCCGCTGGACCAATGGGTTTCTCTGCATCCTCGGTGTCAGTTGGACCAATTAGCTGCGAGCGGAATCGTAGCTTGGTGGGGAGCTGGGTGGGAGAGCACAAGCAGCAGGTCCCGATGTGTCATATCAGTGCAGCCTCTTTATTCCATCGGCTGCTACCTCCATCGGTGTGCTGTCATCTTATTCTTGCTAATGTTGTGTCCCACGTGGTGCTAAGTGGGAAGCCCTATCCTGGTTGCCCAATTATCATTGACTCATATCTTCACTGCCTCTTTAATAACAGCATCCCAGAGACCATACTCTCTACACAGCATCATATTTTGTTGAAATCAAAATGTGTGTTCTTCACTAAGGCTGTGCTCAGCTACCACAGATTTTTCCTTTTGTGCTCAGAGAGGGGTTGTGTGATGCAACAGTATATCAGACAGATGCAGCGTTGCATCACACAACGCCTCTCTGAACATGTGGGAAGTATTCACCTCGGACAGAAGGAAAGATCTGCTGTAGCAGAGCACAGCGTTACTGAAGAATGCATATTTCAGTTTGAACAAACCAAGATGCCGTGTAGAGCAAAGGTTTCAGGGACTCTATTAAAGAGGTAGTGGAAATATGAGTCTATGATAATCTGGTCGACCGGGATAATGGCTTCCACCTTAGCATCGTGTTGGACGCAATATTAGCAAGACCATGATGAGAGTACACTGATGGAGGCAGAACAGTGGTGGCTGATGGAATAAACAGGCTGCACTGAGATAAGTTGCCAAGACCTGATGCTCGCAGGCCCCCTCCACCGCCACCACCATGTGCCACTATGCTGATTCCATTTGCACATGATTGGTCTGACCAGTGCCGACAATGTAGAGAAGCCTGTGTTCCATTGTCTATAAAGACCTGGATGAGATGTGAACCTGACTCTTCATCTGAAGATGGCAAGTAAGAAATTTGCTGAAATGTTGCCAAAGAACAATGTATCGACTCTGCTGTCAACCCAAGAAGATTTTATTATCAAGATCATTTTGTTCACAGTAGGTGTTTCTATCAGAATACATTCTAGGATTCTGCTACAAATAGATACAAGTGATTACAGTAGATCTGTAGCTCGGTTCTACTGATCATTTTGAAAAAATGGGTATATGACCTTTGCTGTTTTTCCAGTGACAGGGATCAGCAGTACAAAAGTGTAACCAATTCATCCTCTAATTCTGTGTAGTACTTGACAGGAATTCTGTTATACCTCAAGACTGTATTGGATTTTCACAGTTTCAGCTGCTATTCAATATTTCTTCTGCTGATTACTTTTCCATCTTGCTTGGATGTAGGTACAGACAGTTAATCACTCACACAGGCAGTGAAGACTGTTGGAATGAACAGGTTTCTCCATGTGGTTGTCTATAACGCAATATTAGCAAGACCATGATGAGCAGAAAAAAAGTCCAGAATATGGCAAAGGTTGTCATAATGCATGAAAAATCTGTCTACAGAGTAATCCAAATCAAGAAATGTAAATAGGCAAGACCATGTTCAGAATCATCGTATAGCACATAGACAGAGGCTTAATAGACTAAAAGAGAGTGAGTAACAAGCAGCCAACTGCAGTGTTCATCTATAGGATCACATCAACAGCTGCAACCAACTCACATGCCAGCTGAGCTCTCCACAGAACCATGGATCAATTTGGTGGACTGAGCGAGGTGGTGCAGTAGTTAGCACACTGGACTGCATTCGGGAGGACAACAGTTCAATCCTGTGTCCGGCCATCCTGATTTAGGTTTTCCGTGATTTCCCTAAGTCACTCCGGGCAAATGTCGGGATGGTTCCTTTGAAAGGGCATGACCAACTTCCTTCCCTAAACCAATGGGATCGATGACCTTGCTGTTTGGTGTCTTCCCCAAAATCAGTCAATCAACATGATGGCTGCATATCCTGACAATTTATGGCTGTGTGGTTGTATCAATATGTGTATAGAGCAGGAAATTTGAATTACTGTTAGATATAGAATCCCTCCCTCCTTTAATTGTCACATAAAGCTGGAAATGACAAGGCATGTACTTGGGCTACTGAGGAATGGAGGAGAGTGTTGCTGGAATCCCCTCCAAAGGGTCATGTAGTGTGTATAGATTGTGATGGGCCACATTGGGTATTGGTGCTGGTACGATGAGAGGTAGTACCGAGCCTGCCTGTAGACACAGCCAGAGCTGGTTCTGATACTGGACCTGCTGCTTCTGTTCAACTGTGACTTCAAACATTTGTACCCCCTATTGCTGATAACGTCCTGGGTCCACTTGATGTTCTGACCAAAAATGGGAGCCCATACTTGGAAGCCCATAAAGTAATAAGGCTCTGTATGGCACAGCAGGTCAAATGGTATATGTCGTCTGTGCCCCTGCAGTACTTTGACCATACAATGTTTCCTGACTGAGGTATATCTATATGTTGTGAGAAAATTAGTGAGTGCTGCCTGGGATGTGGCTGTTGTCATAATTTTGTGCGTCTGCTTTTTGAATGTCCTAATCATGCATTCCTCTTTAGAATTTGATTCTGGGCAGAATGGAGTAGTCAGTTGCCTTGTCTTATTACATTTGCGGAGTAATAAAACTGACACTATGAATTGAGGCCCGATGTCAGAAATTATAATAGCAGGTGCCACCTTTAATTGCAGGTTTGGTGGACAGGACACGGATGATAGGTGATGTCATAACAGCCATCTGTGCCGCATAAAGCTAGTTACAGAAGGCACAGACAACTAACAACCACATTGCTTTGTGAAGTGGTCTGATGAAACTGATGTGTGCTCTTTGCAGGGATGTCCAGGTTGAGGCTAGGTGCTGAAATGCTGCACTGAAGCTCCAGGTTTTGGATGCAGGTCTGACAATTCTGGACCATATGCTCAATCGCGGTGTCAGTGATAAATCAGAGAACATGATACTGCACAAATGTCTTCATGCTGCACATACCCCAGTGTGCTGTGTGTAGAAACTAGAGTATGGTGGTGTAGAGTGTGGTCTGTAGCTAACAAAAGGACAATGATGGTTTCAGCAAGATGGTGCTGCAATGAGAAAAAATTTCTGCCAAGCCTAAACTGGACTATTAGACATGATCTGCCTACCTCACTCCACACCCAGCAAAATAATGAGTTGTTGCCTGCTTATTTGCTACTATATGTGCCATGATTGGAAATTCAGAGGATGTGTCACCAGCTGAAGTCAAAGACAGAACACCTGTTTAATTTTGTGTCTGATTCACAAATCAACTGGGAATGAGTATTTAAGATAGCATGCTTCATAGTGGGCTGCTAATGGGTCTCGTAGTTAATAATAAATAGTGCTTGACATTGCAGCTGTTGCATTGTTATATAAAAGAGCTTAGAGTGGAATCCATACTGTGAAATCATGGGCATGTAATTAGTGATCAAAAGGAACTTTATCGCATACAAATAAACATGGAATTTCCTGACATCGTATATGTTTACTGTGCCTCCTTCCCAATTCTCCGGTGGCTTTTCTGAGTTGTCTTTAATATTTGGGATGTAAATGCAGTAGGCTGCTCTGTTTTGTCAGCGAATTTATGGGATAGTGTTACACCAGTACTGAAAATATGATGTATTGCTGGCTAGTGTAAGGCAGGTATCTGCTGTGGATGTTGCTATATGGAGGGTTATTCAAAGACACTATTTAATCTGAAGGAAAGCTTTATGGCATGCAAACAAATATAACCCTATTGTTTTCCTAATTAAGCAGAAGGGAGATTTATGCTGCCAGTGGTATGAACTTTGTGTAATACTTAACTTTCCTTAAAAATGGCTGTAGCCCTTTTAGGTTCTTGCGCACTGACAAGTTATTAATTTTACCCACATGCTCTTGTGTGGGTTTGTGCCTGGCTTGAAAAAAAATTAGATTTATCCAGCTAGTAGAGCGGGCCATGGGCTTTGAAGCCTCTCTGATAGTTCCTGTAGATTTTGCTAATGCTATGCCCATGTGGCTCCAATTACAATATCATTTAAATAGTTTGCGCACTTTTGGGCACCACGAATCAGTTGTTCAGGGTGCCTTTCAGATATTGCTGAAGCTCTTGTGACCCTAAATAGTGATCTATTATACCTTTAATATGCTAAAAGTATTTTAGTTCTAGAATGGGCACTGTCAAGTTCTGTATTAGAGAAATAGTGCCTACCAGACAGTTAAATTAACAATAGCTCTGACCTAGGATTCAGATGCAAAACAGTTTGTTTATTAATAGTGGACCTGAAATTTGAAATCAACACATGTTGTGATTAATCTGTTGGACTTATTACCATTGTTGTTGCCCACTTACTTGAAGATATTGGGGATAGCACTCCCATGGCAGAGTTCAGAATAATCATATTGTGTGTAGACAAAGGTTTCATGGATTAAACAAGATTATGACTGATGATGGCAGGCCCCAGTATTTGTCATAGATATTAGATCAGAGTTCATTGTCCTCCTTACTTGATAGAGGAGTCCTCCTGGGGAGTGTGTGGTAGCTCAGTGGCTTTACGGCTATGCAGCCTGAGGATCTCAGACGACACATCTGTTGATACTTTAGCTGGGCGGGTAATATGAATCACAGTCAAATACAAAAATACTCATTTTAGCAGTGGTATGGTTATTAAATATGATAGTAATAATTCTTGATTTTTCTTTGTGAAGAAGCCTGATGGACTTGTACTGAAGTTTCAGTGTGTAAACAGGTGTTCAGTATAACATTTGCTATTGATCAATTGATCGGCTTATTTTTAAATTGTTGTGGCTCTTCTGGTTTTCATGATGTAGAAAACTACAGTACATATCTGACTCCGTATTTCAACAACAGCCTTGGTTGTTAAAATAGTAACATCATTAGCTCAAAGATACAGCAGTCCACTTGGTAGCTTTATGGTAGATTAATAGTATCCATTTTAAGGCTGTGAGATAATGGTTGTTATGTTTTAACAGCAATAATTGGTAGCATTCAACCATATTTATAAAACTTGGCTCATGAACACAGAAACACTGAAAAGTTCTGTCATCAGCCATTCCGTCTCACATCCCATCAGGCTAAAGTCCTTCTGATCTGCTGTGGGCTCAAAGAGTGTCAGCTTGACATTCCTGAAGAGGTCTGAGGATTGTGAACTGACTTTTTTGTGGTATTATTGTGTAAGCACAGCTATTGGCTCAACCATAATGCTGTTCTACTGGTCACCTACTTTTCCTCATTTACAGAGCCAGTGCTTGCCAGCCTGTAGTTATTTCATCAGAGAGGTTTTTAGATTTATAATTATGTATCTGTCTTAAAATAATTTAAAAAGAACTATTAAGAAATCTTGTTGTGTTGTCTTTCACTTGCATGTTCAGAATATTATCATGTTTCTTTTCATGAATGGCAAACTCTAGTTGTTCCAGCAATTCGGGTTTTCTCCCTTTCTGTACTTTGTGCAAGGTTTCCAAATCTTCTTCTGCAAGGTTTCCAAATCTTCATCTGCGTCCTTAAGGGGATGACCTGTTTCGTGTATGTGGTTCACAATGGCTGATTTGTCATTGTTACTTAATCTGATTGCTTCTTTATGTTTCTTGTATCTGATCAGAAATGTTCTTCTTGTTTGTCCAATATATGAGAGACGTTCAATAATAATGCAACTTTTTTTTTTTTTTTTTCCTCGGCCAGTTTCAGTTAAGAAATGTGGAATTTGTTGTGGGACATGGTGGAATATTCCTGCTTCAGCCCCTTTAGTTTCATTAAGTCTGTCATGGAGGTGCAGTCCTAACAGAGAGCTGTCATTGTGTTTCTTCTGGTGGAAAACCAGAGAATCGCAGATATTCGTAGGCACTTGCAGAATGTGTGCGGAGACCTGATACCGAACGAAAGCTTGGCGAGTCATTCAGCTAGGCTTCTGTCATAATCACAAAAAGGTCACGCAAACCTGTTTGACATCATGCCTGCCATCCGACTGCACACAGCTGTGACTCCTGCAATGTTGGACTTCAGCAGTGTATTCGTCACCACAAAAATGCAAACTAACTTCTCCCTCTGCATCATATTGCAAGACCTTTTACAACGCTGCACACCTGAAAAAAGCTCACAAAACTTCATCTGTTTTTCCTTATCTACCCCATAAGGCCATCACACTGAGCAGAGATAATGTTGAAAAATAGTGTTTTATAGTCTAAAGAATGAGGAATAATAGGGTCTATTGGTATCGTAAATAAAACCATCCTGCTTTCAGAAAAAAATGTGTTGCATTACTTATTGAATGCACCTCGTATATTGTATCACTAAATGTGCATTTCAGTTTAATTAGACTGCTCAGCCAAATTCTTAAAGAAGCTTGCATATTTGAGGACAACTGTTTGGCACATAATACTATGACCCTGATTAACGAAATTAAATCATTGGATGAAGAATCTGTATTCCATTGTTCCAAGTTAAGGAAACTATCAAAATAATCAGAAGAAATTTCCTTAAATACAGTAAAATATCAAGGCATTTGAAGCTGACTGCTAAATAATTCTACTCCCGTCAACATACATCGCGCGTAAGGACCACGAAGATAAGATGCGAGAAATTAGGAGCCATACAGAGGCGTACAGACGGTTGTTTTTCTCTTGCTCTATTTGTGAGTGGAACAGGAGGGGAAATGACAAGTAGTGATGCAGGGTACTCTCCACCATGCTCCGTACTGTGGCTTGCGGAGTATCTTTGTAGATATAGATGAAGAGACCATCAAATTTATTTAACTTTAATAGATGATTGCAAGATTTAACGTTTTCACTTTTAATTATAAGTTTTGTACTCAAAACGGTTGTTTGGCTATGGTGCCCAGCATTTCAGGGCTATGGCTGACATTTTTATCGATGACCTATAAGTCAATAGGATTTTCTGAGGATTTCTGTGACCTAAGATTCTCATGAGGTATTGTTTCCAGTCTTCATGATGTTTTTGAGTTTTTTAATTCATGCTGAAAATATTTGTGTTCTAATATCTTAATTTCTAATCATATCTCTTTTGTGCAGCCCTTCATCTTTCTTAGGAACCTCATCTCTGTTGTTTGAATTTTATTTTTTGTTTGTGGTAACCCAGCTTTCACTTTCGTAGGATGACACCAGAACCACCATTACTTTAGTGTTTTATTGTGGTTTCTTTTTGTATTTTATGGCCCAATGTTCTGTTAATGGTACCACAGACAGCTTGGAATTGGTGTATTTTATTTTCAATATTACGGTTCAAATCAAAACTTATAGCACAGCCTAAACAAGAGATTGACACACTTGTTCTAAAACTGAATTATATAAAACAATTTTTGATCTGACTGGATATATCCATTATTTTTGTTTCTTTGCCAGAAACTTTAAAGTTACACTTCTTGCATATTTTGTGTAGCTGGTATACTGATCTTTAGAAGTCATCTTCATTCTTTTGAATAATAACGATGTCATCAGCAAACAAAAGTACATTCAGGTATTCCTTGTTTGTTATCTTCATTCTGTTGTTTGCTTTACATTCCCTTTTTGTAAATAATGAAGTCAATGTAGATATTAAAAAGGGTAGTTGATAGTCCACATCCTTGTCTAATATCTAGGTTAATAACTGTTTCTTCTAATTCCTACCTGTGTTTATTACAATGCATGGAATTTTGTAAGGACTTTTCACTACCTCTATTAGATGATAGGAATATCGACGTTCCGGCATAATCTTCCATAGACTATCACGGTTCACACAGTGAGAGGCCTTCTCAAGGTTGATAATGGCAGTATGAGTTTCTGTATTAAATTCTCTGCATTTTCTATGATGTTTTTAATTACAAACACATTGTCTGTGCATGAACAACCTGATCTAAATCCATTTTTTCTCCAGAAATAATAGCTTATTCATGTGGTTATTGATGGTCTTTGAGTGTAGTTTTGGTTATTGGTGATCTTTGAGGATAGTTGGTAGCCAGTGTTTAGAAAACTTGCACCACTATAGTTTTTACAGTCATAACGTTTCCCTTTTTTCAAAAGAGAGATCACTACTGCTGTATACCAAGAGTATGGGATCTTACAGTTCAGTCAACATTCATTTATTAATTGTCATTGTAAAAGTTTTTTATCTGGTGGTAACCCTCCATATTTAATCAGCTGTGCATTTATTACATCTATTCCAGTAGCTTTTCTGTTTTTCATGCCTTGCAAAGCCTGTTGTAGTTCGTCCAAAGTAATTGGATATACTGTTTCATTGTAATACTTTTTGAGTGTACACCACAAATCTGTATAATGATTTATCTTGTTCATTGTGTTTAATGTTCAGTGAGACAGTATCTTTTTCTTCCTTGTAGAGGGTTTTCATGACCTCGTACGCACATTACTGTCTACCATGTACATCATTTTCTAAGACTCTTTTTGTGCTTTGTGCACTACTTGTTTCCCAGCATTCCTTCTCATTTTGTATGTTTCCCAGATTTCTGGTGTTTTTGTTGGCAGAAACTTCAAATAAGTTTTTTTTAATGGCTGCTTTAATTTCTGTATTCCAAATTCTGAGTTGTTTTTTCTCATCTCTTTTTTTCCCTTTACCAAGTGCTTCTGAGTCTGCTTCAGTGATGCAAGTTTTGATATTATTCCATTCTATATTATTCTATATTGATGTCTTTATTCACTGATAGTGTGCCAAACTTTTGTTGGAGTTTGTACTGGTAAAGTTTCCTAATACTATATTCTGACAGGAGACGTACTTTGGACAACTCTTGTTGTGGTTTCTTTTGAAGTTTCTTTGTCTTCTTCCATTTTGATTGTTACCTTATCTTACTGCCTAGAAGGAAGTGGTCACTACCTATGTCACTTTCTTTATAAACGTGTATATGTTGCACAAGATTATTCATTTTACCATTAATTAGTATGTAATCAATCACAGTCCTTAATCCTCGTGCAGTCCATGTAGACTTGTGAATGTCTTTCTTTATGTAAAATGTATTAGTAATTTTAAAATTGTTGAAGGAGGCAAACTGGCATAGTTCATGTCCATTATTATTAAAAGGCTTTTCTTCAAATAGTCCTACTATTCCTGGTATGGGTAGATTTCCAACTCTTGCATTAAAATCACCATAAATGACAATGTGGTATGTTTTGTTGGTTTTATTCACTTCTTTCTGAAGATAATCATAAAAAATTTGTTTCATTCTTCCTTTCCTCCTCTGGGCCATAGACCCCCTATAACTGTTAGATGACGTTTTGGAATTTGAAATCTGACTGTCACTATTCTTTCATTTATGAAGCTGTATTCATGAATCTGTCCTCTCCATTTATCATTGACTGAAATTACTGTTCCAGCACTAACTCATTTTCTTTGTGGGTCCCCTCAGGGGCTCAGCATTGATTTGCTGGGTACGGGCTTGGCAATCCCAGGGCTCTTGAGCTGGGGACTAGTAAGCGCCGCCAGTCCTCTGTCACCTTAAGCTCTGGGCATGCTTCACCGATCACTGCGTGACGGTGGAATGTTGTGTCTCAGGGAATGGGGATCTTGGGTTGACCGCCTGGATCATGAGGACAGGATAAACCTCTACCAAAAAAAAAAAAAAATCTCAAGGTGTGCTTGTGCGCTGATGGGATGCATGGCTGTTGAGGTGGAGCAGTCGTTAGCGAACAACCTCTGGGGAACCCGTCGCACCTCAGTTGTGTAAGACATATTAAGGCATGCGGGGCTCTGTCTGAGTGGACCCTTATTTCCCTAGATGCTCATGGGACTGAGATGGAACTCTCGAAATCATCTTCTTCTCCTCCCACTGGGAAGGGTGTACTGCCTGGGAGTATTCACACCCATTCATCCAAAAGAATGAGATGGGCTAGTCCTCCTTATAATAAGAATACTTTGGACTGTGTAACAGGGCTCATGGAGTCATGAATAATGATGTGTTTCTGCTGATAAAGAGGAAGGAGGGGACATTTGAAAAAGTGTCTCCCTTTTATATCCATATGGCTTCAGCAAACCCTGCTGGAACATTAAAATCTATAAAACGATTGCATAATGGCTCATTATTGGTCGAAGCTAACAGGTCAAAGCAGGTAGACCTTCTTAAGAAATCGCAGAAACTACTTGACTATGGTATCATTGTTGAGGTGCACATCTCTCTCAACTCCAGTAAGGGGGTTGTCACCTGCCGAGATATCATGGACAAGGACATAGCAGAACTGAAGCGAAAATGAGCATCCCAGGGAATAGTCAATGTGGAACGTCGAACTCAGAGGAATAATGAAGCAACTGAAAAGACTGCCACTTTTATTGTCACATTCAATTCTCTGTCAATGTCTGAATATCTTATGGTGGAGTTCTCAGACTTCATGATCGGCCTTACATTCCAGACCTTTGTGGTGCTATAAATGCCAACATTTCGGTCATACAACCATGAGTTGTGGAGGTGAAATGATCTGTGAGAACTGCGGAAAAGCCGCTCATGGCCCTGGGATGACTTCTCATCTCCAGCGATGTACACCAACTGCTCGGGAACCAACCAATCTGGAGCTGAGACTGCCCTGTTTTTGCTGAAGAACGCAAATTACAGGAGATACAAGTGGCCAAGCCGATGCCTTATGCCATCGCCAAAAAAGAATGTAAGGTGATGAAACCATATGTCTTTGCCACCTTATATTCTTCCATGGTGCAGAAATCTATTTCCAAGGCAGACGCTTCGATACAGACAACGCCTAGTGTGCCTGTATCCACCACAAGCACCTGTTCTTGAATGTATACATGTCAAGGGGAAAAAGAGTAAGAACAATCCAGGCAGGTATGCCAGGAAAGACCAACAACTGTTCCACAGTGAGCATCCAGAAGGTACAAGAAAAGTGGAGTGCTTCTCAGTGTCCCCTTTCCCCTCGCCCTTGAAGGGACAGGGTGCAGGGAAAGGCTCACGACATGCGGGGCAAAAGCTGTCCCAGGCGCTGTCAGACATCATTTTTTCCCATTTAACTGCTGACGAGAATATCATGGAGTTAGATGCCTTGGGTCCACGCAGCCCCTCCACTCCCCCTCACACTTAAAGTGTCTCACCTCCCCAGTGCAAAGGTAAGGGTAAATTAAAACCGCACTGAGGACATGGCTTCCATACTACAGTGAAACATGAGTGGATTCAGGACTCATGTGGAGGAACTGAAACTTCTAGCACTGGCATGTCCCTTGTGCTTTTGTTTACAAGAAATGCGTTTTAAAGATATAGATGTCTCTGTGCTACAAGTATATACACTGTACCATGAGGATGACCTGTTTAGGGAGAGGGCCAAGTGAGGTGTCGCAGTGTTTGTCACTAATTCGCACCACTCCTCTGTTCTCCCCTTGGCTACTGACCAGCAAGCAGTTGCAGTTCAAATTCATATGTCGAAGGATAACTGTTTGCTCATTGTATTTACCTCCACAAGATGCACTAGACTCCTTATTGCACAACTCCTGCTACCATTCTTGCTCCTGGGAGACTTCAATGCCAATCATGTCCTGTGGGGTTCAACCAATACTTGCCCTCGTGTTTGGGTTTTGGAGGGCCTCATGACATCTCATGAGCTGTGCATCCTCAGCATGGGTGCTCGCGCACATTTCTCTACTACTACTGGGTCATTCTCAGCCATCGACCTCTCTGTTCTCCCACCCTCGTGGACTCTGTTTAGTGGAAGGTCATTGATGACCTTCATTCCAGTGACCACTTCCCAGTCCACCTTCATCTAATAAATGGCTCAACACCTGAAGTTAAGGCCCCAAAATGGATGGTCAGCAGAGCTAACTGGACGCGTTTCAGCAAGCTGGCTGTGTTCGAACACTGCAACAGCGTCCAAGGATGGGTGGACTATATCACATGATTGATCCACCGTGCCACTGACTTCTCTATCCCTCAGTGCCCAGGTCACCTTAAGAAGCGACCAGTGCCTTGGTGGACAGATGGGTGCCATTCTGTGATCTGGGAAAGGGGTGTGACTCTTCGACATTTTAAATGCCGACCAACAGCAAACAACCTTAGGGCCTTTCGAGCTGCGAGGGCCAAGTTTTGAGGCATCATTAGGGAGAGTAAGAAAGGGTCATGGCAAGTGTTCCTGGATTCCATCAGTGGTTCCACTTCTATAAAAGTATGGGAAGCCATCTGGAGGATTTCCAGTAAATGCAGCCATTTACCGATACAGTAGTGCTGAAACAGGGGTACCTCCAAACAACGACCAGAGACATTGCTCAGACGCTGGCCAAACATTTTGCACAAACTACTGCCAATGCAAACCAGGATCCGCTGATGCGTCACTATCGTGCGACTGTGGAGAGGAAAAAATTGGACTTCAGGTCCAACAGTTCTGAGGCCTACAACTCCCCTTTCTCCATGTGGGTTTTAAAGTTTTGTGAATTGTCCAACATTTTTAACAATATTTTATGGAGATGTTCTTAATGTTTCAAAAGATGGCTGGCTTATCCTAGATTTTTGTAAGTGGTCAGCCAGTCACGTTTCCCTGTCCTTTTCTTTTAGCTCTTCTGTGTTTGTTTTCTCTGTGTTTTAATTTCTTGATTAGCTTTCTTCCCTCCTAATTGATTTTAGTGCATGTGATACAGAATGACTGTGTGGTCATTTCGAGTGCATACGTGCCCAATACTTTTAGTTCATCTCCACTTTCGTTTTGTTTTTATAAGTGTAAGGGCACTGATGACCTCGCTGTTGGGCACCCATCAGATCTCCACACACACACACACACACACACACACACACACACACACACACACACTTCTTTGTGGGACGCCATTGTAAGCCATCCAGTAGTTTGTCAAATCTGTTGTTCCTTTTAGTTTTTCCGTAATTTCTGTTATTATTGCAGTGTCTACTGTCCTCTCTTTGAGTACCTGATTAAACTCATTTTCTTTGTTGGTCAATCTTGCAATATTCCACTTTCCAAAGACAAATAATCCGTAATGCCAAATCGTTTTTCCTTTAAGATTTTCCAGTTGTCACCAGTTGATCCAGTTCTGTAGCTGAGGCTGTTTGTGAGTTTTCCAGTAATTTTATAATTCCCTGGCTGCATTAAGAGTGCTGCACATGTTAAGTCATGTGATGGGTTGCCACCTCTAGATATTGCGACCTGCCAGATTTTTTGTTGGGGCTGTCTCCCTTAGGGAAGCTCCCTGCCCTATGTTGTGGGACACACTGTGTTTCGCTTCTCAGTTGAAATCGCTCCAGCTAGGGTGACCCTGCCAGTAGCTACACTGCCACTGGCACAACTCTCGACTTCATTTAAGTGCACAAATCCTCCCACCTGGCACTGAAGGTGCCTTCAATAAGGCAGTGTCTCCTTGGAGGACAAACCATTATAGGTAAAATTTTGATAATAGACATATTTTGTTGCTTGTTGATGGTTCTGAGGATAGTAAAGAAGTTCGATGATGCCCCTAGGAAAAAATGAGTTTACTGTGGAGCGTGAAATCGACAGCAGTTTGCAGTTCCTCAATTTGCGTATTACAGGAAAGGGCAGTAAGTATGCATTTACTGCAGACAGGAAACTGAGAGCTGTTGCTGTAATTCCATACATAGGGCAGCCGATGTGCCAATCAGAAAGGATAGAGAGACACAATAAACATCAGTAAGAAGCTAGAAATCAATATGGTCTCGCAAAAGATCGCAAATATCTTTAAACTACACAGAAACAAATTCCAGACAAATAATCTAGGGAGGTATAACCTGAAGCATAATTTTGATAAAAAGATAAATAAGTTTGAAAGAGTGAGAGTTTATAAAATTCAGTGCGTGTCCTGTGATGCAAACTATATTGGACAGACAGGAGGAATATATGTTATCAGATTCAAGAAACATAAAAATGCATTCAGATTAAGTAACTAGGACAATTCAGCTGCTGTGAACCATGTATACGAAACAGGCCATCCCCGTAAGGGAATAAAAGATGACAGAGATCTTACAGGTAGAAAAGAAAGGGAGAAAACTCGACTAGCTGGAATAACTAACTGGAGATCACCATTCATGATAAGAAATATGGCAATATTCTGAATACGCGAGGGAAAGTCAACAGAATGAGTTTTTCCTTCCTCTTTTTTTTTTTTTTTTGAATTGTTGTAGGGAAGGTGCATGATTATAGATTTGCAATACTTCTTTAACAAATTAGGTAGAGGCAAATGATTGTAAACCTCGGAAGTAAGGCAAGATAGGCAACCAATAGCTTAGTGTTATGGCTGAGCTAATAACTCTGCTTACCTAGTACTGTCCGTCAGTACACAATGACCCCTGGACCTCTGCAGAAATGTCAAGTTGACACTCTCGGAGCCCACAGCAGGACATGACCTGGTGCGATGAGTGATGGAATGGCTACTAACAGAAGTCAATGATTTTCATGTGAGACAAGCACCCACAGTCCATTGTATTTTTATTCTATTTCATGTCATGAATATGACAATTATGTTGGTAGACTTCTGAGTATTTTAACCTAATGAGCTAAGTTTTACTACCTGATGATGAGAGCACTGCCTCTTGAAATGCATTGTTGATCTTTGTGTAGGACAGAAACACTGTTGAATGATACCTGTTATTAGCTTACTTTATAGTCATATTTGGTAGAAAAAATTAAAAAAAAAAAGAAATAAAGGAATCATCAATGTGATATTAGGACATCAGCTTTCCAGAACTTTAAATGAATTTCATTTAAGACCAGGTTCACTTACAGGGTATTTAACATAATGTAAAAATGGCAATTCTTGTAATATGAGCATATGCTGTGTCATTGCTATGCTGACATTTTATTATATTAGATATATTGTTTTTATAACAGTAAAACCATTTACGAATGTCACTAGTGTGATATTAATGCCTATTTCTGAAATGTACATAGTTTTATATGAACTTTAAGACATGCAGTTTTGTATTCACCTCGGACAAACGCAGACAAGTATAAACTGTTTTTCAATCTTTGTCTTGTAGGCGTGTACTTCTATTCCGTGAGGTTGAAGTGCCATCTTCAGCAGCAGCACCTCAACCACAAGTCTCACAACAACAAGAAAGAAAGACAACCTCACCAGCCATTGGTCAACAGTACGTCGTCACTTCTCCGTCAGCATCCAGTTTCTTCACAGCAGCTGCTTCACAACAGTCTTCTGTACCACATTCTACACATGTACAAACAACTGGAGGTAAAGCACAAGATTGTATACATGAGAATCGCAACCTTCCTACAATCATGTGGCAGATGGTGACAAGACAGTCACCAGTGGGATGTGTGTCTATCAAACTGGTGCCAGTAACAGATAGGATGCTATGATAATGGCTTGTATTGTCAGTTGCTGTCAGTTGAGTAACTGGCTCTGTTGATGAGACAGATTTGCTGAAAAGGAAATCTGATCAGACTTTGGCATTGCTGCGGTTAGAATAGTACACGGCACAGGATTCAGCCTGGCAAGGCTGGGTCTCGCAGGCCTGGCCTGTATGCGCCATGGGAAAGCTCTCCAGGTGTGCCAGGTTGGTGGGCTGAGTGCAGCCTGCCATTGCATGGCACACAGCAGGCTGGTCCACCAGCCTGTCGGCTCACCAGCCAGCTGCTCTGTGTTCCCTGCTCACAATATCCATCACTCTAGCCTGTCTGCTACTGCACTGTGGCGCACCTTAAGTCTACTGAGGCCATCATTTTTTGTCATCAGTGTTTTTGCTGGTTTGATGTGGCTCACCATGAATCCTTCTCCTGTGCCAGCCTCAATTTCAGAGTAGCACTTACACCCAATGTCCTCAATTATATGTTAGATTCATTTTAGTCCCTGTCACCCTTACGGTTTTAAAGCCACTACATTCCCCCAAGTATTTCATTTGTGCTACTCCTCATTACTTTTGTCTTTATTTGGTTTACTATCAATCCATATTCTGTGCTCATTATACTGTTAAATCTGTTCAACAGGTGCTGTAATTCTGTCACTTTTCCTGAAGAGTTGATTGTCATCGATAAATCGTACCATTGACCTCCTTTGATGGCATGTCAAATCAACCAGCATGGATTTCAAAAACATCAATCATGTGAAACCAAACTCTCACTTTTTTCACATGACATACTGAAAGCTTTGGATCAAGGCAACCAGGTAGATGCAGTGATTACTCAGAGATGAAGAAGCTTTCACAGGATAGAGTAGCATGGAAAGCTCAATCAAACCAGTCTCTGGACTGAAGATTGCAACAACAACAACAACAACAACAACTTTCCTCTTTGTATTGAGTACCTTCTTTGTTATAGAAATATGAATTTTCACCTTCTGATGAAATGTCAAGTCTTCAATGATCATACTTCCAAGATATTTAAATGCTCTTATTTGGCTAATAACAACTTGACATACTATAATATTATTCAGACTCCTTCCTGTTTGCTGATCACCATACTTTTTGTTTTTGCTATGTTGATTATCATCCCACATCTTACACAGGTTTCGCTCAGATCTTTTAGCATTTTATTTACAGTTTGTACACTTTCTGCCACTAATATCATGTTATCGACAAATGTTACACATTGTATTCTCTTCCCAGCAATACACATTCCACTCTCTCCATATAGCATTTTGCAATAATCTGTTCCAGGTATAACAGTATTATGAGAAGGAAAGTTGCCACTTACCATAAAGTGGAGATGCTGAGTTGCAGATAGGTACTACAAAAAGACTATTATAGCTTCCAGCCATTAGGCCTTCATCAACAACACACACACATGCGCACACACATACACTCACACAAATGCAACTCACACGCATGACTGCAGTCTCAGGCAACTGAGACCACACTTTAAGCAGCAGCACCAGTGCATGATGGGAGTGGCGACTGAGTGGGGTAAGGAGGAGGCTGGGGTGGGGAGGGGGAGGGATAGTATGGTGGGGGTGGCAGACAGTGAAGTGCTGCAGGCTAGACAAAGGACAGGGGAGAGGTGGGGAGGGAGGGGTGTGTAGCAGAAAAGGAGAGAAATAGAAAGACTGGGTGTGGTGGAGGAATGATGGCTGTGTAGTGCTGGAATGGGAACAGGGAAGGGGCTGGATTGGCGAGGATAGTGACTAATGAAGGTTGAGGCCAGGAGGGTTATGGCAACGTAGGATGTATTGCAAGGAAAGTTCCCACCTGTGCAATTCAGAAAAGTTGGTGTTGGTGGGAAGGCTCCATATGACACAGGCTGTGAAGCAGTCATTGAAATGAAGGGTATCATGTTTGGCAGCATGTTCAGGAACAGGGTGATCCACTTGTTTCTTGGCCACAGTTTGTTGGTGGCCATTCGTGCAGACAGACAGCTTGTTGGTTGTCATGCCTACGTAGAATGCAGCACAGTGGTTGCAGCTTAGCTTGTAGACCACATGACTGGTTTCACAGGTAGCCCTGCCTTTGATGGGGTAGGTGATGCTAGTGACCAGACTGGAGTAGGTGGTAGTGGGAGGATGTATGGGACAGGTCTTGCATCTAGGTCTATTACAGTGGTATGAGCCATGAGATAAGGGATTGGGAGAAAGGGTTGTGTAGGAATGGATGAGTATATTGCGTAAGTTTGGTGGACGGTGGAATACAACTGTGGGAGGGAAGGGAAGGATAGTGGGCAGGACATTTCTCATTTTAGAGCATGACGAGAGTAATCAAAACCCTGGCAGAGAAAGTAATTCAGTTGCTCCAGTCCTGGTTGGTACTGAGTTAAGAGGGGAATGCTCTTCTGTGGCTGGATGGCAGATCTTTTGGAGGTGGTGGGGGACTGGAAAGATAAGGCACGGTAGATTTGTTTTTGTACAAGGTTGGGAGGGTAATTACGGTCAATGAAGGCTTCAGTGAGCCCCTCGGTGTATTTTGAGAGGGACTGCTCATCACTGGAGATGCGACGACCATGGGTGGCTAGGCTGTACGGAAGGGACTTCCTGATGGAACGGGTGGAAGCTGTTGAAGTGGAGGTATTGCTGATGGTTAGTAGGTTTGATATGGACGGAGATATTGATCTAACCATCTTTGAAGTGGTGGTAGACATCTACGAAGATGGCTTGCTGTGTTGAGTAGGACCAAGTGAAGCAAATGGGGGAAAGGTTTTGAGGTTCTGGAGAAATGGGGATAGGGTGTCCTCATCTTTGATCTACAAAGCAAGGATGTCATCAGTGAATCCTAACTGGGTGAGGGGTTTCGGATTCTGGGTTTTTAGGAAGGATGTCCCATGAATAGGTTGGCATAGGATGGTGCCATGTGGATGCCCATAGCTGTACTGTGGATTTGTTTGTAGGTAATGCCTTCAAAGGAGAACTAATTTTGGGCGAGGATATAGTTGGTCATGGTGACTAGGAAGGAAGTGGTTGGTTTGGAGTTTGTCGAGTGTTGGGAAAGACAGTGTTCAATAGTGGTAAGGCATTGGGCATTAGGAATGTTAGTGTATAGGGAGGTGGCATCAATAGTGACGAGCAGGGCACCGCGTGGTAAAGGGACAGGAAATGTGAAGAGTCAAGGGAGGAAATGGTTGGTATCTTTTATATAGGAGGATAGGTTCCGGGTAAAGGTTGAAGATGTTGGTCTATGAGAGCAGAGATTCTCTTAGTGGGGCACAGTAACCTGCCGCACTGGGGCGTCTTGGGTGGCTAGGTTTATGGACTTCAGGAGAAGCATGTAGAAGGTAGGAGTGTAGGGAGTGGTAGGGGTGAGTAGAGAGGTGGACTGTGGGGAAAGGTTTAGGATGATCCTAAGGATTTGAGTAGTGATTGGAAATCCTGCGGGATTACTGGAATTGCATCATTTTTGCAAGGTTTGTAGGTTGAAGTATCTGACATCTGGCAGAGTTCTTCCGCCAGGTAATCAGAACAGCAGTGGTGGAGTCTTTGTCTGCAGGTAGGATTATAAGGTGAGGATCAGTTTTTAGATGGTGGACTTCAGTTCTTTCAGTGGATGTAAGTTTAGTTTGCATGTGTATTTGGGGAATGATGGTGAGCCAAGGTTCAAGGTTAAGAAATTCTGGAAAGTTAACAGGGGTCAGTTTGTGGACAGTGGGTGTGGAGCATGGTTGGATGGAGGAGTGAACTGAGGTTGTCAAGGTTCAGTATTGGTCTTTGGTTGAGTCAGATAGGTAGGGTTGGTGGCGAAAAAGTGTTTCCACTGTAGGGGGCGGGAGATGGAGGAGAAGGTCTTTAACGAGTCCTGCATGATAGTATTTGAGAATGGGGCAAAAGATGAGGCCTTAGGGAAGGACTGATATTTCTGTAAACCTAAGGCTTCTGGAGGAAAGGTTCATGATGGTGTTGCAGGTCTGTTTAGGTTCTGGATTCTGTGTGGTGGTGAGAGGGAGTTTTGAAGGGTGGGGTAAGTGTAGTAGGTCTGCGAGGCAGTGTTTGTCAGCTATGAGGGGATGTGGAGGCGGTTTGGAAGTTGTAGAGGTGGTGGACAGTGGTACTCCAAGGCGGGAGTTGGAGGTGAGCATAATGGAGAGCTTTTTGAGGTGGCATTGTGCATGTTGCTCAAGTTCCAGCAGGGCAAGAGTTTGTGTGTGTTATGGGTTCCAGGAATTTGGGATTGCATAACAGAAGAATTTTGTGGATGGAGAAAAGGTAGTGCATTTTTCCACCACCATGGATCCCTGTTCTTTCCATCCGCCTCAATACAGAAAAGTTTCCTTATCCCTAGCAAGATCCCAGTCGCACATACAGTTCCTGCATTGTTGCCTGGCTCGTGGAATCCCCCCTAATGGCCTTACCATCAAATTACCCATCTCTGGCTGCCACCCCTACTACTATGACGACCTCCACCTGTTCAGATTCCGGCAGTCCTTAGCCCTCACCAACATAGTCCTGCAAAACCATATCAACCAAGCCCAAATCTCCTGCAGTACCTTCCCTCCATCCGCAAAATTCTCCTGCTATGCAATCCCAAATTCCTGGAACCCGTAACACACATTGAAACTCTTGCCCTGCAGGAACTTGAACAACATGCACAATGCCACCTCAAAAAGCTCTCCATCCTGCTCACTTCGTACTCCCGCCTTGGAGTACCACTGTCCACAATCAATACAACAACCTCCAAACGTCCCTCATGTCCCCTCATAGCTGACAAACTCTGTCTCGCAGATCTACTACATTAACCCCCCCCCCCCCCCCCCACTTCCCCCTAAAACTCCCTCCCATCACCACACAGAATCCATAACCTAAACAGACATGCAACACCGTGACGAACCTTTCCTCCAGAAGCCTTAGCCCCACAGAAATATTAATCCTTTCCAATGGCCTCACCTTTCGCACCACTCCTAAATTCAATCACGCAGGACTTGTTAAAGACCTTTACCCAGTTCCTAATGTGGAAACACTTTTTCGCCACCAACCCTACAAATCAGATTCAACCAAAGACCAATATGGAACCTTTACTAACTCTGCTCACTCCGCCATCCAACTGTGACCTACACCCACTGCCCCCAAACCACCCCCTGTTAACTTTTTAGAATTTCTTAACATGGAACCTTGCCTCACCATCATTCTCCAAATCCCTCAACATGCAAGCTAATCTTACATCCGCTGAAAGAACCGCAGTTCACCATCTAAAAACTGGTGCCGACCTTATAAATGGAAAAAGGCTCCACCACTGTTGTTTTGAACCACAAGGATTACCTGGCAGAAGGACTCGGCCAAATGTCAGATACTTCCACCTATAAACCTTGCCACAGTGACGCCATCCTTTAATCCAGCAGGATCTCAAGCCACTACTCAAATACTTAGGCCCATCCCAGAATCTCTCCCAGGAGTCAGTCTCTCTACTCACCCCTACCACTCCCCACAGTCCTATCTTCTATATGCCTCCTGAAGTCCATAAATCTAACCATCCAGGACACCCCATTGCGGCCGGCTACTATGCCGCCACTGAGAGAATCTCTGCTCTTGAGACCAACACCTTCAACCTTTTACCCGGAACCTACCCTCCTATATAGAAGATACCAAACATTTCCTCCTTCGACACTCCACAGTTCGTCACTTTATCCCACGGTGCCCTGCTCATCACTATTGATGCCAGTGGTCTGTACACCAACATTCTTAATGCCCATGGCCTTACTGCTATTGAACACTACCTTTTCCAACACCTGACAAATTGTAAACCAACCACCTCCTTCCTTCCAACTATATCCTCACCCACAATTACTTCTCCTTTGAAGGTAATACCTACAGACAAATCCGGGGTATGGCAATGGGCACCTGCATGGCACCATCCTATGCCAACCTATTCATGGGCCATCCTTCCTAAAAACCCACAATCCTAAATCCCTCATCCAGTTCAGATTCAGTGATGACATCTTTGCTATCTGGATTGAAGGTGAGGACACCCTTTCCACATTCCTCCAGAATCTCAATGACTTCTCCCCCCATTTGCTTCACCTGGTCCTACTCTACACACCAAGCAAGCATCCTAGATGTTGACCTCCATCTCAAAGATGGCTACATAATTACCTCCATCCATATCAGACCTACTAAACATTAGCAATACCTCCACTTCAACAGCTTCCACCCATTCCATACCAAGAAGTCCCTTTCGTACACCCTAGCCACCCATAGTCATCACATCTCCAGTGATGAGCAGTCCCTCTTGTAATATACTGAGGATCTCACTGAAGCCTTCACTGATTGTAATTATTCTCCCAACCTTGTACAAAAACAAATCTCTCATGCCTTACTTTTATGGCTCCCACCACCTCCCAAAGCTCCACCGTCCAGTCACAGAGGAGCGTTCCCCTCGTAACTCAGTACCAATTAGGACTGGAGCAACTGAATTACATTCTACGCCAGGGTTTCAATTACCTCTCGTCGTACCCTGAAATGAGAAATGTCGTACTGACTATCCTTCCTACCCCTCCCACAGGGGTATTTCACTGTTCACTGAACCTACACAATATACTCGTCTATGCTTACACAGCACCTACTCCCAATCCCTTACCTCATGGCTCATACCACTGTAATAGACCTAGATGCAAGACCTGTCCCATACATCCTCCCACTACCACCTACTCCAGTCTGGTCACTAGCATCACCTATCCCATCAAAGGCAGGGCTACCTGTGAAACCAGTCATGTGGTCTACAAGCTAAGCAGCAACCACCATGCTGAATTCTATGCAGGCATTGAATGGCCACCGACAAACTGTGGCCAAGAAACAAGTGGACCACCCTGTTCCTGAACATGCTGCCAAACATGATACCCTTCATTTCAATGACTGCTTCACAGCTTGTGCCATATGGAGCCTTCCCACCAACACCAGCTTTTCTGAATTGCACAGGTGGGAACTTACCCTGCAACACATCCTACGTTACTGTAAACCTCCTGGCCTCAACCTTCATTAGTCACAATCCTCACCAATCCAGCCCCTTCCCTGTTCCCATTCCAGCACTACGCATCCGTCATTCCACCATCACACCCAGTCTTTCTATTTTTCTCCTTTTCTGCTACCTAACCCTCCCTCCCCACCTTTCCCCTGTCCTTTGTCTAACCTGCAACACTTCACTGTCCGCCACCCCCCACCACCATACTATCCCTCCCCCTCCCCAACTTCACTTGTATTTCTCCCACTGTGAGGTTGTGGTCTGAATTTGTCTGCTCCTGGGTAAGCTTTGACATTTTCAGATATTTCCTGTCTCAGGATGTAGTCCAGGTGATACATTCCCTTATTCAAATTTGAGCTCCATGCATAATACCTCCTTTTGTGAATTTAAAATAATGTGTTACCACTAGTGAGTTTTCTTTGCAAAAGTTAATTAGCTGTTTGTCTCTCTCATATCTTATTTCTAATCCAGATTTTCGTACTGTGTCTTCATCTCTTCCTACACCCATCACTACAGTCCAGTCTCCTATAATGATGATGCAAGAATTTCTATTTTATTTCTCTATAAACTCTTGAATCTTCTCGTAATATTTTTCCACCTCCTTGTCTCTATGCTAGCTGGTTCGCTTGTACAGGGTGGGGCAATGAAAGTGGCCCAGAGAACAGAGTTCCAGAATACAAAGAAACATAGCAGTGGAAAGGAAATACAATACTAACCTGACTACAGCAGATATTGAAAGTGACTACTAGTCGCCTCTTGGCACATTCGGGCCCTGGTCAGCAAGTTGCTGAAGACGGAACAAAGCTGGACTGCTGGAATTGCTGCAATCTCATCCAAAATGTTCTGTCGCAGCTCTTGAAACTATGGGAGTTGTTGTGATACACTTTAGACTTGAGCACTCCCCACACAAAGTAATTGCACACTGACTGATCAGGTGACTTGAGTTGCCTTCTAGAGTTACGGTCAGACTGACCTCCACTAACAGCTCTGTCTGGCGTGAAGATTGTGTAAATGTGCTCAGAGGTTCAGCTGACTGTATGGGCAGTTGCTCCATCCTGTTAGAAGTAACTGTATTTTTTTTTTCCTCTTCCATTAATGCTATCGCAAATGGCTTCCATTTGTCCAGGTCACTCTTATTTGCTTCACCTTGCATACCTGTGTTAATACCACATCTTTCATACTACCCTGCACTCATACCACCATCAGTCTTCCATCAATATATTGCACCTTCATTCCCCATCTCATTTCACACATGCCAAGTGCATGTAATCTGTTCCTTTTCATTGTTTTGCATTTTTTTAGCTTTCCTGCTTGTAGCAGTGTGTGGACAATTTATGTTCAAATCTTTATCATTCTTTCCTTCTTTCTCCTTTTCTTGCTTTCATATATGTATAATCAGTGTGTTCTCCTCCCAGAGATCAGGGTGAGGTGAAGCCTTCTCTCTGTCCTCTTTTACATGGAGATATGCAGGGCTTGATGACCACTCATGTCTGCTCAGGCTCCTGCTTGCTAGCAGACAAGTTGCTGTGGGGTGGGGAGTGAGAATAAATGCGCATGCACCCTTTGGTTAAGACAACACAGTGGAATAGTCAACTGTGAATGGGGAGATGGTTAGTGCAGCCACCTAAGCAGCAATGGCTAGTCAGTTGTGTGAAAGACCAGTAATGTCTTTGCATCTCAGTCTCCCGTGCGAGGAATCTTGTTTCATAAGTTGCTGTTATCTAACATGGTAGTCACTACATCACTTACATGACATGGTATGCAACGTTCAGTCCTCTTGTAAATCTTCATAAAGAGTTTGTTACAGTGCAACTAGGCATTTTTAACAGACAGTTAAACAGTGAACTTGAGGTCAAGAAGAGCTCCTAGACTTGTCTGTAGCAATGAAGAACTTTCCTAGCAATGCTGAATAAAGTGTGTAAAGTAAGTTTATCATGGAATTTATTAGTTTCATTATCTAGAGACGAAATACCAGCCATATTGTAAATAAATCTGGAGTCATAATGGAACCGAATTGGAGGGGGGGAGGGGGGGGGGGGAAGAAGAAGAAGAAGAAGAAGAAGAAGAAGAAAGGAAAACTTCCAATACCCAGTGAAATCAGAAGGATTCTTTGCATGGAGAATGCATGTTCAGTAATGTCACTTTGAAAAATGTAATGAGTGTTGTTTCTACAACTAATAATACTCTTTTGCTCATAAATTAAGGATAATTGCAGAATGTGGTGCCACACAACATGGCACT
The DNA here is from genome assembly GCF_021461385.2 of Schistocerca piceifrons. Lineage (NCBI taxonomy): Eukaryota > Metazoa > Arthropoda > Insecta > Orthoptera > Acrididae > Schistocerca > Schistocerca piceifrons. The sequence continues at coordinate 424,824,141 of NC_060145.1, forward strand.
ACACAAAACTGGCGCTAATAGCATAGGCACATAGGGAACACACACGACACAGATCTGCAAGTCCACGGTATTGGTGACAAGTTCAGAAAATCGTCCTGAAACACATGTGCTACAAAATGCCACTGTTTCCTGCACATGTACCCTGACATCAGTATGGGACATGATCACCATGCACACGTACACAGGCTGCACAATGAGTTGGCATACTCTGGATCAGGTGGTCGAGCAGCTGCTGGGGTATAGCCTCCCATTCTTGCACAAGTGCCTGTCGGAGCTCCTGAAGTATCCTAGGGGTTTGAAGACTTGCAGCGATACGTTGACTGATAGCATCCCAGACGTGCTCAATGGGGTTTAGGTCTGGAGAACAGGCAGGCCACTCCGTTCGCCTGATATATTGTGTTTCAAGGTACTCCTCCATGATGGCAGCTCGGTGGGGCCGTGCGTTATCATCCATCAGGAGGAAGGTGGGACCCTCTGTATCCCCCGAAAAGGTGGACATACTGGTGCAAAATGACGTCTCGGTATACCTTACCTATTACAGTTCCTCTGTCAAAGGCATGCAGGGGTGTATGTGCCCAATCATAATCCCACACCACACCATCAAACCACGACCTCCACACGGGTCCCTTTCAAGGACATTAAGGGGTTGGTATCTGGTTCCTGTTTCACGCCAGATGAAAACCCGGCAAGAATGACTGTTCAGACTATACCTGGACTCATCCGTGAACATAACATGGGACCACTGTTCCAATGACCATGTACTGTGTTCTTGACACCAGGCTTTATGGGCTGTCCTGTAACCAGGGGTCAGTGGAATGCACCTTGCAGGTCTCCAGGCAAATAAACCATGTCTGTTCAGTCACCTGTAGAATGTGTGTCTGGAGTCAACTGTTCCAGTGGCTGCGGTAGGGTCCTGAGCAAGGCCACCTGCAGTACTCTGTGGCCATCTGCGGGCACTGATGGCGAGATATCGGTCTTCTTGTGGTGTTGTACACTGTGGACGTCCCGTACTGTAGTGCCTGGACACATTTCCTGTCTGCTGGAATCGTTGCCATAATCTTGAGATCACACTTCGTGGCACACGGAGGGCCCATGCTACGACCTGCTGTGTTTGACCAGCCTCCAGTCTCCCTAGTATTCTACCCCTCATCACGTCATCAATATGTGTTCTATGAGCCATTTTCAACACACAGTCACCATTAGCATGTCTGAAAATGTCTACACAGTTACTCGCTGCACAGTACTCTGACATGCACCAACACACCTCTGTGTATGTGGACTGCTGCCGGTGCCACCGTGCGACGACTGCAGGTCAAATGCACAGCATGGTCATACCCCGAGCTGATTTAAACCCACAAACTGACCACCAGAGCATTGTTTCACCATGTATCAGCATTATGAGTATGAGTGTATATGAGAGCAAGAACTTCAACAGCACAAAATAGAGAACTCCCTTGAAGATATCAAAAGCTGACAAAGAAGTCTGGCTTATTACATTAAGATACACTGGTTTTAGTAGGGGCTAGTTGTTAAATGGAATTTATCTTTTATACGAGATAGCTATGTTCATGGAAATGAGTAGCATATGTCTTCATGAACATAAACAGTCGTCATAGAAATGTGACACCACGTTCCTTACTTATAGAACCAGCCATCCAAACAAGTTAACACTTCACTTTAGGATAAGAATTTCCTGAAAACACATTTCATTGGCCATATGCAAACATTCAAAATGAAATTGTCACGTTGGGAAGAATCTGTTGGGTGAAGGAAATCGAATTGTTTTTCCAAAATTGTCTTCATCAAAAGACTATTTTGAACACTATCCATTTATTCTATGTAATCTTAAGGAAGATTTCCAGTTTTGATTTAAAAATGTGACAGTACTACAGAGTGATTTTAATCTCTCTTCCTCTCCATATTCAATGATTGTTGACAATATTTGTTTTGATCTGCAGCTTCAGGTAACTGACATGTAGTGTAACAGGGGATGTAATGAGAAATTAAATAACGAGAGGAACAGTCTAGATTTCTTCAAGCATTTTCCTCAGGATCGATTTCCTCGATTACACAAGATGGATGCAGTTGTAATATCAATGCTGCTTTCCGCCTGAAGTAGTCAACAACTGTTTTCAACGGTGAGGAACAATAATGTGCTTTTGAGGAATCATTTTCAGACCACAACCTAAACTGCATGCTACATCTACTATGCACACAAAAGCTTTTGTAATAACAAAATAGAGCAAGTAGACCGAGAGTGCGGAAATTGATTAAAAATCATTACACATGTAAAGTCTAATTGAGAAATATGAACCTACTTGATAATGAAGAATATTAGATTTTTAGTTTTTGTTTAATTAATAGCAGTGACACATCATTTACAGTGGCTTACACATTTCTGCTTTCAAAATTAATTACCTGAGAAAAATGTGATGTCTCCTGTCGTGTCTCCACACAACTACTACCTTAAACTGTACTGTGATGCTGGAGAGGTGAGGGCTGGTATGTGCTGCTCACTATCCTGCATTCGCTGCCATACCCCCCCCCCCTCTCACCCCCCTCCTCCTCCCACCCCACCCCACCCCACCTAAAATCAGTTGCTCACTAGGAGGCAGGTGCTGTCTGCAGGTGCCCCTCTGGGATACAGTTGTTATTTTTTGTACTCTTTATACTCCCATTGGTACCTTTTTCACCAGCCTCACCATTCTGAAGACCCTTTCTCCTCACTGTTGCTGCAGTTAAGGTCTTCACTGTTACCCTAGAAAGGGGCTCTTACATGATGCTATTAATAAAAGCCAGTTGAACAAAGGTTTTTTCACATAGGTTTTACTCGTCCGACTCCTCCTACCTCATGATATGCGAAATAGGGTTCCCGACTTACCATTACACTATGAAAAGTGCATGTAAAATACCATTGCTCTGTTTTTAAACTGTAGGTAGACAATGCTTGTGCAGTCCAAAAATTTATGTCTTGCTTTGGAAACTGTTGCAGCACTGGAAATTGCATCATCACTGAGCGACTCACAAGAGGAAAAACAACAGTCACCACCACCACCACAGCAGCAGCAGCAGCAGCAGCAGGAGCAGGTGCTGCTTCAACAGCAACAGCAGCAACACTTGCAGCTAGGCCTGCAGCAAATACACATACACCAGAGTTCTCCTCCTCCTCCTCCTCCTCCTCCTCCTCCTCCTCCTGCTCAACAGCAGCAGCAGCAGCAGCAGCAGCAGCAGCAGATGACAGCAGATTCACGGTTGCCATCAGCCATTATAGGATTGGCATCTAATATCAAGGAGGTGAATTTCATTGTATTTAAAAACATTTATACTTGACAGTCAGTTGTATGATGCAATGGGCATGATTTCACGACTCCCCCACCCCTCCTACTCTTACTACTCTGCACTCCCTACCAGTTTCATTAATTAACAATGTGTGAGACTGACTGTAGGTATATATCTCAACCCTTATTCTACTTTTTCAGTCGTTTCGAGGCAAATATATGGAGAGATTCTCAGAATTTAAGCTACAGACTATGCCTGTCTTGCACTCTGTGCCAGTGGAGTTTTAATAAATACTTCCACAATACTCTTCCACTTATTAAAAGAAACCAAAACTGTGTTGAAATGATGCCCCTCTCTGGCTCTTCTATAGTTATTCCGTAAGTCCATCCTTTTAAGGGTCTCAAATTAACAAGTAGCGCTCGAGAGTTGGCTGGACCAAATCTTGTTACGAAATTTCCTGGCAAACTAAAACTGTGTGCTGGGCTGTGAAACCTCCGCCTCCCCAGTAGTACACTAATACTCTTGTGTTCAGTTAAAATAATGAAAACTGTCTTTTACTACAATTGTACTCTTTAAGTTCATACTTGCTAACATAGAGCAACTGAAATTCATGGCTGAAGAGGAGGGTGCGAAAAAAACAATTTTAATACGCATTTGTTTGTGGCTCCTTGTTGAAAATGTGGCTCGTTGAAATGATGGTGTAAGTAGTACTGTATGACCAGGTTAATTATTTATAAAAGGACACTGTTTTGTTGTTATGCACACATCCATCCATTTATTTGCCATATATCACACATACCATTGATTTCATGTTTTTACAATAACATGAAACGTAATATTTTTCACAAAAGGTGGTCATGTAATAAATGCTCCAATGTCCCATTAAATAGAAATTAAATTCCATTGCATAAAATTTCCAAAATCAAATTTTTATATTGATATGTAAATACACATGCAATTTTTATATAACAAAAGTTGTGAAATGATTCTAAATATAAAATAATGTACTATTCAACATGACAACAAGCAAGAACTAATTCGTGAGTGAGTGAGTGAGTGAGTGAGTGAGTGAAGTGTGAACTACAAACTCTCTGCTCAACTGTTTTTGGCATGCTCTACCTACCAAAGACATTTGTACGAAACAACTGAATTACAAAGTGTGTACAAAAATAGAAATATATACTGAGTTTGGTACTGGATAAAATTGAAATATATACTCATGTGTCACTGTGGAATGCAAATTATGTTATATGTAAATATGGGGATAGGGCAGGGAGTGGCGGCACACTCTCCTTGGTTGAAGCACCCTTGTGGTAGCTGTGAGGAGGTATAGGCATTGCGTTTGTGAGAAATAGGAACATGCGAACACTGAGTAAGTAATCTTCACCAATTTATTCCCCAAAAACAGTCTATAGTAATGCACATGCTATGTCGAAGAGTCATCACTGTGTCTGTCAGCCTGGTCCAAGATAATTATGGAATCATCGAGAGTCCATTGTGAGCCAAGAAGAGAATTACTCCAACTTGAGCCACACTAGTTACAACAGCTTTACCTCATGCAGGCAGAGTGAATCACTGTGAAGACACTCTGCAGCAGGCATCTGCTAGTACTGACACAGGTAGTTAATTTCAGGATAGTGGCAGTTCATACACGTGTACACACACAACTGCTGCATGCAAGCCTTTAGCCCTTGTATGACTGCCCTAAGAGAAGACCAGATACGAAGTGTTGCTCTTTATGACCACCTGCGCATCATGAATATATTTCACCAGTCCCAGTGTCAGGGGGCATTGCAACCTTTACTTCATTTGTAGGCATAGTAATGGTTGACATCGGTGAACGGGCTTTTATGAGAGCTTGGTACATGACATGCACTGTATGCACAAGACAGAAAAATAAAAGTAATAAGAACACAACACTGATGATTAAGTATTGATTAATATTACTGGAAAATTTGAAAGACTTAACTCCTTTTTGCTCTTTGAATGAAATTTAACTCATTGTTAGTAGCCATGCATTTCCTGGATATCCATAATCAGATCAGTATGCTAGGGAAAACTGGACAGAGAATGATTTGCATATGAGAGTATGTATGATTCATTATAATAAACTGGTAACACTCACATTAGTGAAAGCTTTTCAGCTGCTTGACAAGTAGTTGGCAATGCAGAAGTCAAATCGAACACACATGATAAATTACATTGGGTATCTTTTAATGTTAATCCACTATCATCTCAGGTGTACCAAAATTTTTACATGTAAATGTGACATCAAGATGAATTGATATTTAAGTTCACCATTATGTCAAATGTACATACCTTCAGAACATTGTTTAAGAAATGGCTGATAAAGAAGCATTAAATTCCTAGGACAGTTGTATCTTATTCATAAAACAGTTCTTTCTCACAACTGTAAATTCTACTATCGAAGAATGCTGCCGATTCTTGGCAAATTAACTTATGACTATGTTTACATACAGGTGGATCATGGTAATTCATAGATACAGAATACCTTTGATCCATTTTTGACCAGTAAAAAAATACTTTAGTTGATATATGATATGAATGCTGTCCTGTTCTCGCATCACAGGGTAAGTATAAATCTCATACAATTCAAAATTTTCTTTGGCCTAGCAATGGGTATAGAAACAATAACATGTAACTAATTTTCAGTCATTAGTGTGTGTGGCAGCCAACTTGCAGAAAGTATTTAAATTATAAGACTCAACAGTGTAAATTATAGATGATGTTGCTTACATTAATTAATAGTAGGATCCACAACAACTAGTCTGGATGCTGTAGCACATTGCTCAAGCAATGATTTGAACTACTTTATATGGCTGTTCCTGTATGAAGAGCATCAGTTCTAGTGTTTGACATACTGTCCATGACTCTTAACAACAGGATGTTAAAATCTAACACTGGAACACTCCAAAGTGTCAATAAACGATCTTGATTAAACTTGGTGGGCGTTTTACCACATTAAAGCTCTCTCGCTCTCTCTCTCTCTCTCTAAGGGGCAAAACACAACCTGAAAAGTAATTTGGCATGTTAGGTTTGGAGGGAATATTTTTGAAAAATATATAAAAATATTTACATATAAAAGTTGAAATGTAATTAACATTCTTGAAAACTGTATAATCAAATTTTGTAATAAGTTTTGCAAAATACTGCACCACCGTTAGTTAATGTAGAAAAATTGAAACTTTTGTTACAACATATATACATACATGTGTAATAAAGCTAGTTTCTTATATACCATTTTTGGAAAATAAGCTGTACACAGTGTGCTGTCAGATTATTTTCAACGTACTGAGTTACAGTACCTAAACATTCATTATTAGTCTAGTTATTTATATTATTTATATTTGATGTTTTAAATTATTATTTTACATTATTTTTGTTGTGTTTTATAGTTTACTGTTTCACCGTATGTGAATTTTGTTAATTGAAAATAATAAATAACTCATCATTATGGTACAAAATCATTACAATAATGATGATCTGTAAATAAATGCTTCAAACATAATATTTTCTTACACCATGCAGATAAAATGAATGAAATTTCTTTACATAACATACATGACAAAGAGCACAACAGGATTTCGTATTGATGTGGGTAATCCTCTAAATATCCTGATTTGTATCAAGCATATTTCAGTATATTGGTAAGCCTTGGCTTTACTTGTGACTGTGGCCTTGTTATATTGTTTCTCAAGTGGAGATTGACACCAAAATCATTCAATAGTACTAAATCTGAAAAACTCTCACATAGTTCTACCAACATTGAAAGCCACATACATCTCACGACTGTACCTGTAATTCATTGCAAATCAGCATTTGTGGTTCACAGTTCTGCCAAAGTATACATCACCCCTGAATTTGATTGTATATTCATGATTTAGTTACAGTAGCAGATTTTTCTAACTAACAAATTGTATTACATCAGTTTTTTCTTAAAGAGGAGTAGCACTACATATTATTTGCATTTATCATAAATTAACTCAATTTTTGAATTTGCTAACAATTACAATTAATATCAAAACGGTGTAAGAAACAAGTAATTTTTACCACAAATTTTTGTGTTGCGTTAATAGAAATTTCATTTTGTGTATCTGCTTGAATTCTTACAAGGAATTAGCAACTTTTTAGCTCAACGGGCTAAAAGACAATCAGCAGGTTTAACTTAAAGTTATTTGTACACTGTCTGTGAATGCTGTTCTCAAACACGCACTGAGTTGGTTGATATTCATAAGCAGCTGGAAATTGCCTTGACTACTGTTAAAAGATTGGCAGCTGCTGCAGTTTGGAGTGTTGGTAGAGTTCTTGAAAGTCATGTACCTTTGTTACATGTATGAGAGGTACCTCAAGTACTATCCTCTGTTGTATATCATGTCTCCTCTGCAGAAAGTACATGATCTGTCATTACCCATCCACTTGACTTCGAGTGGCGTCTCAGTGGTAGATCTACACATCCTTTACAGGGTGGATGGGGACCAGGGAGGACTTGGGGTGCTGCACCGGTCCCCCTAACCAAATCTGAGGTACTGTCTTTCACTGAATTTGAGACAGTGGTACTCACTTCACCTGTTTTTGGGAAAACGTGTTTTTCCCAATGTCAGGAGGAACCAAATGCAAAAGAGTAGGGGGTCTATTAATCATCGGCAGTTCAAATGTACGGCAAATGATGGTACCCCTTAGGGAAATGGTAGCAGGGGACAGGAAAGAACACCAGGTGTACTCAGTGTATATGCCGGACAACATCATTCAACATGTTGAAAAGGCTATTGTGGGAGCGATTGAGGGAACAGAGTGCAACCAACTGCAGATTGTGGCGCACGTTGGAACAAATGATGCCTGTTATCTGGGCTCCAAGGGCATTCTTGGGTCATGCAGTGACTGGCAGTTTGGGGTGAGAAGACCAACCTTGCACTTGGAGTTTCAATGAAGTTCACAGTTTACAGCATTGTCACCAGCACTAATGGTAGCCCTTTCGTTCTGAGTTGAGTGGAAGGACTGAACCAGAGACGTCGAAGGTTCTTTGACAAACTAGGCTGCAGCTTCCTGGACTTGTCATAAGGTTGAGAACTGTGGGGTCTCTCTACAAGGATCAGGTGTGCTCTACACATCAAAGATTGCTACTCAACCAGAATTTCTTTGAATTTTGTGAAATGTCACATGGCAATATTCTGCTATGGTAGTCACTGAAGGCATCATGTATTGCTCTCGCGAGAGTCAAATGTATTTCATTCAGTGTCTATCTATCGCCCTACGCGTTGTTGCACAGCTATTATGCAATAATCTCTGTTTCTTTAGAAGTTTCTTTACAGTGAGTGTATACCATGGTTGTTTCCTCCCATTGTGAACTATTCTACGGGGTACATATCTATCCAGTGCATGGTCAACTACTCTTTTAAACATGAGTCAGAGTTCCTGTACATGCTCCTGACCTGTGCTGGAAGTTTTAAGTTCCCCATTGAGATATGAAACTACTAATTTTTTTATATAGTTTACTGAACACGTGTATCTTTCTGCTTGTTGTATTTGCCATTTGCACTTTGGTAATCTTTGTTGTCACAGGTGTGTCATGGTCACTGATATGAGTTTGCATGTGGACACCCCCAAAGATGTCGGGTGCATTTGTTGCCATTACGTCGAATGTATTTCCATCATGAGTGGGTTTCCGAACTATCTGTTGTAGGTAGTTTTCAGAGAAGACATTTAGTCATGTTTCAAAAGGTGTCTTATCACACCCAGCACTAACAAACTGTTATTTTCCCAATTAATTGTTGAATTATTGAAGTCTCCACCAATGATTACAGTATGACTGGGGAACTTACATACAAGTGTACTGAGGTTTTCTCCAAAGTTTTCGGTTACATCAGGAGATGAGTCTGTTGTGCGATAGAAGGATCCAGTTACCATTTTATGCCCACCCATTACACTGAGTCTTGCCCAAACAATGTAACATGAAGCTTCGATTTCTACCTTGGTGGATTTGAGTTTCTTGTCTTCTGCGACAAATACACCGTCTCCATTTCCCATTTGCCTATTCTTTAAATATACACTTACATTTCCCCCCAAAATCTCACTGCTGTCACTTTCAGGTTTCAACCAGCTTTGTGAACCTAGTATTATGTGTGTCTCTTGCTTTTCAAGAGTGCTTCAAACTCTGGGACTTTGCTGTGAAAGCTCCAACAGTTTTACATTAGGATTTTAATACTCTCATCTGTGGGAGGCTGTTAATGGCACCAAAGTTAGTGTCCAGTCCCTAGTGAATGAGACGGGAACTGAAATTGAGGGCAGGAAAGCAAATGCTGAAATACTTAACTCCTTTTTCAAATGTCTCTTTATAAAGGAAAACCCAGGAGAATTGCCCCAGTTTAATCCTTGTACCACTGAAAAGATGAATGAAATAAGTATTAGTGTCAGCGATGTTGAGAAACGGCAGAAATCATTGAAATTGAACAAAGCTCCATGCTCCAATGGAATCCTCCTCAGATTCTATAGTGAATTTGCAGCTGAGTTAGCCCCCCATCTAACTATAATCTATCGTAGATCCCTCGAACAAGAATCTGTGCCAAGTTCTCGAAAAAGTCACAAGTCACACTCGTGTACAAAAAGAGTTGTAAAGTGACCCACAAAACAACCATCCAGTATCCTTGACATTGATTTATTGTAGAATCTTAGAGCATATTCTGAGCTCAAACATAATGAGGTATCTTGAACAGAATGACATCTTCAATGCCAACCAGCATGGATTTCGGAAACCTCAATCATATGAAACCCAGCTCACACTTTTCTCACATGACATACTGAAAGCATTGGATCAAGGCAGTCAGGTAGATGCAGTGTTTCTTTATTTACAAAAAGCATTTGACAGTACCGCACCTACACTTATTGTCAAAAGTACAGTCATATGGGGTATCAAGTGAAATTTATGATTGGATTTAATCTTTTGGGAGGGAGGACACAGCGTTTTATCTTGGATGGAAAGTTATCATCAGATGTAGAAGTAACTTCGGATGTAACACAGCGAAGTATGTTTGGACACTTGCTGTTGCAGACAGTGTTAATAGTAAAATCAGGCTTTTTGCAGATGATGCAGTTATCTGTAATGAAGTACTATCTGAAAGAAGCTGCATAAATATTCTGTCAGAGCTTGATAAGATTTCAATGCGCTGCAGAGATTGGCAACTTGCTCTAAATGTTCAGAAATGTAAAATTTTGCGTCTCACAAAACTGAGAAATATAGTATCATATGACTGTAACATCAGTGAGTATCTCTTGGAATTGACCAACTCGTACAAATACATGGGTGTAACACTTAGTAGGAATATTAAATGGAATGATCACATAGATTCAGTCATGGGTAAAGCAGGTGGTAGACTTCAATTTTTTGGTAGAATAGTGGGGAAATGCAATTGGTCTATAAAAGAGATTGCTTACAAATCACTTGTGTGACCTTTTCTAGAATTCTGGTCAAGTATATGGGAACCATACTAGATAGAACTAACGGGGGATATTGAATATGTACATAGGACAGGATGAATGGTCACAGGGTACTTTAATCCATAGGAGAGTATCACAGAGATATTGAAGGAACTGAACTGGAAGACCCTTGAAGATAGATATAAACCATCCCAAGAAAATCTGTTAACAAAGTTTCAAGAACCAGCCTTAAATGATTACTCTAGGAATATACTACAACCCCCTACATATTGTTCACATAGGGATTGTGAGGATAAGATTAAAATAATTACTACATGCATAGAAGTCGTCAGTCATTCTTCCCGCACTCCGTATGTTGAATGGAAAACGAAGGAACCCCAAGAACTGGTACAATGGGATGCATCTTCTGCCATGCACCTCACAGTGATTTGCAGAGTGTAGTTGCAGAGGTAGACGTAGATGTACCTGTGCCGTAGAGCACTTAGGGTCCACCAGATGAACAAGTTTCTTGTCCTCGGACATTATGCTCTATATGGTTCTTTCACACTGACTGCTTAAGAATCTAAGGTTAGTTGACTGCCCTAAGAATCTAACGTTAATAAAGTTTATTCTCCCTCACTGCAAAAGAAAACATCTTTGAAATATATTTTGACCTGATCAGATGTTTATCAGAGTGCAATGCTGTCACAAGGGCATTTAGGACTTCAGATGGACATTCTCGAGTTCTCAATGCAAACTCACCATTAGTTCTTTTTAGAACTATGACAAGGCGAGTGGTCACTATGAAAAAACCATGTTGACCACCACACCTGAGGTCAAGAAACTTTTTCATCTGGTGATACAAAGGACTCGACAGTGCAAGTACAGTCGTGATACCTGTAGTGCTTTCAATGTTACAAGATCCTTGTGAGAAGATTTTCAGATCTACTTCTGTTGAATGATTTTGATGTCAGTCCCCACTTGAGAGAGAATATAATGAAGCTGCACTCAGTAGTACACAATTAATTCTTTTTGTCATGATTGATCAGTCTACTGAAATATGCCAGACACAAATCAGAATATTTGCAGGATCATCTGCGACAATTTGAAAGCCTTCTGAATTTTGTTTTATATTGCGCTCTCTGTCACATATATTATGTGAAGGAATTTCGTTCATTTTTACGTGCGCAGTGTAAGAAAATGTTATGTTATAAGCATTTATTTACAGATTATCATTTCTGCAATGATTCTGTTTCATAATAATGAGTTAATTATTAATGAATATAAGTAAAATAAATAACTTGACTAATAATGAATGTTTAGATATTTTAATTAGGTATGTTGAAAATACTTTGGTAGCACATTGTGTACAGCTAATTTTCCAAAAAGAGTATTTCAGAAACCAGGTGTATTACAAATGGGGTAGCTTGAAAGCTTTATGTTGTAACAAAAGTTTTAATTTTTCAACATTAAGTAATGGTGATGAGTACTTTGCAAAATTTCAAATTAGTACACAATATGATTATACAGCTTTCAAGAATGTTAGATAAATTTCAACTTTTATGTGAAACATTTTTATATATCATTGTTTCAAAGATATTCCCCAAAACGTAATACGCCAAATTGGTGTGTTTTACTTCTCGAAAGTGAAATTGGGCACAAACAATAAAAATACATATTGTATTATTTTTTCCCCCTTTGCACACCCACCATGTTTAATCAGCATCATTTATTGACACTTGAGAATGTTACCTTGTAATTGGGTGCTCATAGCATGCAATATTGTGAACACCTCATGGATAGCTGCATTCCTTTCGCCACAAATTATCTTGAAATGCTTTACAATCTGTTCAATAAAAGCTGTGTGGTCAGTAAAGGTTCTTCCCATATTCCATAACACAATCATTTTATTGGTGAAGTTATTTGAATCTGCCTGTTGTTAAAGAGTTAATATTTTGTCTTTAACATCCAGTATATCTCAGCTGGTTAAAGTATCAAATACAGTATGAAGGACAATACCTCAAAAATCAAACCAGGCATGTTTGCGCCTTCTTTCTTTGGTCTCCCTCAGGGGTTTGACCCCCACTCTAAATTTGAAACCTGTAGCATGAGTCAGATGGATAAGAACTCCCTCCATAGCGTCATTGGTGTGGGTTCCTCTCCTTCCCTCCTCCTCTCCCTCACCCCCCCCCCCCTTCCCCTCCCTCCCTGCCATAGCCCTTTCTCCTCCTCGCTAGGCCACAGCTCGGTAGCCAGCCTGTGTGGTGGGGCTGTTATGTACTGATCTGGTTGAGCCCCTCACTCCAGGGATCACACTGCTGGTACCTGTGATGTGAACATCTTGTGCAAGTCTAGGAATGTTTGCCCATCTTTTTATGGCATTGGAACTCCCAGCAGCAACTGTCCTGCCAGGCTGTCATTGCTGTGGCTGGTGGCACCCACGAGGTGAGCCCCTGTTCTGTGTGTGTCATACCAGGGCAGATATTTGGCACATGAGAAGTGTTAAACTCTTTGGCTGCTCTTCTGTGGCTGCGTGTCTTCCTATCTTCCTAGAAATGGTTCTGCTTTCCCGGCCTTAACCTCCTTGATGACTCCCTGGGAGGAGGGACAGGCCCACTGGCTTGGGGCGAAGCTCTTTCCACGATTCCTGATCGGTATCAGGACTGATGGGCAGACATTTGCTGCCACCATGCTCCTTTTCTTTGTGGAACATATTGAAGAAAAGTTAGGTGAAGTTGAATTGTTAAGCAAGATATCTGGCTCTCTCCTTATAAAGACAATTTCTGCCAGTCAGCTGGCCTTCCTCTGTGCCTGTCACCATTTGGGAGACATTTCCATGACTATCGTTTCTCACAAGGCACTCAATATGACACAGGATGTAATTTTCAATTGGGACCTTCTCCTCCAGTCTTGGTGATTAATGTAGGGATAATCTAGAATGACACGGCATTCATTTCATCTGGTGTAGACCCTGGCACTTTCATCCTGGCATTTGATGTGGATACCCTGCCCAAGAAGGTCAAGTTATTGGTCTGTAGATGCAATGTGAAACCATACATTCCACCTCACATGCGTTGCTTCCGCTGCCTCAGTTTCATCCACATGTCCTCACAGTGCAATGCCATTCCCATCTGTGCTGGCTGTAGCTGCCCTCTTCATGTGGGAAGCCCTTGCAACTCACCACCTAACTGTGTAAACTGCTTCTGGTCTCCAATCTCCCTGCTAAGTCTTCCCCTCCTCCTTACCACCATCTTGCCCCTCTTCCCTTTTGTCACCTTTGGTGTCTCCCATCCCCTCACCTCAAGAAGCTGCTCCTCCTCCTCCTCCTCCTCCTCGGTCAGGGAAGACATCCTCTGCTCTGGTTACTGCTAGGGATGGGGCTCCCTCCTGGAAACCCTCCCCAGCGTTCTCAGGATAGGAAGCTTGCAATCTGTCAGACAAGGTACCACACCCCTAGGACCCTAAAGCCGTTTGCTCTCTGTCTGTTCCTGACATCGCTGCCGCCTGTTGCCTTACTGATAACGCTTCCTCCCTCCCTCTGATGAGGAGGAGGAGGAGGAGGAAGAAGAAGAAGAAGAAGAAGAAGAAGAAGAAGAAGGGCAAATCAAGGGACGAGGCTTCCTGGGGCGCTTTGTCCCCTCCTCATCATCCCGAATCAGACCCAGTTTTTATGGATGTCACCCTATCCTCGTCAGTGACAACCACTGAACCGATAACGTGACCTCCCCTCAGCTTTTATATGTCTACTCTGGACACATGATAATCCAGTGGAACTGCAACGGATATTACCATCACCTACCGGAAATTCATCAACCCGTTTCCTCTTATTCTTTAGTCTGTCGTGCTCTTCAGGAAACGCATTTCCCTCGTGGCCACTCTCCAAGATTTCATGGTTATCATGCTGGCTCCGGGATAGCGTCTGGAGGGGTCTGCACTTTGGTTCACACCAGTGTATTAGTGACTGGATCCCTCTTCACACCAGTCTGGAAACAATAGCGATAAGAGTGCAGATGACCCTAGCAATCTCCATTTGCAATGTCTATCTCCCTCCTGGTAGATCACGTCACTTCTTTATGGTGACCTGTCTGCCTTAATACAGCATCTCTCACAACCTTTCCTCCTACTTGGAGACTTCAGTGCACACAATTGCTTGTGGGGGGAGTGCCACTTCAACGGGTAGGGGTCTTCTAATTGACCAACTTATTACAGACTTTGATTTGTGTCTCCTCAATGATGTTTCCCCTAACTGCTTCAGTGCTGCTCACAGCACCTTTTGTGTTATTTATCTGACGATCTCCTCCTCTGCTCCCGTGGCTTCCCTACATTGGTCACCCCACGATCATCTTGATGACAGTGACCAGTGATTCTATTGTTCCCTGCCACCAACAGACAGATAGGCCCCGTATTGGACATTCCACAGAGCCAATTGGCCTTCATATATGTCTGCTGTGCACTTTGACACCTCTCTCTCAGATTGCATTGATGTGGTTGTGCAAGACATTTCTGCTGCTCTTCTTCATGCCGCTGGCACTACTGTCCCCCTGTCCACAAGTCTCCATCATTGTTAACCGATACTGTGGTGGACCAAGGACATAGCACTCGCTATCTAGGACCACCAGTATGCATTGCAGCGATTTAAATGACCCCCTTCAGAGACCAACCTTTTTGCTTTCAAGCATCTCCATTCTAAGGCTTGCTACCTTATTAAGCAGAGTTAAAAAGAATGCTGGGAGCACTATGTTTCCTTCCTGGAGACGTGTGCCTCTTCATTGCAGGTCTGCTCCAAGCTCCATAGCCTACTGGGCAGCCAGCGACATCCAACTGTCAAGGGTTTTATCCTTCAAGGTGCTCTGTGAACTGACCCATTGGTACTTGCAGAACGCCTTGTGACACACTTTACCACATCAGTGAATGGGAATTCTTACAGGCTCTTACCTCTTCACATGGCACGGCCACAGGTCCGGATTCCATCCACAACCAAATGATCCAACACTTGGACGTTACCCAGAGCCAACATTTGCTCATGGTCTTCAACCGCATTTGGCTCATGGGTGCCATCCCCTCGCAATGGCGAGACAGTATAGTTATCCTCGTCCTTGAGCCCAGAAAGAGCCCAATGTCTCTCAACAGCTACTGCCCGATCAGCCTGTTGAATGTACTTTCTAAACTGCTTCAGAGGGTGGTTAGCTTCCAGTTATGTTGGTTACTTGAATCTCGGGGCCTTTTGTCCCCATATCAGTGTGGCTTCTGGGAAGGATGATCTCCAACAGACCATTTACTCAGATTGGAAACAGCAATCCAACAGGCTTTTACTAAACACCAACACATGGTGATGGTCTTCTTTGACCTAAATAAGGCATACGGCACAGCTTGGCACCACCACATTCTCCTCACTATCTATGACTGAGGCTTTCGTGGACCCATTCTGATTTTGATCTGAGGGTTTTTATCCCACTGGCTCTTCCGGGTCGAATTGGCACTTCACTCAGCACCCCTCAGATTCAGGAGAATAGTATCACACAGGATTGTGTGTTCAGTGTAAGGTGACTCTGTGGCCTTGAAATCTGGACTGCAATGTAGCGATGCTCCTTTCCTGTTTTTAGGAACAGCTTGTGTGCTCCTTGGTAGATACTTGTTGCCATCTTGCACTGCTACAGGAAGTATATCCAGAAATGGCTTTTCATGATTGACATGAATAGTAGAAGAACAGAAAGACAGTTGGAGCTGAGGAGTGGCTTGCAAGATTGATTATGCTCCCTTCCAAAACTTTTTAACATGTCTCTTCTAGAATACTGTATTGCTCAGGCAGACAGTCTCCTATCCAACACTGAGCCATGACTGCTTGGCAATCTTATTGTATTCTTTGTGAAGAAAGACCTGATGATTCCCCTGTTTCACTCCCTTCCATACATCCTTAGTTTGTGTATTATTCCCTTACTTCTTCATTGCTGGTTAAAGTGTTTGACTGGGCAAAGTCCAGGGATGAATCTGTCCTCCTCATATATACAATTTCATATGGACTTAGGCCATCTGATGCTTGCATTGTTTCAGTGTACACACTTACAACATATGGCAGAGAAACGTCCCAGTTATTACACATGCTGACCGTGTAGTGGCTAACCATCTTAATGATTGTTCTGTGGACTCGTTTCATGCAGCCATTATCTTCAGGGTGTGCTGCTAAATTACATGCATCAGTTTACAAGTCTCTTTAAGCAATTCCTTCATAAAATTTGTTCCTTTATTTCTGATTATGCTTAATGGTGACCCAAATTAGCCGGCCGAAGTGGCCGTGTGGTTAAAGGCGCTGCAGTCTGGAACCGCAAGACCGCAACGGTCGCAGGTTCGAATCCTGCCTCGGGCATGGATGTTTGTGATGTCCTTAGGTTAGTTAGGTTTAACTGGTTCTAAGTTCTAGGGGACTAATGATCTCAGCAGTTGAGTCCCATAGTGTTCAGAGCCATTTGAACCATTTTTTTTACCCAAATTATAGAATACTCATTTACAAAAAACTGTGATCAGTTATTGGTATCATTAAGAAGATATCTGGTGAAACGGTCTAACATGATCAAAATGTATTTATTGTTCGTTAGTCTAGAAATGGTCCAACAACATCCAATTCTACCCTTTCTAATGATTCACTAGCATCATTCTGGCAGTTCTTGTAATGGTTCCTTAGTCCCTCCCAAATTATTCCGTAAGAAACACATTGTGAAACCAACTTAGAAAGTCAGCATTACGACTTGGCCGCCAATACACCTCAGCTATTTTAATGACTTGTGTGTGCGAGAGTTGCGTTTGCGTACGCACGCATGTGTGCGTGTGGGCGCGTGCAGTTGCGCGCGTCCCCGCACGTGCATGCACTTACGGATGTCTAGTGTTGACAAAGGCCTTAATGACCGAAAGCTTTAATTGTGAGGATCTTTTTGTTCTGCCTATCTGCGACTCAGAATCTCCGCTATACGCGGTATATGGTGAGTAGCAACTTTACTTCTCATAGTATTGTTACTATCTTAATATTTGTTGTTTTTTTGCCACAGCGTCCAGATAATAGAGAATTTTGTTCTTCCGTCATGATTTGTTCTCTCATGCCTTCTGGAATAACCAAGCACTTTCATTTACTAGATAGTCCATAAAATGGTGACCATTCTTCCATATTTTGTGTTGTGACTTCTCCTTGTGGGCTGATTTTTAACTCTCCCTCATAACTAATTGTAATGCAAACACAAACCTTTCGACTCATTGCATCAGTATTCACATGTTGCTTAACAGGTCAGTGAATAACCTTAAGCTGGAACTTGCTTACTCTTAATGCCCTTCTTGTTAATTAGGAAGTTGAGTCGTTGAAACTTGACAATCTTTTCAGTGTGGCATGATCAATTCTCTTTCTGTCAAGAAACGTATGTTGTGTGTGGTACCAAAAATCAGACCATAAGGCTCCTTTTTCGTGATGGTATAATTACGTTCCACTTTGTTTAATTGGCTGGAATAAAATGGTAATGGGTACCATCAGTTTCTTGAAATAATATAGCACCAACAGTAAATTTTTAAGCATCTGTTTAAATAATGAAGGGCTTATTGAAATCTGGCTATGGTAACATTGGAGCTGTGCTTAGAGCTTGTTTAAGTTCTTCCATTGCCTTTTTTCTATTCTGTTGACCAATTAAATGTGCCTCCTTTTTCTCAGTAGCTGTGTCATTAGACATGCTACATTTCCATTATTGGTTATGAAACGTCTGTAGAAATTTGCTAATCCCAGGAATGTTACAGTTCCTTTAAATTCTGTGGTTCAGAAAAATTCTTGACAGCTTCAGTTTCAAATCTCGGCTTGACTTTCTGCAAAATGATATTTATCTGTTGCTAAAGACAGATTTTGCACTTCTTAGCTGCTCAGAATTTTTTTGAAGTGTCTCCATATGCTGCTTCATGTCTTCACTGAAAGTTATTACATCTTTGAAGTATACAATAGCTTGTGTTGGTGTGAGCCCTCATAAAATGGAAGCCATCAGGTCCAGTGGGGTAGCCGGTGCATTGCAAAATCCAAATGGCATACAGAGGTATTATATATTCCTGTACCAGTAACAAATGAAGTTCTTGCTTGATCACCTGTATGCATTGTCAGTTGTTTATATCCATATGTTGAATCAGAAACCGAAAAAATTCGAGATCTGCGCAAATAACCTCGCGTTTCCACTTAGTTCGGTAAGAGGTGAATATCTGGTGGGCTATTGCATTCAGAGTTCAGTAATAGATAGAAAAACGGAATTGTCGTGCTCCAGAGACTGGTTTCTTCTCAACAATAACTATTGACGAAGACCACTATGGAGCTTCAGGATCTCTTGGTTTTATAATTGTTGGCTTCCAGGTGTTCTTTAATCATTTCTTCCACCAACTATCATTGGCTGTGCAGTATTCGATAAAATTTCTGAGTGATTTATGCTGCATTTCTGGTATGTGTGCGATGCTGTACCAAATGATTGATAGGTAAATTTGAAAATTCTCGGAAAAGATCCACGTATTCCAACAAAACAAATGTAAAACTCTTTTATTCATAAACTGTCAAATGTTCTGTCTTCCACCAAATTTTGTTCTTTACCTTACTGTTAACTCTGATTCCCTGTTGCAGTTTTTGAGTACTACCACAAAAAATCCATCTTTATGACTGTGAGGTCCAATACCTCATTTGGAATCACTGTGACGTCACTTTTACTTATGTTTGACACTTCAGTAAACTTTGTTCCTCATGAGAATACAATCTCTTCGTTGCTCATGTTCACTGTTGTCATTGGGGCTCTAGTGTCTTTCCACCTTACCATAATAGCCATGCGCACAATTCTGATAACATAACAATGCATCTTGTCAAATAACTTGCATTTCTCCAATTGCTCAGTCAATAACAGAGCTGCTCCTTTGCTCTTGGGTGACTTAAATTTGATGTAGATTGTTTTTCCTGCTCTGCATGGGAATTTGCTGAGGCTGATCAGTTTTTACGTTGACTCGTAGGGTTTGGACTGATGCATCGGTTGGGTGGTCTACTCCCACATCGTCAGTGTTGCTGATCCATAGAGTGCGATCTGAAGAGACATTTGCTAGGTTGTAGTTAGTACGGACTCGTTTGATCTTTACTGTCTGTGACAATATCTCTGCCCCCTTTTCAGACAAGAAATCATATCAGAGTATACCACTGTATTGTTTCATTATTTCAAACTACTTCCATCCTTGAATTGTATTTTTGCCACTAGATAACATTGTGCAAGTCTCACAATATTTTGTTGAAGCAACTGTTAGGCATCAGGGTGTTGAACAGCTGTTTTGATGACATATTGTGTGACTTGCACAGTGTTATTCAATGGTGGCAAATCTGATAAATATATGTGCAATAGATCTGTTGGAAAAGCTTGAAAAGTCACACATTTCAATTCATTTAAGAGCATGATCAGTGGTCACTTTACCAATTGTGATTTTGTTTACATCTCACTTTCATGAGATCACAAATAGATCTCATGTTTAAACTCACTTTTTAGTACTTGTGCAGCTGTTTGTCATATCTCTCTCTCTCTCTCTCTCTCTCTCTCTTTCACACACACACACACACACACACACACACACACACACACACACACACACACACAAATCCTTTTTTTATCTCTTCCCCCCTTTTCTCCTAACAGACACCTGTGCGTGGGAGAACACATGTGAATAATGTAAGGAGACAAAAACACGAGCACTAAGAAGTGAGTGTAAATAAGTGAGGTATTTACGATCATGTTGAACTGACATAAACAAAACCGCAATGCTGAATTTTATGCAAAAGGTGTTCATAGTTTTTTAAAAAAGTTGTAGTACATGAGAATAAAAAAATACCATAATAATACCATAGTTTAAGTACATTATTGGAATTTCATTTAATGATTTAGAGGAAAAGAACATATTTGCAACTTGCGCACCACCACATAGAGAGCCTAAGCAATGGCGTTATCCTACATTCTCAAACACATTAAAAAAGTTTCCTGAAAAAAGCTACGTTATCTACATTGAAATTATAGTTTTCTTGTTATCCAGCCCACTGGCATCTTCTAGTATCATTCTTTGGTCTCTTGCAACAAAATTACGTACTTGTTTTATAATCCAAGGTGATTCAAATTTTAATCTGTTCTGAATTTATCACAGTAATATCTAAAATACAGAAGTTATTTTGAATAAGTGCTTATTGTTGTCACTTTAATAACTTTCCTATGTCCATCTGAAAATGCAATGGTGTACACAGTGATATGTAGTGTAACAGTTACACAGTAAAAAATTGAACAACCTGTGCTTTTTATGTACCACACAGTGTAGAACGTTTTATTACCTGATTGAACAGTGAATCATTCTCTCTCAGTTCTGTTAATAGATAGACTTAATGTGCTATGCGTACAAAAAATTAAAAATATATATAGTGACAAACTATACAAGGAAGTAAAGACTACACTTGAAATAGCAAATATTACAGATTGCATGGACTATAATGTGCAGTATAAATAATAAATCTTGATGGCAGTACTAGAGCCAAAGTATTAATACAAAACAGTATACCATTTCATGTAATGATCTTCTCACAGCCTTTTTTGTGGTGTTGTTGATTTACTGTTAACATTTTTGTTGTGCAGATTTAAGTGGTTTGGTGACACTGCAGACATCAGACTACAAATTCAGATGTCTATGGTTAGATCTCTTCTAGGTCTTATGGCTTGGAGGTCATGCATTTAAGATGGTCTTTTCCTCCAGGAAGGTTTAATGTATGTGAAAATGTCAAGCTACAGTGTGCTTTAGATCACGTATTATGTTGTGGGTTAACTAATAACTAACTGGCCATGTGAACCAGATCGCAGGCCAAAAGGTGGTGAGAGCTTACACCATCAGTAGGCTGTTGAAAGCACATTTTTTTAGTTGTGTCATTGGCCAATCATTTGCCGATAAATGTCTGATAAACCATGTGACTTTGTGTTCTATGTTGCTAGTGTAGGTTTTATTTATTTAATTTGCAGTATCATTTGAACAGCTGTAAGATATGTCAATATTAATACGGAAACATTACCACTCTTTTGCAGATTCAACAGAAGCAACAGGACTTGCAGCAGAAGCAGAAGCGACTAGGAGTGGTGGAACAACACAACCACATCTTGCAGAAGGTACTCCAGCAGCGCCAAGAACAGCAGCAGCTGTTACAGCAACACCAGAGCCATTTTATACAACAGCAGAAGTCGCAACAAGATCAACAGAAATCAAATCAGCAGACACTTCACCTGTTATTGCGCCAGCAAGAAGGAACGGCACACAAATGGTGTGATGAGATGGATCTTCAAAAGCAGCTACCACAAGAAGAACAAACACAGCGCCAGCAGTCATGCCTCAGAGTAGAGTTGCAAAAGACACATGAGCACCAACAACAGCAAGAGCATCATAATTTGCAACCACAGTGCCAACAACAGCTATCTCAGAAGCAGGAGTTGGAACAAGAAATGCAGAAGGATGTACAGAAAAAGGAATTCGTGCAACACGAGCAGCTGCAGCAACCACAGGAAGGCTTACCCCAAAACTCACAGCCATCATATCATGTTCACCAGCAACAGCAAACTCAGGAAAGTCACATTGTGCATAACCAGATTTTATCAGTGCAACAGCAGCATCAGCCCCGTCATGTGTCAACTATCAGACAGCCTGGTCCAGGCCCTGGTACAAGAACACTCAGCAGTATACAAAGGTATATTCCTGTGTGTGTGTGTGTGTGTGTGTGTGTGTTTTGTTTGTTTTATTTTTAAGAAAAACACAGTTTGTGATATCCATGTACTTTGTGAGGATTTGTATTTAACTTTGTGACAACAGCTAGTTCAGTGAGGTGATACTTCTTTCAGACTGTGATTCGCTACTGTTTGCAGTATTTTTCCTAGAGAAATAATTAAAATTTAGGAGTCAGAAGTAACTGCTGGCTCTAAGACAGGTCCTTGCCATATTCTTTTAGTGCCTGTTGTACAGTTGTGCTATTTTGGTTGATCAAGTTCTCTCTTGTTAGAAGATGTTGATATAAATTTGTAGTCACCTATAGTGGACTGATTTGTGAAGCATAGAGACATGTAACAGGAAATAGTATTCACACTAGTTGTTAAGCTCTTGCAGTTTTATTAATAAAACTACACACATTCATGTACACCAACACCCAAAACTACAGTACAGCCCCACTGCCTTAGCGACAGTGACTATAGATTATTTGTTATTGAAAGCAGTTACCTCTGGCGATGGAGGTGGGGAGGGGGTAGGTAAAGAAGTGCAAGACAAGAGGGATGGTGAGGTAGAATGAGACAAGACTTTTGACAGATTACTCAATGGCTGCATAACAAGTCAAAAGGAGTGAGATGTGTAAAGGTAAGGTCAGGCAGTACGAAACAGGTTAGTGGAGATTTAGGCCATGGTGATTGCGAGAGTGCAGGATATCCTGGAGAGACAATTTCTACCTGCGTAGTTCAGAGAAACTTCTGCTGGAAGAGGGTATCCAAAGTGCTTGCAAAGTGAAGCAGTAGGTGAAGTCATTTGTGTGTGGTGTGCAGCATTTTTGACAACTGGATAATCAAGTTTGCAGTCCCCCAAAGTTTTGCAGTGGCCACTTGTGTGAGTAGATAATTTGTTTCTTGTAACACCCACACAGAGTGCTGTGCAGTGATTACAGATAGCTGATGTTTAATACGGCTGCTTTTACATGTGGCGATGCCTTTTATTGGGTAAGAAATACGTGTGACTGGACTGTGGTAGGAGATGATGGATAGGCATTTTAATAACTGTCTAGTGCAGAGTTCTACTTTTCCTGGTACAGATAAGGTCTGTGATTGCTGTGTTTGGGTGCAGGATGAGTTGGTGATCCTTCGTTCACAGCTCCAGTCAATACTGGCTGTGGTCATGCAGCTTGAGACTGTTTCCAGCAGGCATATGTGTGGAAGCCTGGTTGTGGGGATGCAAGGAGCATCATGCACATCCCATGTGTCACCTGCTAGGTCCACTACTGTGGCCACCCTGGATGCTGCTCACATTGAGGGTGATCACCCACCTGTGGTCTAGTGAGAGGTTCCAGGGTATGATGGGCAGCAAAAGATGTTCCAGGTCCCAGTAAAAGCCTTCCCAGTCCATCTGAAGAAGAGGTTTCAGGCACTATCTGTGACTGATAAGGCCCTGAACCAGGTGCCGCCGTTCGTCTTGTTTCAGAGAAAGATTCTCAGCCTGCAAAGTCTGGGCATTCACAGAGGGGTGGTTAATGGTAGTTGGGAGCTCGAGTGTTAGGCACGTAATGGAGCCCCTTAGGAACATGGCTGTCAAGAAGGGGAAGAAATCTGGTGGACACACTGTGTGCATACCGAGGGGAGTCATCCCAGATATGTAACAAATCCTTTTGGATTACGTGAAGAACACAGAGTGCAGCCAACTGCAGTTAGTGGCTTATGTCAGTACCAATGATGTGTGTTGCTTTGGATTGGAAGAGATCCTTTCTGGTTCCTGGCAGCCAATCTTGCTTGAGAGATGAAGGTAGGGCTCACGATGTTTAGTATTGCCAATAGGATGGATTGTGGACCTTTGTTACAGAGCTGAGTGGAGGGCCTGAATGAGTGGCTCAGATAGTTCAACTGTGTAGGCTGCAGACTCCTTGACTTGTGCCATTGTGTGGTGGGGTACTATGTTGTTCTCCGTATGTCAGGGGTCCAGTACATGCAGGACATGGGTACACCATTAGTAGGGGCTGCGTGGAGAGGACTGTGTGGTTTTTAAGGGTGGAGGGTCTTGGGAAAGAACAAAAAGGGCATCAGTTTCAAAGAGTGCAAGGCAAACAGAGAATGAGGGTAGACCTAAGAATCACAGGTATTATAGTATTAAATTATTGTAGCTGTGTTGGGAAAGAGAGAGAGCTCAAAAACACTTATAGAAATCCCTGATGCTCAAATCCTTATAGATACTCAAAACTGGCTAAAGCTGGATATAAGTTCAACCAAAATGTTTACAAAGAACGGAATGGTGTTCAGAAAGGGTAGACTAATTGCAGTTGTTGGTGGCGTGTTTGTTGATGTTAGAAGTAGTCTATCTTGAGGTGAAATTGAGGTTTGGTAGTTCCTGCAAGTTAATATGGGTAGAGATTATACTTGACAGCCAGAATAAATTATTAATTGTTTCATTTTACTGACCCCATAATCAAATGATACAGTTGCTGAAAAGTTCAAACAAAACTTGAATATTGTCTCAAATAGGTACCCCACTCGTACAGTTTTGGATTGTTGGTGACTTCAATCTATCCTTGATATTTTAGTGAAAATACATGTTCAGAACTGACAGTGGCATAAAACAGTGTCTGAAATTGTACAAAATGCTTTGTATGAAAATTATATGAGCACTTAGTTAAGGAGTCAACTTAAAGTGTAATTAAGAAGTCAACTTAAAATGTAAGTGGTTGCAAAAACGTACATGACCTCGTAGCAATGAATATCCTAAGCAAATAGGATCATCATGATGGATACACAACTTGGTGACCACAAGCCCATTGCACCGAGTCTGAATACCGTAATACACAATTAAACATATACAATTATTTAATTGGATAGATAAAAAATCTGCTCTCCAAGCGGCGGCAGAACACACACATAAAAGACTGTTGTGATTGGTAAGCTTTTGGAGCCAGTGGTTCCTTCTTCAGGCTGAAAGGTTGAAGGGGAAGGAAGAAGGGTGAAGAAAAAGGACTGGAGAGGTCTAGGAAAAGAGGTAGATTTTGGGAAAGTCACCAGGAACTGCAGGTCAGAGTAGACTTACCGTATGGGATGAGAAGGAAAGACTGATCTACCCATTTTCCTAGACCTCTCCAGTCCTTTTCCTTCACCCTTTTTCCTTCCCCTTCAACCCTTATGCCTGACGAAGGTGTCATTGGCTCTGAAAGCTTGCCAATCACAGGTCTTTTGACACACACACACACACACACACACACAAGCAGATAAAATTCGCTTGTCATCTTCGTAAGAGACAGATTCCATTCCTTCTGAATTAACTATGTCACTATATAGACATAAATCAGATGTGAAGTAAATTCAAAGAAATTTGTATTGGTAGAAGTTGAGAAATTTATCCCAAGTAAATTAATAGGTGACAAAGCTGATACCCTATTGTACATAAAACAAGTCAGAACACTGTTGCAGAAGCAATGAAAAAGCATGCCAAATTTAAAAGAATACAAAATCCCCAAGATTGGCTAAGTTTTATGGAAGCTCAAAATTTTAAAGGAGTCGAGTGTGGGATGCATTTAATAATTTCCACAACAGAACTGTCTTGAAATCTGGTAAAAATACAAACAGATTCTGATCATATGTAAAATACACCAGCTGCAAGGTAAATTAATATCCCCCTGCAGGTCCAGGGATTAGAATAGGCCAGAGGTATTCCTGCCTGTCATAAGAGGCAACTAAAAGAAGTCTCTCACTTTTTGGCCTTTATGTGATTGTCCCCTGTCATGTTTGACCTCCATTTTTCAAAATTTCACGAAGAGCGATCCAATTGGGGAAGGGCGCCTTACATGGTGCATTGTGTCCTTCGTGCATTGATATCTTTAGCCCATTTTCTCATTGTCGCACTGCAGTCCAGCTCATTCTCCATCTCTTGGATGTGGACACTTTCTTGGGTGCATTGTCCACCATGCACTACGCAGTGTCGCTTTTTGTGCCAATGATGACCATGGACTTCTTTGCACCTCATATCCAGCATCATAGCCAGTCTGTTGTGGTGGGGCTGCCATGTACCCTGTTAGTTGTAGCCCCCCCTGACAATACAGGAATCTCTCTGCTGATGCCTGGACGTATACCAAGGAGTAGGTGTCTGTCACCCTGGGGCATTGGGACTCTCGGCAAAGGCCAACCTGCCAGGTGACTTTTGCTGCGGCTGTGTGGCGCCCGTGGGGAGGGCCCCTGGTCGGAGTGGGTGGCATCAGGGCGGATGACGCGCAATGAAGTGTACCACGTCATCACTTGCTGGTGATCAAACACCAGCAGTTTCTGAGTGTTCCAAGTCTCAGTACAATCTAAGAAAGTATGTCCCTAAATCATTTTCCTTCCTGGCCACACCATGGGAGGAACACTAGGCTAAGGATGGCTGTGAACCTTATTCATCTCGGTACGTCATATGTATGAGTGATGGGGACTCCTTTGGTTCGATGAAGCCACAGTTTTTTGTAGAACATTTAGAAGACAAGTTTGGGGAGGTGGAGGGCTTGTCCAAAATGCAATATGGGTCAGTCTTGATAAAAAAACAGCATCCTCTGACCAGTCACGGGCATTAATCGCTTGTAACAAGTTGGGGGATGTTTCTGTCACTATCACACCACATAAGAGCTTAAATATGGTCCAGGGTATTATATTCCAGAGGGACCTTCTTTGGCAGGCTGACGACGATCTGCACACCAATTTAGAGCAGTTAGGAGTTCATTTCGTGCGACGCATCCATCAGGGTCCGAGAGATAATCGGGTTGCCACTAGTGCCTTCATCTTGGCCTTCGAGGGTGACATCTTACCCGAGAAGGTCAAGGTGATGGTCTACCGCTGTGATGTCAAGCCATATACCCCTCCCCCCATGCGATGCTTTAAGTGCTGGAAGTTTGTCCATGTCTTCCTGTTGTGCTTTCAGTGTCACATGTTGAAATTGTAGACGTCCATCACATCCCAATACTCCATACACCCTGCCTCCCATCTTTGTCAACTGCAGAGAGCATCATTCAGCTTGTTCGCCAGGCTGCAGGATTTTACAGAAAGAGAGGAAAATCATGGAATAAAAGACCCTGGACCGGCTGACTTCCACTGAGGCTAAGAGAAAATACGAGTGCCTATATCCTGTGGCTATGACCACCTCATACGCCACCACTACAAGAGCAGTTTTAGCCCCATCAGTTCCAAGAATTCCAGTCGGCTCTCAGATCCAGAAGGCTACACCTGCCCCCTTGATGGTGGGGGCACACTTCCTCCCCTGTTGCTCCCGCACCACCTACCTCGGGAGCACTGCCCCCCAACCATCAGGGACAGCAGTCCCCACTTCTCAGCCAGAGAAGTGTAAGTATTCTTCAGCTCCTCTTGCTAGGAAGTGGTCTATTGGGTCACTCCCTTCCCAGGTTTCTGGTAGTG
The DNA here is from genome assembly GCF_021461385.2 of Schistocerca piceifrons. Classification (NCBI taxonomy): domain Eukaryota; kingdom Metazoa; phylum Arthropoda; class Insecta; order Orthoptera; family Acrididae; genus Schistocerca; species Schistocerca piceifrons. The sequence continues at coordinate 424,852,019 of NC_060145.1, forward strand.
GGAAAGATAATGCCTGCCAGTGGCTAAAGTGCCCAAAAGCTGGTCGTAGGGCTTCACGATCATCCTCAGTCCCAGAGACTCAATCAGTGAAGCCCACACAGCCAGAGCAACCCAAGTAGCAGTGAGAAAAGTCCAAAAAGAAGACCCTTAAGACCAAGGAAATTGCAGTGGCACCCACACGACCGCTATCTACAAGCTCTGCGTCTGGGACTGGACCCTCAGAAACAATGGATATAGATTGCTCAGGCAATAAGTTGGTGGCAGCAGGTGACTCTGAAGCGTAAACTGCCTCATTGAATGTTTCATACCTTCCCAGTCTCACAATGTCATCCTTCAGTGTAATTACGGCGGATTTTTCCACTGCCTGGTTGGGCTATGGCAACTCTTAAGCTTTACACCTGCTTTCTGCATTGCCCTCCAGGAAACCTGGTTCCCAGCAATGCAGACCCTATGCCCTCCGTGGCTATAAGGGATATTACAGCAACCATAGTGACTATAATCGAAACTACATTCAGTCTGTAATGAAACTGTGCCCCTTCAGATGCCTCTCGAAGTTGTGGCTGTCGTGATAAGGATGATGCAGGAAATAACTGTCTGCATTGTATATCTTCCTCCAGATGATGCAGTGCCCCTGAATGTATTAGCTGCACTGATTGATCAACTCCCCAAAACGTTTCCTACTTTTGGGAGATTTTAGTGCCCATAAACCCCTTGGGTGACCTGAGGTGTAAACCGTGCGTACTGGCCGAGGCAGAGATGTCGAAACTTTACTGTCTCAGTTCGACCTCTGCCTCTTAAATACTGGGGCTGGCACACATTTAATTGTGGCTTGTGGTAGTTACTAAGCCATTGATTTATCCATTTACAGCCCAGGACTTCTCTCATCTATCCACTGGAGAGCACATGACGACCTGTGTGGCAGTGACCACTTCCCCATCTTCCTGTTACTGCCTCGGTGTCAGGCCCGCAGATGCCTGCCCAGATGGGCTTTAAACAAGGCAGACTGGGAACTTTCACCTCTGCGGTCACCGTTGACTCTCCTCAGCATCGATGTGATGGTTGAGCAGGTGACACCAACAATCGTTACTGTGGCAGAAAATGTGATCCCTCGCACTTTAGGGTTCCGCCTGCGAGAGGCGGTCCCTTGGTGGTTGCCAGAAGTTGCTGAGGCAATTAAGGAGTGTCGGCAAGCTCTACAGCGGCATAAGTGGCGCCCTTCCATGGAGCACCTCATAGCCTTCAAGCGGCTCTGTGCCAGCATTCAACAGCTTACCAAAAGACGGAAGCAGGAGTGTTGGGAGAGATGCGTCTCGACCGTTGTGTGCCATACGTCACCTTCCCAAGTCTGGACGAAGATCAGACATCTTTTTGGGTACCAGTCCCCAACAGGTGTGTCCCTGGCATTAACATCAATGGCATGTTATCTAACAACGCAGACGCGATTGCTGAGTACTATGCTCAAGCCTCTGCGTTGGAGAACTACCCCCCATCCTTTCGCACCCTCAAACGGCGGATGGAAAGGAAAGTCCTCTCATTTGCTACACGCTACAGTGAACACTATAACACACCGTTTACAGAGTTGGAGCTCCTCAGTGCCCTTGCACATTGCCCCGACACAGCTCCTGCGCCAGATCGGATCTACGGTCAGATGATTAAACATCTCTCATCTGACTACCAGCAACATCTCCTAGTCATCTTCAGTCGGATCTGGTCCAATGGCGTCTTTCTATCACAGTGGGAGAGCACCATCATTCCAGTGCTTAAACCCGGTAAAAACCCACTTGATGTGGATAGCTATCAGCCCATCAGCCTCACCAACATTCTATGTAAGCTACTAGAACGTATGGCGTGTCGGGGGTTGGGTTGGGTCAGGCCCTGGAGTCACGTGGCCTACTGGCTCCATATCAGGGCAGCTTCTGCCAGGATCGCTCTACCATTGATAATCTTGTGTCCCTTGAGTTTGTCATCCGATCAGCCTTTTTCAGGTACCAAAACCTGGTTGCCATCCTTTTTGATTTACAAAAAGCATATGACACGACCTGGCGACATCATATCCTTGCCACATTATATGAGTGGGGTCTCTGAGGCCCGCTCCTGATTTTTATCCAAAATTTCCTGTCACTTCGTGCTTTACCCCCTGCAGGACCGGGGATTAGAATAGGCCCGAGGTATTCCTGCCTGTCGTAAGAGGTGACTAAAAGGAGTCCCTCCCCCTCAAGGGGGTAGTTAGTGGCTGAGTCCGGAAACGGACGGTTCCACGACCTCTATTTGCGGTCATTTTGCTTTTTCACTTCTCGTTTCTTTCTTCCTTTGGTTGCTTGCTTTCTTTGCTCTTCTCCATCTCACTGTCTTCCTTACTCTTTCCCTTGTCTTCTTCTCCTTGCCTTCTCATTGCCTTCTTCTCCTTGCCTTCTCTGGTCTCCGCCTCGGTGTTTGAGACATTCTGTCCTCTCTCTCCCTCTCTCTCTTCTTTTTCCTCTTCTTCCTTCCTCCCTGTGCGCGCCTGAAGGCCGACCCACGCGTTCGCACGCATAGCCGGTGACGGGGTAACGCATAATTCCCTGGGTAGACAAGTAAGGCACGCACGTACCCCCTGGTAAAGGCCAGGCCCAGGGAGGGGTGATTGCCTGAGCTGATACCTTCTGACCATGCCGATTGGTCCCTCCGTCTGTTTCTCGGAAGGTGTGACCTGAGGTGTAAACATTCACCTAAGGCGGGAGTGCCCTCTGAGAGGGTCCCCACAAGGAAGGAGCGCACCATCGGAGACGCTGGCAATCATGGGGGATTCCTCCGCAATGGATTTCTCTTCTTCTCTCTCGACTTCTGCCCATAAACAGAAACTTGACCAGCCACCAGTGACAAAAGTACTACCGCCTGCCCCACAGTTCCTCGTAGTTTCTCGATCTGAGGACGGCAAGGATTTTTCCTCTGTCAACCCTTTCGTTATCCAGAAGGGCGTAGATGCCATAGCCAGATCTGTCAAGTCGTGTACCAGGTTGCGTAATGGTACCTTGTTACTAGAAACTGAGAGCGCCTTTCAGGCACAAAAAGTGCTTCGGGCCACACTCCTGTACACGTTCCCTGTCCGGGTGGAGGCTCACCGCACTTTGAATTCGTCTCGTGGTGTGGTATATACTCGATCACTTGATGGATTGACTGACGAGGAGATTCAGTCTTTCCTCGCTGAGCAGGGCGTGACGGCTGTCTATAGGGTCATGAAAAAGGTCAACAATGACCTTGTACCGACCGGACACTTTTCTTGACCTTTGACAATGTTCAGCTGCCGTCGCGTATCAAAGCGGGCTACGAGGTTATTTCTGTTCGCCCCTATGTCCCGACACCTACGCGCTGCTACCAGTGTCAGCGTTTCAGTCACACTCGACAGTCTTGTTCCAATGCGGCTAAATGTGTCACTTGTGGCAGGGATGCCCATGAGGGTGACTGTCCACCTCCGTCTCCTCGTTGTGTGAACTGCCGCGACTGTCCCATCTATAAGGAAGAACGCTGTATCTAAGAAATTCGGGTCAAAGAGAAAGTGTCCATCTCGGCTGCTCGCAAGCTATTTGCTAGTAGGAAGCCCGCGCTGCTCCCAGCGCGAAAGTACAGTACTGTCCTCGCCTCTCTTCGGACTACCAGGGAGGTGGCGACGCAGACATGCGATCTGACCTTCGGCACCACGGTCGTCCGTTCGGCCAGTGCTAAGATCGCGCGGTCGACGTCTCCTCTTCCTCCCGTCACCCCTCCAACACAAGTACCTTCATCAGCTTCTGCCAAGACGAAGACCCAGAAATCAGATGCACGGGCCTTCAAGAAGGAACCGTCCCGTGCAGACTTCCTACGTACCTCGCACTCCCAGCCGTCGACCAGTACTTCCACTAAAAGACCTTCCAAGAAGGCTCATAGGAAGCACAGTTCTCCTTCTCCTCCACGGCGCATTTCTTCTCCTGCGCCACCCAGCGGTTGCCGCCCCAGGCCGTCATCCGTTTCGCCTGGCCGCACTGCTGGTAGCCGAACATCTGGCCGTCCACCGGCGGAGGAAGCTCCTCCTCCCGGCCATCTTCACGAGATGGCCGATGAACCTATAGAACCAATGGACGATGACTGTCCGCCTACTGATAGCGGCGGCAGTACTCACTCGAAGCCAGGCCCTCAGCGGCCTTCGAGGTGACCCCTTCTTTCATCTTCCTTTTCTTCTCACGATGGCACTTATTCACAGGAATATTCGCAGCATTCGCTCCAACCGAGAGGACTTGAAGTTGCTGCTCTGCTTGCACCGTCCGCTCATCGTAGCCCTCCAGGAAACGAAGCTACGCCCATGCGATCACATTGCCTTGGCACACTACACCTCTGTGCGTTTTGACATACCCCCTGTGGTAGGTATTCCGGCTCATGGAGGGGTTATGTTGCTGGTCCGGGATGATATTTACTACGATCCCATCACATTGCACACCGGCCTGCAGGCAGTTGCCGTCCAAATTACTCTCCCCACTTTTACATTTTCTATTTGTACCGTTTACACTCCATCGTCGTCTGCCGTTACCAGGGCAGACATGATTCAACTTATTGCTCAGCTACCTGCACCGTTTTTGTTAACTGGAGACTTCAATGCCCATCATCCCCTTTGGGGCTCTCCAGCATCCTGCCCGAGGGGCTCCCTGTTAGCAGACCTTTTCAACCAGCTCAATCTTGTCTGCCTCAATACAGGCGCCCCTACTTTTCTTTCGGACACATCTCACACCTATTCCCATTTAGACTTCTCTATATGTACTACCCAACTTTCACGCCGGTTTGAGTGGTGTGCCCTTTCTGATACATATTCGAGCGACCACTTCCCGTGTGTCATCCATCTCCTGCATCATACCCCCTCTCCGTGCTCAGCTAGTTGGAACATCTCCAAAGCTGACTGGGGGCTCTTCTCTTCCAGGGCGACCTTTCAGGATCAAACCTTCACAGGCTGCGATACGTCGCACACCTCACGGAAGTCATTCTCACTGCTGCTGAATATTCCATCCCTCACACTACTTCTTCTCCACGTCGCGTACTGGTCCTCTGGTGGACCACAGCATGTAGAGACGCTTTACGTGCTCGTCGACGTGCTTTATGCACCTTTAAATGCCACCCTACAGTGGCGAATTGTATCACTTACAAACGATTACGTGTGCAGTGCCGTCGTATTATTAAAGAAAGCAAGAAAGCCAGATGGGCTGCTTTCACAAGCACCTTCAACAGTTTTACTCCTCCTTCTGTTATCTGGGGTAGCCTGTGCCGTCTATCTGGTACTAAGGTCCACTCACCAGTTTCTGGCTTGACAGTCGCGAATGACGTCCTTGTGGCCCCTGAGGATATCTCCAATGCCTTCGGCCGCTTTTTCGCAGAGGTTTCGAGCTCCGCTCATTACCACCCTGCCTTCCTCCCCCGAAAACAGGCAGAGGAGGCTAGGCCACCTAACTTCCGCTCCTCGAATCGTGAAAGTTATAATGCCCCTTTCACCATGCGGGTACTCGAAAATGCACTTGCCCGGTCACGGTCCTCCGCTCCAGGGCCTGATTCTATTCATATTCAGATGCTGAAGAACCTTTCTCCTGCGGGTAAAGGTTTCCTTCTTCGTACTTATAATCGCATCTGGATTGAGGGACATGTTCCCGCATGCTGGCGCGAGTCTATTGTTGTACCGATTCCTAAGCCGGGGAAGGACAAGCACTTGCCTTCCAGTTATCGACCCATCTCGCTTACCAGCTGTGTCTGTAAGGTGATGGAGTGAATGGTTAACTCTCGTTTGGTTTGGCTGCTCGAATCTCGGCGCCTACTTACCAATGTACAATGTGGATTTCGTAGGCACTGCTCTGCTGTTGACCATCTGGTTACCTTGTCGACCTTCTTGCGGAAGCACCCGACCGTGGCTGTGTTCTTTGATTTGGAGAAGGCTTACGACACCTGTTGGAGGGCGGGCATTCTCCGCACCATGCATACATGGGGGCCTTCGCGGTCGCCTCCCTCTTTTTATTCGTTCCTTTTTAATGGATCGACAGTTCAGGGTACGTGTGGGTTCTGTCCTGTCGGACACCTTTCGCCAGGAGAATGGGGTGCCACAGGGCTCAGTTTTGAGCGTCGCTCTCTTCGCCATAGCGATCAATCCAGTAATGGATTGCCTCCCAGCTGATGTATCAGGCTCCCTTTTCGTGGACGATTTTACCATCTATTGCAGCGCGCAGTGTACATGTTTCCTGGAGCGCTGTCTTCAGCGTTCTCTTGACTATCTTTACTCTTGGAGTGTCGCCAATGGCTTCCGTTTTTCTGCCAAGAAGATAGTCTGTATTAACTTCTGGCGCTACAAAGAGTTTCTCCCACTGTCCTTACGACTCGGTCCCGTTGCTCTCCCATTCGTGGAGACAACAAAATTTTTAGGTCTTACATTTGACAGGAAACTTAGCTGGTCTCCACATGTGTCTTATTTGGCTGCCCGTTGTACCCGTTCACTAAATGTCCTCCATGTTCTCAGTGGGATGTCGTGGGGAGCGGATCGAACCGTCCTACTTCGCCTATATCGGTCGATCGTCCGCTCAAAGCTGGATTAGGGGAGCTTCGTATACTCCTCTGCACGGCCGTCCATCTTACGCCACCTCAACTCCATACAACATCGGGGTTTACGTCTTGCGATCGGAGCATTTTATACTAGTCCCGTCTAGAGTCTTCATGCTGAAGCCAGTGAATTGCCACTAACCTACCGGCGCGATATACTGCTTTGTCGGTATGCCTGTCGGCTACTGTCAATGCCCGACCACCCGTCTTATCGTTCCTTTTTTGACGACTCCCTCGATCGTCAATACGGGTTGTATGTCTCTGCCCTGCTACCCCCTGGAGTTCGCTTTCGTCGCCTCCTTCAACACCTTGATTTTTCACTCCCTGCAACCTTTAGAGTGGGCGAGAGCTACACGCCACCTTGGCTCCAGGCTCAGGTTCGCGTTCACCTTGACCTCAGCTCGCTCCCAAAGGAGGTTACCCCCGGTTCGGTATACCGCTCCCGTTTTGTCGAACTTCGTTCGAAGTTCATTAATATGACCTTCATTTATACAGATGGCTCTAAGACCAATGACGGGGTCGGTTGTTCTTTTATTGTCGGGGCACAAAGTTTCAACTACCGGCTCCATGGCCATTGTTCGGTCTTCACAGCTGAGCTCTTTGCCCTCTACCAGGCTGTTCTTTACATCTGCCGCCACCGACATTCTGCTTATGTCATCTGCTCCGATTCCCTGAGCGCCATCCAGAGCCTCAGTGATCCGTATCCGGTTCACCCTTTTGTGCACTGGATCCAACGCTCTCTTCAGCAGCTGGTGGATGACGGTTCTCCGGTTAGCTTTATGTGGGTTCCTGGCCATGTCGGTATCCCTGGGAACGAAGCTGCAGATGCAGCGGCCAAGGCTGCGGTCCTCCAGCCTCGGACAGCTTCTTGTTGTGTCCCTTCATCAGATTGTAGCAGGGTCATTTGTCGGCGCATTTTATCGCTGTGGCATGCCGATTGGGCTGCACTTACGGACAACAAGCTTCGGGCCTTGAAACCTCTTCCCGCGGCTTGGACGTCCTCCTCGCGCCCCTCTCGGCGGGAGGAGGTAGTTTTGGCCCAGTTACGAATTGGACACTGCCGGTTCAGCCATCGCCATCTGCTGACGGCTGCGCCGGCGCCGTTCTGCCCATATGGGCACTTGCTGACGGTCCGCCACATTTTAACGTCCTGTCCGGATTTTACTACACTGCGTCTTGATCTTGGCCTGCCATGTACTCTCGATGCCATTTTAGTGGATGACCCAGGAGCAGCTGCTCGCGTTCTTCGTTTTATCAAATTGACCAACCTGTCTAAGGACATTTGATTATGGTCTTTTTTTAATCCTATGCCTGTCGATCTTTTATCGTGTTTTCCCTTTCAGTTGCTGTTTTAAGCTTGTTCCTCACGGTGCATTCCTAACGTAGTCTGGGCGCTAATGACCGTTGAAGTTGTGCGCCACAAAAAAAAAAAAAAAAAAAAAAAAAACTTCGTGCTTTCCATGTCCAAATTGGTGCCTCCCATAGTTCCCCCATATCCAAGAGAATGGGGTCCCGCAGGGCTCTGTAGTGAGTGAATGTCTATTTTTAGTGGCCATTAATGTTCTAACAGCAGATGTAGGGCCGTCCGTCTCATCTTCTCTGTATGCAAACAACTTCTGGATTTCGTACTGCTCCACCAGTAGTGGTGTTGCTGTGCGGCGCATACAGGGAGCCATCCACAAGGCGCAGTCATAGGCTCCAGCCCACTGTTTCCAGATTTTGGCCGCAAAGTCGTTTGTTATGCACTTCTGTGAGTGTCGTACCATTCATCCGGAACCGGAACTTTACCTTAATGACAATCCACTCACTGTAGTGGACACACATGAATTCTTAGGACTGGCTTTTGACTCCTGATTGTCTTGGCTTTCTCACTTCCTTCAGCTTGAGCAGAAGTGCTGGCCGCACCTCAATGCCCTCCGCTGCCTGAGCAACACCAACTGGGGTTCAGATCGCTCTATGCTGCTGCAGCTTTACCGAGCCATTGTTCAATTCCGCCTTAACTATGGGAGTCTGGTTTATGGTTTGGCAGCACCCTAAGTGTTGTGTTTACTCGACCCACTGTGGTGTTCGCCTAGCGACAGGAGCTTTTAGTATGTGTCCGGTGGTCAGTGCCCTGGTGGAGGCCGGAGTCCCTCCATTGCAGGTTAGGCGTGCGCAATTGCTCTCCAGTGAAATTGCACATGTTTGTAGTTCTTCGCATCTGAATTACTGTCTCATTTTACTGCCCACGGTGGTTCATCTCCCGCATTGGCGGCCCAGGTCAGGGCTTACAATTGCAGTTTGTATGTGATCCCTTCTCTATGAACTGGAGTCCTTGCTTTTACCACCTATACTTGAGGTTCATTCACGAACACCTCCATGGTGTATATCTAGGCCGCGGCTTCATCTGGACCTTTCAAATGGCCCTAAGGACTCAGTTAACCCTGCGACTCTCTGCTGTCACTTCATCTCGATTCTCGACATGAACCGGGGCCATGAAGTGGTTTACACCAATGGCTCGATGGCTGATGGTCACGTTGGCTTTGCCTATGTTCATGGAGGACATACTGAACAGCACTCCATGCCAGATGGCTGCAGTGTTTTCACTGCAGAGCTTTTGGCCACATCTCGTGCTTTTGAGCACATCCGCTGATGCCCAGGCAAGTCATTTTTCCTTTGTACTGTCTCCTTGAGCAGCCTACAAGCTATCAACCAGTGCTACCCTCGTCATCCTGTGGTAGTGACCATCCAGGAGTCCATCTATGGCCTAGAATGGTCGAGTCGTTTGGTGGTGTTTGTGTGGACTCCAGGTCACGTCGGAATCCCAGGCAACGAACTTGTCGACGGGCTACGCGGAAACCGCTTATTGAGATCGACTTCTCTGAAACTGACCTGCAGAGCAAGGTTTTGCGGCTTTGGGAGACGGAATGGCATAACCTCAGTACGTACAAGCTGCATGCCATTAAGGAAACTATGAATGTGTGGAAGACCTCTGTGTGTGCCTCTCGCAGGGACTCTATGGTTCTTTGTCGGCTCCGCATTGGCCATACTAGGCCGACACATGGTTACCTCCTTCGTCGTGAGGACCCACCTTGGTTTCGCTGTGGCTCACGAATGACGGTCATCTATCTCTTGCTGGACTGCTCACTTTTAACCGCTCTGCAGCTGCCTTTTAATTTTCCCAGCACCCTACCTTTGGTGTTGGGTGTCAAAGCCTCAACAGCAGCTTTAGTTTTATGTTTCATTTGTGAGGGTGAGTTTTATCATTTACTCTAAGTTTTAGCACATGTCCTTTGTCCCTATGTGTCCTCCACCATAGTGCTGTCAGCGTGAGGTTTTAAAGTGTTTCAGAGTGGCTGGCTTTCCCTTTTTTACTCTCATGGTCAGTTAGCCATAGTAACCTGCTTTCTTGTTTTAACCTCTTCTACCTGTTTCTTGCGTCTTTGTGGTTTTCTTGTCCCCTTTTGTCCATTTAAGTGTTTGCTGCCCTTCAGTCGTTGTTCTGGTTTTTCCTTTCACTCTGTTTTGTGTTGTAAGTCTCATTATCTTATTCTCACCCATGTGGCATTGTTTCCTTCGGAAAAAGGGACCGATGACCTCGTAGTTTGGTCCTTTCCCCCCTCTTTTAAACCAGCCGACCAACCATAAATCAATACCTTCACTGTATGATAGTGATGGTAATATTACTGATGATAGTGGCTCTACAGCGGAGTTACTAAATACATTTTTCTGAAAGTCTTTCACCAAGCGATGCAAAGTAAACATTCCAGAATTCAAATCAAGAAGAGCTGACAACATGAGTAACTTTGGAAGTAGATACACTCGATGTAGCGAAGCAGTTCAAATCACTTAATAATCAAAAGACTTCTGGTTCAGATTGTATACCAATTAAATTCCTTTCAGAGTATGCTGATATGATAGTTCCATACTTAGCAGTCATGTATAACCGTTCACTTGATTGAAGATTCGTACCTGAAAAATTGCACAGGACACACCATTACAGAAGAAAGGAAGTAAGAGTAATACTCCATATTACAGACCCAAAGCACTTACGTTGATTTGCAGTAGGATTTTAGAACACATACTGTGTTTGAACATTACAAATTACTTCAAAGAAAAATATCAATTGACGCATAGTCAGCAAGAATTTGGAAAATATTGTTCTTGTGTTCTTTATTCTCATGAGCAAATGAACACTATTGACAGGAAATCCAGATTGATTCCATATTTCTAAAATGCCAAAAGGCTTTTCATACTGATGATCAGAAGTGATTTGTAATCTTGTTGCATGCCTATGAAGTATCATCTCGCTGTGCTACTGGATTTATGATTTCCTGTCAGAAAGGACTCAGTTCGTAGTAGTTGATGAAAGTCATCATGAAAAACACAGATGATATCGCGCATTCTCCGTGGGAGTGTTATAAGCCCTCTGCTTTAACTAATCTATATAAATGATTCAGAAGGCAGTCTGAGCAACTGTCTTAGATTGTTTGCAGTTAGCACTGTCATTTAAAGTCATCAGAAGATAAAAACAAAGAGATCTGTATGATGCGAAAAGTGGCAGTTGACTCTAAGTTATGAGAAGTATGAGGTTGTCCACATGCATACTAATCAGAGTACATTCATTTTATGTTCACTCCATTCTTCGGATATTTACATTTATTTACCCATTGGGAACATTTTCTTTACTTAAGACATTTTACGATAGCTGTCTTAAAACTTCCATCATAAAAATCTGCAGTCTCTCTCACTCTCTCTCTCTCTCTCTCTCTCTCTCTCTCTCTCTGTCTGTCTGTCTGTCTGTCTGTCTGTCTGTCTCCGTCTCTCTCTTCTCCTCCGTCTCTCTCTTCTCCTCCGTCTCTCTCTCTCTTCTCCTCCGTCTCTCTCTCTCTTCTCCTCCGTCTCTCTCTCTCTCTTCTGCTCCGTCTCTCTCTCTCTCTCTCTTCTCCTCCGTCTCTCTCTCTCTCTCTCTTCTCCTCCGTCTCTCTCTCTCTCTCTCTCTCTCTCTCTCTTCTCCTCCGTCTCTCTCTCTCTCTCTCTCTCTTCTCCTCCGTCTCTCTCTCTCTCTCTCTCTCTCTCTCTTCTCCTCCGTCTCTCTCTCTCTTCTCCTCCCTCTCTCTCTCTCCATCCCCCCCCCCTCTCTCTCTCTCTCTCTCTCTCTCTCTCTCCATCCCCCCCCCCCCCCTCTCTCTCTCTCTCTCTCTCTCTCTCTCTCTCTCTCTCTCTCTCTCTCTCTCTCTCCATCCCCCCCCCCTCTCTCTCTCTCTCTCTCTCTCTCTCTCTCTCTCTCTCTCTCTCTCTCTCTCTCTCCATCCCCCCTCCCCCCCTCTCTCTCTCTCTCTCTCTCTCTCTCTCTCTCTCTCCATCCCCCCCTCCCTCTCTCTCTCTCTCTCTCTCTCTCTCTCTCTCTCTCTCTCTCTCTCTCTCTCTCCCCCTCCCCCCCCCCCCCCAAATTTCTTTCACGGACCAAATTGAAACAATTTTGGGCCAGATCTGGCCCATGGGCCACCATTTGTCCACCCATGACTTGGAAGATTCAGCAGGTTCACTAAAGAGGCTGCCAACACAACACTTATCCATCCTCTGCTAGAGTATTGCTATGGAATATGGGATCCTTCCCATATAGGACTGACAAAGGACATTGAGAAAGTTCAAAGGAGGACAACTCGTTTTGTATTACTGTGAATTAGGGGAGAGAGTGTCACAGATATGATACACGAGTTGGGGTGGCTGTCATTAAAACAAAGGCTTCTTTATTGCAAGAGCTTTTCATGAAATTTCAGTCACCAATTTTCTCTTCTGAACACACAAATATTTTGTTAACATCTACCTACTAAGGGAAAAATGATCATCATAATAAAATAATAGACGGAAAGATTTAAATGTTTATTTTTCCCATGCACTGTTCAGCGAAAGTGGAACAGTAGAGAAATAGTGTGTATTGCAGGGTAGTCATGCAGATGTAGACAGGTTCTGCACCTAAGCCAACCACAGGGGAATGACCCTTGGAGTACAGGATTGGCAACAGTCATGGGATAGGGATGGATAAAGATATTTTGTAGGTTGGGTGTGTGGCGGAACACTACTTTGGGTGATGGGGGTAGGATTCGGGGTTGGATATCCCTCATCTGAAGGTTCAATGAGAAGTTGTCAAAGACCTGGCGAAGGATGTGGTTGAGCTTTTCAGGGTCAGGTTGATACTGGGTGAGCAGGGGACTGCTTGATTCTTACTGGTTCATAGATTTATTGGTGTCAGAGCAGGAGATGGCACAGGGGTTCTGTTTATGGACGAGCTGGGTATGGTAATTTCTGTCAGTAAAGTTCCCATTAAGGTTGTGGTATATTTTGACAACTCCTTCTTTCCATTGCAAACGCCATAGCATCCACAGGTGGCATGGCTGTAAGGTGATTACATTCTGAATTGGGATGTGTGACAGCTGTCAAAGTGGGTCTACTGGTGGTTGATGTGCTTGATGTGAAAAGAAATCTTTTTGGGGCCATCTGAGAGGCAGGGATGTGGCTTGTTAGTTGAGAAGGACCAAGTGGAATGGATTTGGATTAAGTGTTTAGGTTATGGAGGAAAGAGCAGAGGTTATCATTGTCATGAATCCAGATTGTGAAAATGTTATCAGTGAATCTGAAACAGGCAAGGGGTTGTAGGCATAGATTGGATAGGGATGATTCCTCCAGATGGCCCACAAATAAGATAGCCTAAGATGGTGCCCATGGCAGTAACACAAATTCTTTTATAGATTTGTCAGGATGACGTTGATCAGGAGATTAAAAAGAGGTGGTAAGCTTAGTATCAGGGCAATGTTGAGGAGGTAGTGTACCATGGCCACAAAACCACTGACACAGGGGATGTTTGTGTAAAAGTATGTCACAGGCATGATAAGGTGTCTGGTGATAACAAAACAGGAACTGTGGAGAGATACCAATGGCAGCAAGCAGTGTCTTCCATGCAGGACGGGGGATTATGCATATTAGTTTGGAGATGGCCAACAAAGTGAGAAGTTTGTTCTGTGGGAGCATTGTACCCAGCCACAATGGGGCGACGAGTAGCACACCTGTGGGGAGCAGGTGAAAGGTAGGAGTGTTAGGGAGGGGCAAGGGGGGGAGGGGGGGGGAGGGTTTAGCTGGTGCAAGGAGGCGATGGATTTGGGTGCCAGGTTTGGGATTGACCTAAGGCCTTGAGGAGCTACTGGAAATATAGTTGGAATACTGGCATGGGATCACAGTCATAAGGTTTGTATACAGAGGTGTCGAAAGTTGACGGAGACCCCTCAGACACACAGTCATTACGATCTGTGGCCACTCTGGTGGTACTTTTGCCTATGGGTCAGATGATAACAACTGAATTGGTTGTAGGGTTACAGACAGCTATGTGATTCGATAGAAACAATGTTTGACTCACTGGGGGGGATTTAGGAAAGGAAGGTGAGGCCAGATTGGATGTGAGGAATTCAAGAAATATTATCAGGGGATGACTGGATAGAAGAGAGGAGGATTTGGTCGTATGGAGTTGGAACTACACTCCTGGAAATGGCAAAAAAGATCACATTGACACCAGTGTGTCAGACCCACCATACTTGCTCCGGACACTGCGAGAGGGCTGTACAAGCAATGATCACACGCACGGCACAGCGGACACACCAGGAACCGCGGTGTTGGCCGTCGAATGGCGCTAGCTGCGCAGCATTTGTGCACCGCCGCCGTCAGTGTCAGCCAGTTTGCCGTGGCATACGGAGCTCCATCGCAGTCTTTAACACTGGTAGCATGGCGCGACAGTGTGGACGTGAACCGTATGTGCAGTTGACGGACTTTGAGCGAGGGCGTATAGTGGACATGCGGGAGGCCGGGTGGACGTACCGCCGAATTGCTCAACACGTGGGGCGTGAGGTCTCCACAGTACATCGATGTTGTCGCCAGTGGTCGGCGGAAGGTGCACGTGCCCGTTGACCTGGGACCGGACCGCAGCGACGCACGGATGCACGCCAAGACCGTAGGATCCTACGCAGTGCCGTAGGGGACCGCACCGCCACTTCCCAGCAAATTAGGGACACTGTTGCTCCTGGGGTATCGGCGAGGACCATTCGCAACCGTCTCCATGAAGCTGGGCTACGGTCCCGCACACCGTTAGGCCGTCTTCCGCTCACGCCCCAACATCGTGCAGCCCGCCTCCAGTGGTGTCGCGACAGGCGTGAATGGAGGGACGAATGGAGACGTGTCGTCTTCAGCGATGAGAGTCGCTTCTGCCTTGGTGCCAATGATGGTCGTATGCGTGTTTGGCGCCGTGCAGGTGAGCGCCACAATCAGGACTGCATATGACCGAGGCACACAGGGCCAACACCCGGCATCATGGTGTGGGGAGCGATCTCCTACACTGGCCGTACACCACTGGTGATCGTCGAGGGGACACTGAATAGTGCACGGTACATCCAAACTATCATCGAACCCATCGTTCTACCATTCCTAGACCGGCAAGGGAACTTGCTGTTCCAACAGGACAATGCACGTCCGCATGTATCCCGTGCCACCCAACGTGCTCTAGAAGGTGTAAGTCAACTACCCTGGCCAGCAAGATCTCCGGATCTGTCCCCCATTGAGCATGTTTGGGACTGGATGAAGTGTCGTCTCACGCGGTCTGCACGTCCAGCACTAATGCTGGTCCAACTGAGGCGCCAGGTGGAAATGGCATGGCAAGCCGTTCCACAGGACTACATCCAGCATCTCTACGATCGTCTCCATGGGAGAATAGCAGCCTGCATTGCTGCGAAAGGTGGATATACACTGTACTAGTGCCGACATTGTGCATGCTCTGTTGCCTGTGTGTATGTGGTTCTGTCAGTGTGATCATGTGATGTATCTGACCCCAGGAATGTGTCAATAAAGTTTCCCCTTCCTGGGACAATGAATACACGGTGTTCTTATTTCAATTTCCAGGAGTGTATTTTAAATAGGATTCTGTTGGGGATTTTGGTTGGCCATTGTCAGTGGGATGTGTGGCGAAGAAAATTCCACATCAGAGAATGAGTAAAGGAAAGAAGGCCCTGTACAAGTCCAGCATGGTTAAACTTCAGTTTTGGGCTAAAGATGAGGCCTTTAGAAAATATTGAGACTGCTGCAGGAGTCAGAGTTTTGGCAGAAAGGTTGAAAGCAGTGTTATGGGATGGATGTTTAGATGCAGTGTGTCTCTTGAGGAAGTTTTTGGGGATGTGCAAGGCAGAGTAAGTCAGCAAGGCATAGTCAGGGAGCTTACCCCTCCTTTACTTATGTCTTTTTGTAATCCCTCCCCACTTCCTCAGCACAGGCAAGTGCTTTCAGTCACCAATAGTCCATAATCGGTCTTGCTATAATTGTGAAAGTGTATTGGGTTTCTGTATGTTAGTGGGTGTGAATTTTGTGTACTTTTACTAGGAAAAGAGCAAGAGCTCAAAAGGCAATGTGAATACAATTTTCTGTTAAGTGTTCATTTTCTGTTAAGTGTTCCTGTGCTCCACACATCAGTCCACTACAAGTGAGTGGTTGCCTCTCCTTTATTTTATGCATTGTTCCATCCAGCAATTTCACTTAACATTATAAATCTGTACTGTTACTTCAGAGCTCAGGCTAGAAGTAACAAGTGACAATTAATTAGTGACAGTAGAAAATTAATTAACTTTGTCACTTAAAGAATTTGATACTTAGTCATAGCATGTATATGGGTATAGTGATGGCTGTTAGCTATCTTTTACTGTTCATAGGCCCAATTTTACACTGTTGGTTGATATGAAGTGAAACAGTGAGAAAAATTGTTTTATAGTGAGAAAAGAGCCTACCAAATATAACAAGACTGAATGTGGACCTAGATGACCCCAAATATGCAAAGAGGAGGAGGAGGAATGTGTTAAACAGTGGTTAAGTCCAGGAGGATGCTGGGATCCGAGGATGTGTCAGCAGTCAAGTTCTCGTCTCTGAGAGTTGAGGGAAAATAGTATAGGTGGTATAGAATGGGAGGATTCAAATAGACCATATAGTGTAGCAGGCATCAGGCCCCCTGAATCATTCTGTAGAGCATGTTCAGCAAGTAGGTACTAGGTGTCTTCTAAGTGTGGACAGTTTTTATGTCTATTCATGCACTCGTTCAATCAACTTGTGGTCATTCCTACATAAAACACATTTCAGTGGACATAAGGTAGCTAATAAACACGTGTGGCTTCACAAGGTGCCCTGACTGGTGGGGCTGGAGTAGGTTTTACAGTGGAAACATTTGCAAGGATTGGTCAGATGGTGAGAGGAGGATATTGCCTGGAAGATTTATTTGCAAAAGAGGTCTGTGGGATAGCAACAGGTGTGGAAAACCTGGGGGGTAAGTTATTGGTGTTGGTGTAACAGGATCTGATGGCGATGAAGGTATGTTTGCTATGGTTGTCTAGACTGTAAGGAATGGAGTATTTGATATGAAAATGGTGGCTCGTGTCAGAGTATAAATTTTGTTGCTTGTTGTGGTTTGTATGTTTTATGTCAGATCAGAAGCTCTTTGTGATGGTGATGGATTGGAGGTACTGGTCAGCTAAGTCTGAGATGCATTCTTTGGGGGCCTTGAAGCCAACTATGGGCTGGCTGGGATGATAGTTCGTGTATTTTTGGATGCAAGCAAAGGGTGAGGGTGTATGGATCTGAAGGGTTAAGGAATTCTACTTCAGTAGAGTTGAGTCCATGTGATGGGCCTAGGATTTTAAGGATTTTCTGCAGCTCACTCAGGGTGGAAGGAATGGGAACATTAGGAATATTGTTTTATGTCGAGCTGTGAGATGTCCAAGAGCTGATGGTGCCCTTCTGTCATATACTACTTAGTCATGTACTTCGTATCAATAGGGGAGCCCTTGACTGCAGGGAGAGTAATGATAGAGCACTTTCTTACTTCAGATCACAGATAGATTGGAACTCAGTTGGAGTAAGGATTGTGATTTCAGTGATATTTATCATGAGGGATTCAGAATCAGTGCTGGAAGTGCGGAATTACTGAAATGCGTGGAAAGGATGGTTTTGGGGAAGGCTCCATTTGGGATTTGGGTAGGAACTGTTCAAGACAGGGTGGAGTGCTCATTCTGTTGGTTGTGGGTTGGGATTGGGTGGTGAATTGGTATTTCCTGTTCAAATTACAGGTGAATGAGAGGAGATCTTATAAGGGCAGTGTTGTTAAATTTGAGTGTGGGACTTTTCTTTGGAAAGGACAAATGTCTCAGGATTGAAGAGGTATCTGGATGAGACGTTAAGGACGGAATGGAGGCCTGTGATTATGAAGCATTGGAGTTTGTGTAGGATAGTATTTGGGTTTCGGGGTTTGAGGTTTGGGGGGGGGGGGGGTTCGGAGTGGGAGGTTTAGATAATAGGGAATGCTAGGCTGGTTGGCTAGAAGGGAATGGGGAGGGGGAGGGGAGTAGATCGCTATTGTTGGCAGTTTCGTGGGTGATAGTTGTGGGACAGGAACACCTCTGTTGAGGTACTTTACCTCAGGCTGGACAGCTTTCTTAGGCAGTATTGAGCATTTTGTTCAGGGTTGTGGTTGATGTCAAGGACTACAAGTGGCTAAAGGCTTAAAGGCTAATAACTAATCAGTCTGGGATTTAGGGAGGCAGTAGCAGAATGATGGATTGGAGCCAGAAATGAGGACATTCAGTCTGATGTCTTCAGGAGCAATATATAAAGTTAAGCAGGACTAGAGGAAAAACATGTGGGCCTGTCATTTGGTTATGGCAAGAGTGTGTTTGTTGGAAGAATGTAGGTGTTGAGGTATTGGTTTAGTGAGTATGATGAAATTGGTGAAAAAGTGTCTGAGACTGATGAAGTCTTTCACAGTTGTGATAAACTTCTACCTGTGTTGTCGTTTTAGTTGTCCAGCCAAGTTGTTGTTGCCATTTTTATACATGACATTTTGATGATCAACCCAGTCATCTTCAAGCACTGCAAGCTGCATTGCTATGCTTACTCGTTGTCTGGATTCCAACCAGTCAGGTTGCAATACCAGCAAGTACAAACAACAACACAGCTAGCAGCACCTGAAGATGATGATTGGGTCACTTGTCAAAATATTGAAAAAAAAGGGGGGGAGGGGGTCAACAAATCTGATTACCAGCGTGCCTCCAGGCGTTCAGCAATCACTCAGAGGGAACCTGAGAGATCGTAGTCTTTCTTCAACAAAATGTGTTTTCTTTATTTTAAAGCACTGTAAGAATTGTAATTTCTCTTGCAGCTTTTATAAGAAAGCCCAAAAGCAATTTGTACACTTCTTTGAAATTGGACATGGTGAGCTGATGTTACTTAAGAGTTCCTTTAATGCGCCAAAGACACCTTATCAGTACCTCATTGAGTTTGAATGAGGTCATGTAGTAGGGCTACGAGAAGCTGGATGTTCCTTCTGTGATGTTGCAGAAAGACTTGGCAGGAATGCAGCCTCTGTACACGATTGCTGGTAGTGGTGGTCATGGGAATATACGGTAGTGAAGAAACAAACTCCAGATGGCCACGTGGCACTATCAAGAGGGAAGACCATCATGTTTGGCATATGGCTCTGGTGCACAGTGCTGCATCTACAGCAGAAATTTGAGCAAAGTTGTCACTACAGTGACACAACAAACTGTTACGAATTGGCTACTTCAAGGACAGCTCCGAACAAGATGCCCTATAGCATGCATTCCACTGACTCTGAACCACTGCCATTTTGCAGTTTCCAATGTCAAGCGAGAGGTAATTGGAGAACAGGATGGAGGTCTGTAGCATTTTCTGATGAAAGCTGGTTCTGTCGCAGTGCCAGTGATGGCAGTGTGTTGGTTAGGAGTAGGCCAGTTGAGGGCCTGCAACCAACCTTTCTGCCTGCTAGACATGCTGGACCTACACACGGAGTTGCGGTCTGGGATGCATTTTTTTGTGACAGCAAGAGCACTCTCATGGTTATCTCATGCACCCTGACTGTAAATTTGTATGTCAGTCTGGTGATTTGATCTATTGTGCTGCCAGTCATGAACAGTTTTCCAGGGTCGTTTTACTACTGGATAATCTTTGCCCACATACTGCTGTCATAACCAAGCATGCTCTACAGTGTGTCAACTTGCTACCTTGACCCGTTCAGTCACCAGGACCATCTCCAGTTGAACACATATGGAACATAACTGGAAGACAGCTCCAGCATGCTTCACAAACAGCATTAGCCATCCCTGTATTGACTGACCAAGTGCAACATGCATGGAAATCCATTCCACAAACTGGCGTCAGACAGGCACTGGTACAACAAAATGCTTGCAAATTTGCCTGCTTGCATTCAACACTCTGGCGGTTACCCTGGTAATGAATGTACCCGCATTTCACATTTGCAATGGCTTATCTAGCACCTACACTAACCTGTTATCTTGCAATGTTAACCTCTTGAATATGTTACCTAGAAAAATGCACTCCTGAAGTTTCATTACTGTACATTAATTATTTTTGGTGTTGCAATTTTATTTCCATTAGTGTATTTTTGACAGTGCACTAGGTATGTTTCTTGTCCCCCAAGTTTATTTTCCTTGTCAGTTTTTCATCATATCCAACATGTCTCAACACAGCATTTAAATATACATTTGCATTATTTAGCTGAATTAAATTTTTAATTATGCACAGAAACAACAAAGTTGTGCTTCTGCTGTTTCACTTGACAATCGTCATGATTGTGTGGAATGCATTTGTTCATTAGTTCACTATTTTTCTGCCATTTATGTATACAGCTGTATGTCTGTAGCTTTTTCATGAGCTTTTCGGTTTTTTTTTTTTTTTTTTTTTTTTTTTTTTTTGGGGGGGTTGGGGGGGGGGAGGGGGGGTGGCTTAAAGATGTACTTTGCCTTGTTGGTGGGGGGGGGGGGGGGTGGATTAAGATGTACTTTGCCTTATTGGTGGTGGGGGGGATTAAGATGTACTTCGCCTTATGGTGTGGAAGGAATGGAGTGGAACAATGGGTGGATTGGGATTACTGATTGGGTAGGCAATTGAAGGCCTAGTGGTGTTAGGTAAGTAGGAGGTGCTGCTTTGATGTTCAGAAGAGAAGGGGATGGTATTCATCTGTTGATATTTAATTAATCTAAATAAAATTTGTTAGATAATGATTAACCATTTAGCAGTTTTTTTTGTGTGTGACTCCTTTTTTATCTATCTCCCTGTGTTGGCCACTACTGTCTAATTTCATCAGCTTCACATGTATTTCTTCGTAATGAGATGATGGTTTTCTTGCTAAAGATTTTATTGGGAAAAAATTACATTCTGCCTATGGGGGAGACAGATTGAAGAATTACACACATCTTCTAATTTTAAACACAGTCAAATTTATAATAAGATAAAATCATTAACAGTTCTTATCTTATATTGGCCATCTTTAGATTCTGTATGTATTCAATAAGAAGATAGCCACTGTATGCCCAGGACCACTAATAATCATCATATTATAAATATGGTTGTGCCCAAATTAAAAAGAAGTGTACCTGTTCTATTATTCATATTAATTTATGCTAACTGAACAAGTTAAATGATAGTGAACATTTCATAAAACATTGATGAAGTACACCATAAAATAAATTGCTTTTGCTGGTGGGAATGTGGTACTTGCTAATCAATGTGTGTCATTGCACATTTGTTCCTGTTCATGCTGACTACAGCAAGGTTAGAAATGGCCTCAGTAGTAGTAGTAATACACACACTTGTGGTAAATTATGAGTTCTGCAGAGTGGACAAATAATTAAATGAATTTTAATATATTAAAGCTTTATTAAAGGTATTTACAGTAGCAGTTTAAAAGGGAAGCTGTTTAGGTATAATGTGGGAGTCCTTGCGCTAGAATTATGAGGGTTGAATGAAAAGTTATGCCTTCACCTTCGTTGATTGGTTTTGAATGGGAATATTTTAATAAATCAAACACAGATGTTAATTGGTTTTGGATGGGAATATTTTAATAAATCAAACAAAGATATAATCCTTAGAATGTGATCTTTAACTACCAATATTCACTTTTACACATAATTAGCAGCCAATTGGATACGTTGCTGCCAATAATCAACAAATTTTCTGAAGCTGTTACAGAAGAAGTTGACACTCTGTTTCCGCAACCACAGTCTTACAATTCTCTCAACGTCTTTATGAGAACCATAATAACGTCCCTGCAGATCGCATTTCATTATCGGGGAAAGGTGGAAGTCAGACAGTGCTAAATCTGGACTGTATGGAGGATGCTGTAGGGTGGTGAGATTCAGTCTCTGAAGTTCTGCTGTGGTGGCACATGAAGTGTGTGGATTGGCACTGTCATGCTGCAGGAAAACATTTCCCTTTTTCTTTCGGACCCTTGTTAGACATTTCAGAGTTCACAGCGTTGTGATGTAGCGCTCTGAATTTATTGTTGTTACACGATCAAGGAAATCAACATGGATAACACCAGCTGCATCCCAAAACACTGTGGCCATGATTTTTCCAGCTGAGGGCTGTCTCTTGACTTCCTTTCTCTGAGACTAGTCTTTGTGTCGATATTCCATAGACTGACGTTTCGTCTCTGGGGTAGTAATGGTGTACCCACATTTCGTTTCCTGTCATAATTGAATGGAGAAAGGCATCATCTTCATTCTCGTAATGCGAGAGGAGTTCCTGGCAAATTTCAAGTGTGTACACTTTCATTTCAGGAGTCAGCATCCAGGGTACCCATCGTACACAGATCTTCTGATAGCCAAGCAAAGCAATAATGTGACACACACGCAGTCTTGTGAAATGCCGATTGTGCTTGCAATTTATCTCCGAGTGATAAAACGATCATCCTGAATCAAGCTGTCAACAGTTTGCTTATGAAACTCGGTGGTTGCTGTCACAGGACGTCCAACTCTTTGTCACGCAAGTCAGATGTTCCTGTCTCAACATCTTTAAACTTACTCGCCCAACGACACACAGTACTCACATCAACACAATCACCATAAACTCCTTTGGGGGTGACACTTTCTGCTGTCAAGAATTCAGTGACTACACGTTGCTTAAATCGCATTGAACGACCATCTGTGCAGGGTTCCATAATTTACACTGTAACAACTCAACTGTTCAGTGCTAAGGCTTCCCGCCAACTGGAGCCGTAGAGAAGAGGCTACGGAACAAGCCAGTACCTGCCGCATACCAATGCTGCCAACTGTGGAAGAGTTACGAAGGTGGAGGAATTACTTTTCAGTCAACCCTCGTACTTCTATAGAAATTTAGAACTTCAAAATGGACTTTGAGAGGGTGGAGGAATGTGGTGATAGAGTACTTTCTAGTTAACAATCAAAAGATGCTCAGTAGGGAAAGTTGTCTTGTTATTGATATAATCTGAATTTCCTGTTTAAGCATAAGAAGTGGAGTTTAGAAAATTGATGTTACTGACCTTATCGAAACTGCAGCCACATCCGCAGAAATACGACAAAGACTCTCAAATTTTTGTTACAATCTGCATCCCCTCCTGAACAGTGTAATTAGATGTTGTGCGTAGTAACACATAGGCTCTCCTATCGGTATGGGAACTGTGGTGCTACATTGTGCCATGGACTTAATTCTGAAGTATGACTCCTTAACTTTCTCTTGCAACTTCTGGAGATTGGTCTAAAAGCATACCCTGAATGCTGAATGATTTTTGAGGCTCAGTAGTATTGAGGTCCTGTGACCTGGGTTGCCACGCAAGTGTACTGATGTCCGTGGAGTGTGCTTTAAGCCATTCTGATACAATATGGAATTGTTGTGGTGGTACATTCTGTTTTTGAAGTTTCAGGTTGTCTGCTGGATGCCATAGGTGAACTAACAATTACACACTATCGGGTGGCAGAGTCCTGTACTGATCAATGATGCCAGATGGCGGGATATATATCTGAGGTTACATTTTATCCCATTATAACATCTTTGATCCAAGAATGCCTTTACCTTCTTACTTGAGAAGTGTTTTATTGGTAAATAGGATACATAGCCTCATATCAGTTTTGAAATATTCATTTCCTGACATCAAGAATGTTCCAAATTGTTACTGTGTTTCATCAGGCCAGTTGACCTTCCTCCATGCTTCACAAGTGCAGTTGTGGAGTTTCTGTTCCCACATTAATTTGATGGTGAGCAGGGTACATGTGTGTTGTGGCTTTTGCACCATCGTAACAATGAGGTGGCTCTGAATGATGTAGTGGTGCACCAGTTGTTGTTGAATTTGCTGCCGGTTTGTATTCTGTTACTGTCCACAATAGTTGACAGTGGCTCTAGTCAACACGTTGTTGCCCATGGAAGTTGATTCAGGGGGTAGTGGTGTTTTCCTAACCAAGGAACTTGATGTACACCCATGGCTAGCAGTATTTGAAAAGTTCAGTGCTTGCATGACATCAGAGAAGGAGTGTCGCATGAATTGAACAACTGTGGTTTGCTGATAATCACATGTCTTACCTTCCTTGTGCTGAACTGTCATACTATAAGCAAGTATAATGTTTGGTAGTATCCTGACCCCACTGGTGAGATGTTGCGGTGGTAAGAACTGAAGTTGTATTCAGGATAGCAACAGTTCAAATCCCTGTTCACCCATCCACATTTAGATTTCCTATGATTTCCCTAAATCTGTTAAGGGTAATTAAAGAATGCTTCCTGTGAAAGGGAATGGCTCATTTCCTTTCCCAAACTGATCTTTTGCTTTGTATTTATTATCCTCGTTGTTGATGCAATGTTTAACCCTAATCTTCCATCGAACTTAGCACCTATCCTTCATTCGTTTGCTTGTGAATGTACATGGATATATGACTGAAAGAGAGCACTTACAGAAAATGTTTTCCTCATGAAATCCACATTGAATTAGTTACCTGTTCTGCATATTACAGAAAAACCTACTGCCAGTGCCTCTTTTTTTAATGCACTGTCATTTCTGTGAAACATTAATACAGTCACAATAATTGTATAGCCTGTGGGCAGTTTACCTCACAATGGGCAGTCGTGTGAACTCTGCTTGTGCAGGGATGTCTCTGGATGAACTAACCTATTAGCATTCCATTGGCAGACAGACTCATACACACAAATCATAAATGTAATTGTACTTAGCAACAAAACGAAAATTTCTCTCACCTCAATCTCAAGCAGGCCTTTCTTATCTTATTTCTGCCTTCAATAAATATTGATGTTCCATCATTACTTATACTTTTGTTAAGTTTGCAAGCTATACCTTGAACATAAGCAGTTATTTTGATGTAAAGTTTAAAAATCCACTGTTTCTCATATGTAGAGGGGATTTAGCAATAACCAGTGATACTATATGGAGACAGTGAAACAACAAAGCTCAAACTATGTATTTATGAGGTGGTAAAGGGTACACGTACAGGGTTTTTTTGCTAAATGGAGACAAATTGTGAGAAATCATCTATAAGAGCCCAAGGAGCAAAAAAGAGTATATGGACATAATGGCCAGAAATATGTCCACAATGTACTTGATGTTATAAAAGATTTTTGCCCATGTAGGTTTCAGTGATTGAAAGCACACTTGAGAACATGCCAAGCAAGTGGGCTATATACTCAAGAGGCTAGCGAGTTGGCACACCATCATGTAGTAGCCTCATATACCTTCATACCATCGAAGACATGCCTTCCGGCAGGGAAGCCAGGGTCGCATGCCCTGCCTGCTCACCTGTGAAACATTGCAGAAGGATGACTGGATTGAAGCTGAACTAGTTCTGATAGTTCACTTTCAGCATACTGTGGGGAATCTCCGTATCCCACAGGTAGGTGTTCTGAAAGTTGCCAATACTGCCCCTTGTAATAGTAGCCTCGTCTGCAAACAAGATGGATGACAGAAATCCCACCAGTATTGCCCATGCAACAAACCAGCGATAAAACTGACACTTTGGAGGAAAGATTGTAGGTAATAAGGCCTGCACCTGTTCGAAGTGATAATACAAAGTGTGACATTTGTTGTGAAGAAAGTTCCACATGGTCATCTGACTTATCCATGCTGCTGGACTTGCTGCCCAATGCTGATACCAGGGTTACTGTCAGAGATCATCTCCATCTTCAAGTGAGTGTACCTCGCTTGGAGCACATTTCCAGCCATATGTCCATATGACCTTTTTTGCTCCCTATCCTCTAAGAAATCATTTCCTGAAGTTTTTCCATATTTATCAAAATAATTGTGTGTACACTGATGTGACAAGTCACATGACAGTGAAACACACACACACACACACACACACACACACACACACACACACACACATACAGATGGCAGTAGTATCACTCACCCGAGGTACAAAAGGGCAGTGTATTGGCAGAGCTATCATTTGTACTCAGGTGATTCATGTGAAAAAGTGTTCAATGTGATTGTGGCCACATGACAGGAATTAAGACTTTGAACATAGAGCTAGGCGCATGGGATTTTCCATTTTGGAAGTCATTAGGAATTAAATATTAGAGATACACAGCATTAAGAGTGTGCCAAGAATACCAAATTTCAGACATGACGTCTCATCGTGGACAATGCAGTGGCTGACGGCTTTCACCTAATGACCAAGAACAGAGGTGTTTGTATAGAGTTGTCAGTGCTAATGGTCAAGCACTACCGTTTAAAATAACGACAGAAATCAATCTGGGATGTATGACAAATGTATCCATTAGGACAGTGCAGGGAAACTTAGTGTTAATGGGATATGGCAGCAAGCAGCTGACACTAGTGCCTTTGCTAACAGCACGACATTGCCTGCAGTACCTCTCCTGGGCTTGTGATCATACTGGTTGTATCCTATACAACTTGAAAACGATGGTGTAATCAGATAAGTCCCGATTTCAGTTGGTAAGAGCTGATGATAGGGTTAGTGTGTGCTGCAGACCTCATGAAACCATGTACCCAAGTTGTCAACAAGTCGCTGTGCGAGCTGCTGGTGGCTCCATAATTGTGTGGGCTGTGTTTGTATGGAATGGACAGGATTCTCTGGTCCAACTAAAGTGACCATTGGCTGGAAATGGTTACATTTGGCTACTTGGAGACCATTTGCAGCCATTTGTGGACTTTATGTTCCTAAAGAATTTTTATGAATTGATGATGCTGGGCCGCAATTGTTTGTGACTTGTTTGGAGAACATTATGGACAACTAGAGCGAATGATTCAGCCATCCGTGTTGCCCGACATGAATTGTTTTGAACATTTTTGGTTGGTTTGTGCACAAACTCCTGCACTGACAACACTGTGGCAATTATGGATGGCTATAGAGGTAATATGGCTCAATATTTCTGTAGGGGACTTCTGGCAACTTGTTGAGCCCATGCCATATCAAGTTGCTGCGTTACACCAGGCAAAAGGAGGTCCAACATGATATTAGGAGGTATCCCATGACTTTGGTCACCTCACACACACACACACACACACACACACACACACACACACACACACACACACACACACACACACACACACGCGTTCCAGTATCTAGACATGTGAATGCTATTATTACATAGACAGGGTCCTCCCTTCTCTAATATTTCCAGGCTTGAGTTGGTGGGTGACGAGAAACCAGAAGGCTCTTCTAGAACAGCACTGCGCACAAAAGTATGTCCACAAATTCAAGTTCCAGTCTGATGCAGTTTTAGCTTGCCACAGACCTTCAGTCTACTAATTTATAGATGGCATAGGTGATGATTTATAGTTCCATTCTCCCCAGGAATAAAATATTGCATTGTCTTTTGTAGAATGATTGATGCTGGATGAGTTAACCAGCCACCATAGAAGTGTTTTGACTTTCAGGTGCATTAATATATTGTTAGCTTCTTGGGAATTTTTATGATTGTGATGTTTGACTGCAGGAATGAAGAAGAAAACTGTTGAATGTAAGATATCTATTTTAGTTATGAAAGTAATTACATTGTGGAGTTCTTATTTAGTTTATATATTTTGTAAATGATATTTATTGGTGTAGAACTATTAGTAATTAAGGTTTTTTAATTGTTTTTGTAGTGGTGCTCCTGTTGATGGCAACAGTCAATGCATTGAGCCAGTTCGTCCTGTTCGAAGACAGTATCAGAGGACTAATTCATCACGCTCACGCTCACAGCAAACCACAACTAAGAAGTCCTTGCCAGTCACACAACCACAAATACAGAAGCAAATTCTGGATAATGCATTTATTCGCAAGCAAGTATTAGCTGCATTATCGCAGCACCAACCTCAACAGCAGAATCAAACCAGACAACAAAATCAACTACAACCCCAGAATCAATCTCAGCAACAGAGTCAACTGCAGCCACAGAATCAACCCCAGCAGCAGAATCAGCTTCAAGCACAGAATCAGCTTCAGGCACAGAATCAGCTTCAGGCACAGAATCAGCTTCAGGCACATCAGTCCCAGAACCTAACCCTGTCTCGCATTCAGCATCAATCTCTTCTGCAGCATCAACCTCTGCCCCAAACCCCATCACAACCTCAACCTCAAGCCCAAACCCAACCCCAGCCTCAACTGCAACCCCAGCCTCAACTGCAACCCCAGCCTCAACTGCAACCCCAGCCTCAACTGCAACCCCAGCCTCAACTGCAACCCCAGCCTCAACTGCAACCCCAGCCTCAACTGCAACCCCAGCCTCAACTGCAACCCCAGCCTCAACTGCAACCCCAGCCTCAACTGCAGCCCCAGCCTCAAGTGCAGCCCCAGTCTCAACCCCAACCCCAAACCCAACCCCAACCTCCACCTCAACCCCTACTCCAAACCCATCCTCATCCTCAATCACAAACCCAGACTCAACCCCAACTCCAAATTCAAGCCCAAGCCCAACCTGAGTCTCAGTCACAAAACCAATCTCAACCTCATATTCAGGTCCAAGTTTCACAACAGTCACAACTACAACTGCAGCTTCAACCTCAAACCCAATCTCAACCTGTTTCACATCAGCAGCCTCCATTGCAGCATCAGTCTCAGTGCCAACAGCAGCAACAGATATCATTACAGCCACAACTGCAGCATCAGTTACAGCAGCAGCAACAGCAGCAGCAACAACAACAACAACAACAACAACAACATTCGCAGGAGCCAAAACACTTGCAACAGCAGCTGCACTCAAACTGCCAGAAGCAACAACCACAGAAACAGGATTCAAAGCAGACAAAGAGACAGCCACAGAAGCAATCACAAAAACAGCAACAGCCACATACTCCTCGGAAACGCTCAAACACTAAGCCAAAGCAACCCAAGACTCCTCAGAAACATCATGTGCAAGTTCAAGCCCAGCAGCAGCCTCGCACGGAACAGCAACTGATCATCCACCTCTCTAACAATGAAAAACGGCTGTATAAGTTTTCTGTGGCTCCAGGACATCAGCTTACTATACCGCAAATGCTTGAGCAGGTGAGTTATATGTTAATGTATATTATTTAACAGTTCAGTACCCCAGACACTGAAATTTCTATTTGGTTTCATTTCCTCATTGTTGTTGTCCATATGATTGGCATGTTGAACAAACAATGTATTAACAATTACCACTGAATAATGGTTTTTCACTCTGATGAGGACGTGATGAGCTTTGAAACACTTCTGTACATTTTAGCATTCTTTTAGAATGATGTCAGTATTATCACAGTATTTTGCAGCTAGTTATATTCTTCAGAAAATTGCATTTTGAATAAAAAAATTCGCTGTCGTAGGCTGACACTGTTACCCATTGCCTCTGTTGCTACAGGAAATGCAGAATGAAACGACCATACAGGTTAAATTTCATCAGTTTCTTCATATTTGTGATGTTAATTGGTGGTGATACATTTAATTCTAAGGATATTATTCAAGCCATTGAGCAACAACGTATTTTCAGAGTTAGCTACGTGCACATATGTGCATGATGCACATATTCATCAATGTTTCTTATCAGAGGGTATCGTGCTGTTATCATCTTCAGAGGCACTCAGTTATCTTGAAGTCTTATGGGCCAAACAACCATGTTTTCTTGGTCTATACTGTTTACACAGACAGCCATTTGCAGAGAACATTTTTAAGCTTCTTTGTTTGGCTACATTTGATTGCACAGTGCTTTTTGTTAGTTGTCATTAGTTATGCAATACAACAACAATATGTAATGTAACACCTTGTCTCGTTACCCTAAGCTTATCCACAATAACACTATGCTAGCACATTGAATGTCATGTCAAAACTGCTAAATGATAGAGAACATGAAACATTTATATAAACAAGCACTCCAACATAACTGGTGCATCCCAAGAAATGACCATTGGTCAGTTGATTTAAATGGTGGGAAGTAGAAGCACATAACAAGAGAAGCCATCACTTCTGCAGCTCTGCCAGAAGGAAATGAACCAATTGTAGTTACTTTTCGGACTGACCCTGCACATTTTCAAGTAAGTGTATTCCTTCTCTGTGAAGGAAAGTAATACTGACTAGGAAGTGTGCTAATTATTGCTTCAGTTTATGTCCATGCTGAGTATGTGAATAGCTCCCCCTGCTTCAATCCGAAGTAAATTGCAGCACAGTACTGCTCTCATACACACATGTGCGTGCGCACGCCCTGCTTGTCAGAGAAGTACAGTGCTCAGCATTTTGTTTACATACCTCTTTGCTATTCATCAAATTCCCTTAAACTGACAAAATATCCAGAAGTATATTCAGTCAAGCCAACAGGCCAAGATGGGCATGCTAATAAAATATGGGCTGTGCACAAGGGGCACATCAGAAGCATAAGGAAAACAGAGGCAAATATTTATATTATGCTATTTGATTAGACAACACCATCTCTACTTTCACCACATCATTCAGACTATTTGTTAAATTTTGTATAAATGAGTTATATTTGCCATTTTTGTTTTCTTCAATATAACACATTATTTGTGAACATAACAGGAAAATGTTAGTTGACTTCAAACAACACCAAATGTTTCGATCAGATGTGATAAGGATAGCAGGAAATACAGTATTGGAAAAAGTTACAAATCTTACACAAATTTACAGTGAACTTGTTGAACCAGTTTCTGATTTTTTTATGTTTTCAGTATTTAGAGAGAACACGAGAAGCAAAACAGTCTATTAAATGTGCAATCAAAAATGCATATCTTAAGAGCTATGAGCACTTCTTCAGTAGAAGAGACATGATCCACAGTGGCAAAGATGGACAAGTATTCATAGCTCTTAAGGCATGCATGCCCATGTTTACTAGACTTTTTAACTTCCAGTTTTGTGTACTTTCAGTTGTATGCCTTTATGTCTTTATGATACACCCTGCAGAACTTTTAAAACAATATTTCTGGCCTGTCTCACCAAATAGTCGATGTAGTGACTCATTGACAGTCACATAAACAGACTGAAAATTTGGCTAGCTTTCAGACTGATGTGTCAGTAGTTGAGGTGGCTAATAACAGACTGATATCTACAAAAAGGTAATACACAATAAGTTGATTTACAGTATGTACAGTTAATAAATGAGGCGTACATAACTTTGTATAACTGTAGGTCCTTCTGTGGTGATGAGTTATCTACAGTGAGAGTAATGTTAAATGAAACAAGTTTACTGTTACCAGTCACTGGTAACAGTAAACTTGTTGTTTCATTTAATGCCAGTAACAGTCATGGTAAAGCCTAACCTAAAATGTTCACATTTATAGAGAGTAATGTTCTCAACAGTAACAAAGAGGTAGTCCGAATGCTGATACACACTCTTAAGTCATTGACACTTAATAATGTTTAGTGGTGTCATGCTACATCAGTATATTTTCCTCACTGCATCTTCCATACCAATATTGCTAAGTCTGGAAGATCACTGAATCAGGGTGACACTCTGAATTATGGCTGCTTAGAAAGACACACCGGCCAATCAGTTCATGTGAACCTGTGTCCTCTGGGGGCGTGTAAGCAAGGCACCACCCATCGCAGAACAGTGAGCAATGGAAGAGCAACTTTGGCCACTGGTAAGAGGTTTACAGATTAACTTTTTGTGAGCTGGGATTGGAATGACTCCTTACCCTCTCCCTTAAAACCCACTTCCTTTCGTCTTCCCCCCTCCTTCCCTCTTTCCTGATGAGGCAACAGTTTGTTGTGGAAGCTTGAATTTTGTGTGTATGTTTGTGTTTGTTTGTGTGTCTATCGACCTGCCAGCGCTTTCGTTCGGTAAGTCACCTCATCTTTGTTTTTATATATAATTTTTCCCACGTGGAATGTTTCCTTCTAATATATATATGTGTGTGTGTGTGTGTGTGTGTGTGTGTATATAAAATAGAGGGAAACATTCCACGTGGGAAAAATATACCTAAAAACAAAGATGATGTGACTTACCAAACGAAAGCGCTGGCAGGTCGATAGACACACAAACATACACACAAAATTCAAGCTTTCGCAACAAACTGTTGCCTCATCAGGAAAGAGGGAAGGAGAGGGAAAGACAAAAGGATGTGGGTTTTAAGGGAGAGGGTAAGGAGTCATTCCAATCCCGGGAGCAGAAAGACTTACCTTAGGGGGGAAAAAGGACAGGTATACACTCGCGCGCGCGCGCGCGCGCACACACACACATATACAGACACAAGCAGACATATTTAAAGGCAAAGAGTTTGGGCAGAGATGTCAGTTGAGGTGGAAATGCAGAGGCAAAGATGTTGTTGAATGACAGGTGAGGTATGAGTGGCGGCAACTTGAAATTAGCAGAGATTGAGGCCTGGTGGATAACGGGAAGAGAGGATAAGCCTCCTTGATGGCTTCATCCATGCTATCTATATGAAGTACCCTAACTGTCAATAGTACCTACATTTTGATAGCTGTCATTCCCTCCACCTCAAACAGTCCATACTCTGGCAACTCACAGACTGTGCATCTGCAGTGACTAGAATTCTCTTGCCCAGTATGCTGAAGATCTTACTAAAGCATTCACGTACAGGCACTATTCTCCAAACTTAATCCACAGTCTGCACTATTTCCTCACACACCCATAATCCTCACACCTACCCCAAGAATAAGCTACAAAAGAGAATATCCATCATCACCCAGTATCATCCTGGACTGAAACAACTGAACCATATCCTTGACCAGGGCTTTGTAATTATTTATCATCATGCCCACTAATGAAGAACATCCTACCCACAATCCTCCTAATCCTAACGTGATATGCTGTTGCCCACCCCGTGTATGCAGTATCCTGATCCATCCTTGTGCCACACCCAACCACTTGTTACAAAGTGAAAAGTGCAAGAACTGTCAGACACCCGCTTGGCACATCTTAACTTCAGCAGAGTCACAGGCTTATCCCATCCCATCAAAGAAAGAATCATTTATGAAAGCAGACATGTTATGTAACAGTTCCGATATAATTTGTGCGTATCATTTTATCTGGGCGTGACCACTTACGTTCTTTCCACCTCAATGAATGGGCACTGCCGAACTGTGGCCATGAATGAAGTTGACCAACCAGTGGTGGAATGTGCTGTTGAGCAGGGTATGCTCGATTTTGGTTGTTGCTTCAGAAACTGTCTCAACTGGACACTTCTGCCCCCCCTTTCCTGCCAACCCCAGCTTTTCTGAACTATATTGACAGAAGTCGTTCTTGCAACAATATCCCTTGTTCTTGTAAGCTTCCTGGCTTTGGTCTCCATTAGCCCTCCCTCTCCCTCTCCCTCTCCCTCTCCCCCCTTGTACAATACAGTATTGATCATGTTGCTTTTGATGTAGTATTTTCGTAACTGGTATAACTTCGGAAGGGGACGCAATACTGTCATAATAATCCACTAACTCTTGAGCCATGAAATCTTGATTTAGTCAGCATTTTACAGTATTACAAATGAGGGACTGTTCAACGGATTTGTCTTATGCTTCACAATGCTTTGTGGAGTATGTATGTAGAACCTAACTGAAAATTTGTATTTTGAATGAAATGATCCTCGCTGGCATTTCATTCAAAGTGTAAAAATTTTAGCGTGGTAATATTTTTCAGAGAAGAAGGACATGGAGGGCAGATCAATTATTGTTAGAGTACTATGGTCTATAATTTCTGTTACAGGAAATACATTATGTAATTACAAACTGTCTGTGTAGCTCAGTAAGAACTATATGGTTATTATCGGGCCAGAAAGAAACAACATGGAGACATAGATACATCACTTAACTAAGAATAAATTATAAACTTTGCAAATATTAGACTGTGGCAGGCCAATACTTAACCTATTTCAGCTGTACTGATTTTAGCTTGTAGGCTGTTCTCCCTGGTGCACAAGCCTGGAAATAGAAAACACTCCAAGAAGTGAACTGAGCTCTGATCAGCCCCACTTTCAGGGAACACACACTCTACACTGAGACTTCCTCTCTGTAGATTAGTTCTGCTCTGTGTGACTCCCAAAATGGTGTCAGATGAGTGAGTGTTTTTTAAGTCATCAGTCTTCTGACTGGTTTGATGCAGCCCACAGGAATCCCTCTGCTGTGCCAACCACTTCATCTCAGAGTAGCACTTGCAACACACATCCTCAATTATTTGCTGTATGTATTCCAATATCTGACTTCCTCTACAGTTTCCACCCTCTACAGCTCCCACTAATACTGTGGAAGAGGTACTGGTAGAATTAAAGCTGTGAGGACGGGGCGTGAGTTGTGCTTGGGTTGCTCAGTTGGTAGGGCACTTGCCCGCGAAAGGCAAAGGTCCCAAGTTCGAGCCTCGGTCTGGCACACAGTTTTATTCTGCCAGGAAGTTTCACCATGGAAGTTATTCCCTTATGTCTTAAAATGGTGCCATATCATTCTGTTGCCAATTCTGCAGAGGGTCTCCTCATTCCTTACCTTATCAGTCCACATGATTTTCAACATTATTTTGTACCACCACATCCCAAATGCTTTGATTCTCTTCTTTTCCAGTTTACCCACCGTCCGTGTTTCACTACTATACAATGCTGTGCTCCAAACTTACATTCTTACATTTCTTGCTCAAACTAAGGCCTATGTTTGATACTAGTAGACTTCTCTTGACCAGGAATGCCCTTTTCGCCAATGCTAGTCTGCTTTTTATGTTGTTCTTGCTCTGTCTGTCATGGACCATTTTGCTACCAAGGTAGCAGAATTCCTGAACTTCATCTACCTTGTTAGCACTGGTTTTGGAGTTAAGTTCTTTGCTGTTCACATTTCTGCTACTTCTCATTGCCTTTCTTTGATGTACTGTGAGTCCATATCCTGTCCTCATTAGACTGTTCATTCTATTCAGCATGTCCTGTAATTCTTCTTCACTTTCAGTCAGTATAGCAATGTCATCAGCGAATCTTATCATTGATATACTTTCATCTTGAATGCTAATCCCACTCTTGAAACTTCATTTTATTTTCGTCATTGCTTCGACATGTAGATTGAACAGTAAGGCCGATAGACTACATCCTTGCCTTAGATAATTATTATTCCAAGTGCATTGTTCTTGGTTATCCACTGTTGTTGTTCCCTCTTGGTAATTGTACATATTGTGTATCACCCATCTTTCACTATAGGTAACCCCAATTTTTCTCAGATTTTGAATATCATGCACGATTTTACATCGTTGAACTCACTCTCTCCTCTCTCTGTTGTTGTTGTTGTTGTTGCCCCCCCCCCCCTCCCTGCCCCCTCCCCCCAGGTCAACAGATCCTATCAATGTGTCTGGGTTTTTCTTTGGTGTTGCTCCCATTAACAATTGCAACATCAGAACTGGCTCTCTGGTGCCTTTACCTTTCCTAAAGCCAAACTGATCATCATCTAACAGATCACTAATATTCTTTTCCATTCTTCTGTATATTATTCTTGTGAACAACTTGGATGCATGAACTGATAAGCATGAACTGGTAATTCTCGCACTTGTCTGCTCTTGCTACCTTCAAAATTGTGTGGATGATGTTATCCCAAAACTCTAATGCAGTCTCATAGATAATACACAGTAATTAGATTAGATTAGATTAGATTAATACTAGTTCCATGGATCATGAATACGATATTTCGTAATGATGTGAATAGTCATCTTGTTGCCACTTCCGCCAATGATCTTAGAAATTCTGATGGAATGTTATGTATCGCTTCTGCCTTATTTGATCTTAAATCTTCCAAAACTCTTTTAAATTCTGAGTCTAATGCTGGATCCCTGTATCTTACCTCCTCACACCTTTCTTCTTCTATCACATTGTGGGACAAGTCCTCCACCTCATAGAGGCCTTATGTTATCACCCTTGCTTTTAATTTCACTGAAGGTTGTTTTGACTTTTCTGTATGCTGAGTCAGTCCTTCTGACAATCATTTATTATTATTATTATTATTATTATTATTATTATTATTATTATTATTATTATTATTATTATTTCTTCACATTTTTCACGAAGACATTTTGTTTTAACTTTCCTGCACTCCCTCATTATTTCGTTCCTCAGCGACTTTTATGTCTCTATTCCTGAACTTCCCTTAATGTTTTTGTAGTTCCTTCTTTCATTGATCAACAGAAGTACTTCTTCCATTACCCATTGTTTCCTCACAGTTACCTTCCTTGTACCTACTTCTCTGATTCCCATTTTAGAGACGCATATTCTTCTTCAACTGAACTACCTATTGAGCTATTCGTTATTGCAGTATTTATAGCCTCAGAGAACTTAAAGTGTACCTCTTCATTCCTTAGTACTTCTGTATCCCACTTCTTTGCGCATTCATTCTTCCTGACTAGTCTTTCAAAGTTCAGCCTACTGCTTGTTATCATTATCAAATTGTGACCCGAGTCGATATCTACTCCTGTGTATGTCTTACAATCCAATATCTGATTTCAGAATCTCTGCACGACTGTGAAGTAATTTAAGTGAAATCATCCCATATCTCTTGGCCTTTTTCAAGTATACCTCATACTCGTGTGATTCTTGAACAGGTTATACACTATTAATAGCTGAAATTTATTGCATATTTCAGTCTTTCTTCTCTCATTCCTAATATCGAGCCTATATTCTCCCACAACCATTTCTTCTACTCTTTCACCGACAACCGCATTCCAGTCCCTCATGATGATTTATATCCCTTTACATACTGAAATATCCATTCAATGTTTTTGTACACTTTCTCCTTTCTCTTCATCTTTCGCTTGCTATGCCATCATGAATATCTGAACTGTTGTTGTCGTTGGTTTGCTGTTGATTCTGATGAGGACAATATTATCACTTAACTGTTCATAGTAACTCACTCTCTGCCCTGCCTTTATATTCATTGTGAGTCCTAATGCCATTATACCATTTTTTGCTGCTGTTGATATTACCCTATACTCATCTGACTATAGAAATCTTTGTCGTCTTTCCGTTTCACTCCACTGAACACCCTATATATAGTTGTTCCTTTTAGCAATTCAGTTTTGAGATTTTCTAACTTCCCTACCATGTTCAAAGTCATGACATTCCATGCCCGTACACTCATAGAACATTATCCTGTCATTGGTTTTTCAATCTTTTTTTCATGGTCACCTTCCATTGGCAGTCCCCTCCTGAAGATCTTAATGGGTGACTAGTTCAGAATCTCTTGCCGGTGAAGAGATCATCATGACACTTTTTCGATTACGGGCAACATATCCTATGGGTACACATAATGTGTTTTTAATGAGTGGTTTCCATTGCCTTCTGAATCCTCATGCCATTGATCATTGCTGATTCTTCTGCCTTTAGGGGCAGTTTTCCACCCCAAGAACACAATGTCCTGAACCACAGTCTGCTCCTCTGCCCTCTTTGGCAAGGCTGTTGGTAGACTGAGGGTAACTTCTTATGCTGGAAGTCATTGGCGGCTGCTGCTGCTGCGAATGATTTTTATTCAAAATTTATGCAGTGGCAGGGTTAAAACCTGGGACTGTAGACATTTTGATTACAAGTCAAATATGCTACCCTAGACAACAGGTCAAGGTGAACAGCTAAAAAAAGATATTCTGTATATAGTTAAACAGTGTTTCCTTGATGACATAATGAGAGAAGATGTTTTATGTCTATTCAAAAAAATGCATATAAGGATAAACAGGATGACATAGGGTTTTGTGAGAAAATAGAAATGTAAAATCAAACAGTGAGAAACCCAGGATAGAATGTAACAATATTATGAAAAGGAGAGTTGCTACTCACCATATAGCAGAGATGCTGAATCGCAGATAGGCACAACAAAAACGCTGTCAGAAAGTAAGCTTTTGGCCAAAACAGCTTTTGTCAAAAGCAGACACACACACACACACACACACACACACACACACACACACACACACACACACACACACCAGCTGCCAGTGTGTGTGTGTGTGTGTGTGTGTGTGTGTGTGTGTGTGTGTGTGTGTGTTTGACCAAGGACTTGTTGGCAGAAAGTTCAGACATCGTAACCATGTTTCAAATGCTAAAAGGCTGTGAAGAAATGGTCTCTGCACAAAATCATTTGTGAAAGAAGGCTGAAGTTTGTGCGGCATATTGTAAACATGAAAGACAGAAGAATCCCGAAATTACCACTGTTGTGGAAACCAACATATGGATACAGAAGTGGAGGAAGACCGAACGCTTGGGAATGAACTTTTGTGAAGGATCTTCACTACATGGACAAGAAATGGGAGGAAAATGAAAACCTTGCAGTTGATAGAGTTAACAGGATGAAAGTTATTGCCGTGTATGCTTGTTATTGGAGGAACTAAGTCTAAGTGTTAAATAGTTCCATATATTAAGAGATTTGGGTCAGTCACAGGTAGAACTGTGAAATTATCATCTCCAGACCGAGATTAAATAGCACAAAAATTCATCTTGTATAACCAGTTAAGAGGTTGAATTAGAGTGTGCTCTCCTGCTGCCAGTTAACTTGCCCATAATTTGTTTGTAAATTTGACTCAGATTTGTAAAATAATGGCCAAGCAAGTAAAATTTATGTAAGTAATAAGACACTGTTTCTCTAACACAGGAATACCTAGAGAGGAATTGTTCAGCTGCAGAAGGATGTGATAATAGATTTTGACATCTAAGTATTATTGGTGAGTCCAGTGTCCAGTATCTAGCAGAAACGTGATCGAGCTTGGAAATGGTCAAAATATGATGAATTGTACATAATGATGATGTGCTTTCATTCAGAGCAGAAATATGTTTGAAACAGAGTTAGAATGAAATATCTATGAAGACTGACCTTTTCTACCTGCAGGAGTGATTTGAAATTAGAGGTAGAACTATCTAATTAATTGAAGGTATAGGTCTTTTCAGGAGACCAGCATAATCATACATAAAATACAGTGAAAACATGAATATGTATTGCTGATGGCAATTTTTTGTATACTCCCATCTAACTATATGTTGTAAACTCTGACTATATGCTGGTGAATGTTGAAGCACTGTGTATTGTATCCTGATCTGCAAGATAAAAGACAGACAAATAACTTTTCAATAATTGTAAGGTATGAGATCCAGAATGATGTGTTTCTCCACAGAACCAGCAAAGGAGCATACGGAGAGCACTGACAAAAAGTAGGGACAGGATGATGATGTGGCAGTGCAGTTGTCTTGCCAAAAAATTGTTCACAAATCTTTGCTGAATTTCTTCTGCAGATCATGCCTGACCTGGCATGATGTATGTTTAAATATACATAAACTCCGATATATTGTCACCTTTAAATACAAATTTACACCATCAAGACTTACTGGTTTGTATTTCTCAACATAAATCGTGAAACCAAACACAGTCTGTACTCACCCATTCACACTTACAGCCCAGTCACTCTTTAGTAGCCAATTTAAGGTCTTCACCCTGATCTGATATAAAAAATACAAATGGAATTAATGGTTTGAATACTCGTACAATGCCCTGTAGTTGTCCATACTGGTCTCATTTAAGATTACACAGCATGCCATGCAGAATTTTAATAATTCAAAATAGTCATAGCTTAAACAGAAAAAAAGGCTGGAATTTCTCAAATCATAGCCATTCTAATATTTTACAAAATCTGAAACTTCATTATTGCTCATAATTACTAAAATTTTAAGAAAATTCAGCATAGCTAACTGCTGACTCACTTAGACTCGTGCGCCAAATCTCATTCCGAGTCCCAAGTCCCAGTACACACTTAGTATCTTGCTCCTGATTGTCTGAATACAAAGGTAGTCAATCAGCTTTGGGTTTTGAGATACAAAACCTAGTATTTTGCCACATTGAACCAATTCCATTCCAAAACTATCTTTGATAAAATTAACAAATAATGTGTTACAGAAGAAACAGTAAAAGCAAATAAGTCCCCTCTTTAAATATCTAAACTTCCGAAATATGTTTTATGATTTAAAAGTGTCATAAATTGGCTTCTGTGTAATCCACAATTCCCCAATATGTATCTGATAGACACACAGGCAACACACACCTAGATTTCCTTGCTCATATATATTCAGTTACTCACAGTTACAAAGATCCACGTGTCACATCTGTGCCGTAGTTATTCCTTCATTCACTCAAGCAGGTGAACAGAAATTATCAGTATTCAACATCAGTCAGAATGTCAGTAAAAATTAAACTATTACGTAAAATTAAGTTGTCTTCCAAAAATTTGTTTTACTTTATCATTGAAAGCCTAGAAATATTGTCAAACTCTTTCACTAACTATACTTAAGATATATGAACTTGTTAGTAGGTTACTTAGTCATGGAAGTTCTTGAGTCATCAAAGAATAACTTCCATCATGGCTTATTTTGCTGCCTAGGTGTCAGAATTCCTTGACTTCACCTACTTCCTTATCACCAATTCTGACAAGTTTCTTGCTGTTCTCATTTTTGCTACTTCTAATTACTTTCATCTTTCTTCGATTTACTGTCAATCCATATTTTGTACTCATTAAACTCTTCACTCCATTCAATGTATCCTGCGAATTATATTATTGAATCCTTTCATTAGAGGGAAGATGGAGATTGGAATATATCCTACAAATGATAGAGGAAGTGGGGTGCAAGTGCTGCTCTGATTTCTCGAATTTGGCACAAGAGAAATTCATGGTGGACCACATGAAAGCAGTCCAAGGACTGATCACTGAATAAATAATTTTTTAAAGAACTCAAATCTTTTGTCTAAAGTAGGAAATAAAATAAAGAAACATTTGACAGACTTTCAAGATGCTTGAAATCAAGCACAGCAAATGAGGTGGATCAAATCTTTGTCTAATCTGTTTTATTTCTTTCTTTTGGACAAATCAGTTCCCAAAACATTTGACCTTTTTTTCAATTCTTTTTTATTTTCAAATTTTGTTCAGAAAGCATGATCTTTTTGACATATCATTTGCTCTCCTAGCATCTTCTGTTCTCAAAATGTCCTGAATTTGATACAGAATTTGGAGGAGTCTATTTTGATAGTTAAATATAACACCATTGCAACTTTTTATGCTTGGAAAAGCAAGACCTTGATGAGATGAACTACTTGACACCTCGTTTGCCCTCCTAGTGCCTTCTGTTCTGTCCTTAATTTAGCACCTGACTTGAAGGAAATGTTTATGACAGTCAAGTATCACACCAGTGTGACTTTCTATGAACAAAATCGCTAGACCTTCAAGAGATGAACTTTGCTGTGACACTTCAGCTAGAAGTTTATATCAGTTTGATAGCCCGTGTCAATTTACACTTATTGTTTGGACAAAAACCCATTGTACAATTTATAGGGAGTCTTGGTTTCAATCAACTCAAACATTTGATCAAAAAAGAAAGGGAATAGGATCAGATGTTTTCCAAGACAGCAGAAAGGTCAGAAAATCAGTATGAATATGTAAAATCGTCAATAGGCTGTAACGAAAAAGAAGTGAAAGGTCACATGGACCTGTGTTGAATTAACAGATTGACTGCTGAATGCAAGATTCATTATAGTATTAGAATGGGTATTGATTTTAAAGAGCAGATGTCATGGGAGCAACAGCATATTGTGAACAAGACCAGTTTGCCTAAATCTGATGCTGATTTTTAGGCGATCTTTTGGCACTGTTGAGTTCTCTTGGGGAGAAAGTTCCAGGGAAAAAATATTCAGACCTAGAGAATCATTTGTTTGACTTCTGTATTCTTCTCCAAAGCTTTTGTTGTCTTTTTCACACAGAAAACAGGTTCACATACAAATGTTTATACCTCCACCTCCATCTCCATCTCGTCCATCAACGTGAAACTCCTAAATACTTTATCTTTCAGTTTTTCTGGAAAAAAAAAATCAGTGGTCTACAATTGGTGACCACATCATAGAGCGGTACTATCTTATGTTGAGGACTGACATGTAGTTCATAATCAAAAGTAACAGCACAGAAAATTTTATTAGCTTTTGAGTTAATGCTCTTTCTTTCTAATTTAAGCGTTCAGTAGTCCCTAAAGTTTGGAACTTTATATTAATTAACATGAACTTAAATCTGATTACTCTGTGAATATTTGCTATTGCACAAACATGTTTTCATCTAAAATTTAGTCAAAGACTTGAGGCAGCTGTTGACTGTGTGACTTTGAAGACATTTGTTCAGTTGTTACTTTTCATGTATAAAAATTCTCAGTTTATCATAACTTTAACATGTGTAATTTTTCTTACAGTGACTTTTGTATTGTATGTCATGTAAGATTTGGAAAGTAAGTGGTCCAGTTCCTCTGTCATCTCATTAATTACTTCTGTTTTTGGTGGTGTCAGTAATTGTGTAACTTTCAATATAGATCTTTATTGTGATGTGTCACATAGGTTGACACACTCTTGTC
This sequence comes from Schistocerca piceifrons, assembly GCF_021461385.2. Classification (NCBI taxonomy): domain Eukaryota; kingdom Metazoa; phylum Arthropoda; class Insecta; order Orthoptera; family Acrididae; genus Schistocerca; species Schistocerca piceifrons. Next base: position 424,894,227 of record NC_060145.1, read on the forward strand.
ATGTTGATGCATTCTAGTCATTTAGAGCATTTTTAATTGCTCACTTTCATGTTATGATTGTCACAGCTACATTTTTCATGCAGATTGTGAATGAAAGTGTAAATACCACCAGTACACCTTCAAAAATAGAGGGAAGAAAACAGTTGTAGATTGTCATAACCCGTTGCTCAGGAAAGTTTTATTTTCATGTTTACTTTGTTTACTTTATTGTTAGTGTGTAGTCAACTATCAAAGTTCTGTCTAGCACACTGCTAGACTGCTCAAATGTTCTCTCTCTCTCTCTCTCTCTTTGTGTGTGTGTGTGTGTGTGTGTGTGTGTGTGTGTGTGTGTGTGTGTGTGTGTGTGAAGAAAATCAACATTGCAGTGTTGTTTCGTTATTCACAGGCTGGCCTCCAAGGAATGAACTTCAATTTTCTGAACTTGAACCTTCCAACGCAACAACCACCACAGCAGCAGCAGCAGCAGCAGCAGCAGCAGCAGCTTCCTCAAAACCATGCACAGTCTCGAGCCACTCATGTAAAGATGCAGACTTCACAGATACCTCAGGCAGCTCAAGAAATGTCATCTGTGCAGCAAGGGTCCCAGCCCCAACTGCCTCAACAGTCTCCTGATCTTCAGACACAGTCATTACCTCAGCCTCAGCAGGTGGTCCATGTTCCATCACGGGACAAGTTAAAGACCCCACCACTGCAACAGCTCCCACAACCTCAGCAGCTGCCTGCCTCTCATCAGTTGCACCCACCTCAGCAACTACCCCCACTTCAGCCATTGCCTCATTCACAAACAGTGCAACTTCCTCAGTCGCCGTCCCCACAGATGCGTCAGTCTCAGTCTCCCCAACTGCGACAGTCGCAGTCCCCACAACTGCAGCTGCGCCAGCCTCAGTCTCCGCAGATGTCCCAGGTACCTCCCCAGCAGCTCCCTGTGTCTCAGTCTCAGCAGCTGCCTGTCTCTCAACCACAACAGATACTGCTACCTGTATCACAGCCTCAGCAGGTACTACTGCCTGTGTCACAATCCCAACAAGTATCTGGGACACAATCTCAGCAAGTGGCAGTGTTACAGACCCAACAGATCCCCATATCTCAGTCCCAATCAGCTCCTCTGTCACAAGTTCAGCAGCAACCAGCATCACAAGTTCAACAGTTACCTCTTGCACAACCTCAGCAACTGCCAGTATCACAGGCTCGGCACCTGTCTGCTTCACCACCACAACAACTGTCAGTATCGCAGCATCAGCAGCTATCTGTGACGCAGTCTCAGCAGGTGCCTTTGCCACATCAGCAACTACTGGTGCCACAAATACAGCAGCAGAATGTGTCACAACCACAGCATCTAGAGCAAACTCAACAAATTCAGCAGGTGGCACACACCGAATTGCTCACGCAATCACAGCAACTGCTACACTGCACACAGGTACCGTCGAGTTCTCAGGGCCAGTCGCAGCAGCCATCCCAGCCTCAGCCTGCATGTAATCCCCACCAACAGATTCAGCCTCAGCTACAGGTCCAACTTCAGCTGACGACTCAACCTCAGCATAATTTACAAGAACAACAGTCAACTGTTCAGCAGCAGGCCCATCGACAAGTTCAGCAGCAGATTTACCAGCAGCCTCTAAGGCTGCAGTTGCAATTACCCCAACATCAGCTTGTTCTACAAACTCCTAACCCATCTCAAGCTCAAATCTTACTTCAGAAAATAATAGCTGCAAAATCAAAGTCATGTGAGGAAATACAAGTGCCAGCAATTGTCACAGCTGTACCACAGTCGCCTGCTTCGGATAAAGAACGCTCTCAGGTACTTTACTCTTTCTGAATTTGATCAGTTAATTTAACTACAAATGATAATTATTTGTGGTTTATATTTACAGTACATAGCATAACAGAAGCAATATATTGAGTATAATCTTACGTGTTCAGCCCTCCACAGAAATGCCAATTTCTTTTTTAAATAATAATTAAAAAAAAAACATACCTGTGGAAAGTAAGAACCAGCCATAGATTAAAGACTCATCTCATTTTAATACTCTATGGAGAGTAGTGCCCAGCATCTGCAAATGAGAACCATAACTAACCCACAAGTAAGATCTACATATGTAGTTTTTGTTCAGCCAGATTATTTAATATCACCAGTTTTACAATTGGTTGTGGAATTATTGTCTACCATAATGGAGAATGCTTCTACAGTGCCAAACTTCTACAGGCTCCAGCAGTAGTGGTTTTGGGTGCTTATATATCTTTCATGTTATTGTTAGAGGCTTAGTGAGTTTTATGTATTATTCCACTAGCATTTCTTGAGTAAATTTGACTCTTTATGTCAACAATCTAGGTAGAAAATATTGGATAAAACCTCAGCAAGTACCAGTTACATACGTGCTTAATGTACATTAGACTTTTTTGGAGGAGCATAATATTTTAAGCCCTTACATTGGAAATTATTATTTCCCCTCCAGCTTTCTGCTGGTTAGAAATGTTCAGTGAGATTTTTGTATGGTTTTATTAAATTCGTGTAACTTACGAACTAATTGATTATGAATTTTTCAATAGTTTCGCAAACTCATTTTGATTCTATCACAAATGTAACATGATAGGGAACAGAAGGGCATACAGGAAAATTCATGCCAGCTGGAGATTTAATATTTTCCAAGAGCTGAAGTGCTGACATTGAGTGATTGGTACAGTTTCCCTGTCAATCACCAAAAACTGTAAGCATCCGCTGCCCCTTCTTAAAAGATTGTGTGGTTGTGTCGTCTCATTATGTTTTTGAAATTACTGACTATTTAGTGCATAAATGCAAAAATTATGAGTAAAAAGTACACTATGTGATCAAAAGTATCCAGACACCCCTAAAACTGTACGTTTTTCATATTAGGTGCATTGTGCTGCCACCTACTGTCAGGTTCTCCAAATCAGTGACCTCAGTAGTCATTAGACATTGTGAGAGAGCAGAATGGGGCTCTCTGTGGAATTTGTGGACTTCAAACATGGTCAGGTGATTGGGTGGCACTTGTGTCATACGTCTGTACGTGAGATTTCCACATTCCTAAACATCCTTAGGTCCACTGTTTCCGATGTGATGGTGAAGTGGAAACTTGAAGGGACACATGCAGCACAAAATCATACAGGCTGACCTTGTCTGTTGACTGACAGAGACCACCGACAGTTGAAGAGGGTCATAATGTGTAATAGGCAGACATCTATCCAGACCATCACACAGGTATTCCAAACTGCATCAGGATTCACTGCAAGTACTATGACAGTTTGGTGGGAGGTGAAAAAACTTGGATTTCATGGTTGACCGGCTGCTCATAAACCACACATCATGCCGGTAAATACCAAACAGCACATTGCTTGGTTTAAGGAGCATAAACATTGGATGATTGAACAGTGGAAAAACATTGTGTGGAGTGACAAATCATGGTACGCAATGTGGCGATCCAATGGCAGATTGTGGGTATGGTGAATGTCATCTGCCAACGTGTGCAGTGCCAACAGTAAAATTCTTAGGCGGTGGTGTTATGGTGTGGTCATGTTTTTCATGGAGGGGACTTGCACCCCTTGCTGTTTGCGTAGTACTATCACAGCACAGGCCTACATCGATGTTTTAAGCACCTTCTTGCTTCCCACTATTGAAGAGCAATACGGGGATGGCGATTGCATCTTTCAACATGATCGAGCACCTGTTCATAATGCATGGCCTGTGGCAGAGTTGTTGCACTACAATAACATCCCTGTGATGGACTGGCCTGCACAGAGTCCTGATCTGAATCCTATAGAACACCTTTGAGATGTTTTGGAACACCGACTTCCTGCCAGGCCTCACCGACCAACATCAATACCTCTCCTCAGTGCAGCAATCCATGAAGAATGGGCTGCCATTCCCCAAGAAACCTTCCAGCACCTGATTGAATGTATGCCTGTGAGAGTGGAAGCTGTCATCAAGGCTAAGGGTGGGCCAACACCACATTGAATTCCAGCATTACTGATGGAGGGTGCCACGAACTTGTAAGTCATTTTCAGCCAGGTGTCTGGAAATTTTGATCACATAGTATAGTTATAAACAAGTCCACATCAAAACAAATTTTATTTTGTAGTTAGTATATCAATAGATTTTGAGCTGTGTGGATCATCTGCAATCAAATATAAATATACTATATAAATTGTAATTAGTCATGATGCCACCTTATGATCTTTTGAGATAGTGAAAGGAAAACTTGTGTTTTGGCGTCAGTCAGCACTGCAGGCCTTTGGCTAAAGACTATCTTCACAAACTTTTAGTTTGTCACTTATGTTGTTGCAAAACGTAAAACTTCAGATATCTACTGAAAATTAACTGTAATGAATGTGTGATATCTAAGAATAATGCCTTTTTTGCTATGTTAAGAACAATTTTAGCTGGATTGGGTCAGGTGTAAGCATAAAACATTGTCAGTAATGAATTGTAACTGGCATTTTGTTATTTTGGTTGGATGGGGCAGGGGTATGGACAAAAGGAGGAGGCATGTGCTGTATCTTGATATAAAAGAAAGGAATTACTTGTTGCAGCAAAATAGTGTGTGTGTGCAGTGTATATGCAATTTACTAAGACATGTTTGTGCTTTTTTTAGGGAAATGTTCTATATAAGATCTGTCATGAAAGAAATGAAGCTTGTGATACTGATTTGTGTACGTACCAGAGATGTTCAATTAGGAGTGATCACCTTCAAAGTAGTGCCCATTTGAATTACCATTTGTCTGTATTTGTTCCTTCCACTGTTCAGACAATTTATGCACTTCTCCTGTTAGGATATACTGGGGCTTCACAGTTTTTGCCTTCTGGTAGTGCACAAGAATACTGAGAGTGTGAATAGCCTTGTTTCTTTTGTGTCATAATAAGAAGTTCTGTAATTAGCAAAGGAAGGAAAATTATATTCTTGGGTCAAAGGGTCAAAAGAGAAGAATTATATGACAACGTAGTATTATGAAATAAATATTTAAGTGTGAGTAGTAAGAGACTTGTGGGAAGCAAGAAATAAAAATCAATATCTAAGTAGTCCTCAGGTTGCAGTTAATTATGAAAAAAGGTGCACTGAACTGCATGAGGCAAGATTAGAAGCTCCATAATAAATAAGCAGTGACACTGACTCACAAGCTGCTTAATTAGAGCTCACATGGAAAGATTTAAGTCTTCATTTCTCCTACAAGCTGTTAAAGAGTGGAACGGACAAAAGAGTCCAAAAATGGTTCTATGAGCCATATGCCATGCACTTATGTGTGAACTGCAGAGAGTAGTCTTGTAGATGTAGATATAGAAAGATAGAGGCTTGCAATAGGCTTATAGCCACATGAGATTCATTTATTTATGTAAGAAAGACAGTAAACTTGTGCATAAAGAACAACTCAAAAAAGTGAAAATGAAAGTAAGGTTGTAAAGGATTGTACGAGCTGGTGAAAAAAATATGCTGTTGCATAGCTGAGTGGATATGTTGATAATCTGAAACAGAAGAAAATTAAAGGAAAAGGTGGCAACAAGCTGGAGAAAAGGCGTAATGAGAAAACTCTTTAAGTAGTGTTTCATGTACTTTCTGTCTTGCACTAGGCTTTTTAGTGTTTTTAAATTTAGTTGTAACGCTACCTATACGCTTGTGCTTCACAACAGAAATGAAAGAAAGGCCTTTGCATTCCATCGCTTTTTAGGTTTCCATACCTCGATCGGTAAAAATTGAACCCTTGTAGGACCACTTTGCCAGTAAATTCGTTTTTCCTACCTAAGAAGTCAAATATAAATGAAACCTATCGAAAGGACCAATGCGATTTTGTTAAGTTTTTAATACACAAAGTGAAATCAGTAAATCTGTATATCTAAATGATTAATGGAACGTATAAAGATGTGAAACAAATACTAACAAAGAGACAGAGGGGCTAGCCAGTTCTTACCTCAGCTCAGTACAGCCGATAGATAACACAAAACAGAACAGAAAATTTACATTCCTAGCTTTCGGAACTTTGTTCCTTGATCAGGGAGGATAGAGGGGAAAAAAGGGGAAGAAGGGAAAGTGGATTTAGTTACTCACAACCCAGGTACCCTCCCTGTTTACTTTTCCCTGTTGCTTCATAACCTGGGTTGTGAGTAACTAAATCCACTTTCCCTTCTTCCCCTTTTTTTCCCCTCTCTCCTCCCTGATGAAGGAACAAAGTTCCGAAAGCTAGGAATGTAAATTTTCTGTTGTGTTTTGTGTTATCTATCGACTGTACTGAGCTGAGGTAAGTACTGGCCAGCCCCTCTATCTCTTTGTTAGTGTTTGTTTTAAATCTGTATATCCTATCAAGTAACTTCTATGTTAAGTTGTAGTTGTAAAGAAAAGATCGTGACACATAATTCTGTCACTGAGGTAAAAAAAAAAAAAAAAAAACCAGTGCCACCAGTTGCCCCTTGGTATACTTCAAAACTAGCAGGGCCATCTATTCATTCTTTGGTGTACTGTGCTGTCACTAAGGTAAACATGAGGAATTCTAAGCTGAGCAGGCTCCTAAGAATTTAAATTATGATATGTTTTTTCTGTGATACAATTTTGTTGTAATAGAGCCTACATGTTGCTTGATGCTGTGCTCAGTTACCCATGAAAACCCAATGAAAATTTGTCTAATAGTTTTGGAGATTAGCATGTTTAGGCAGATACAGATGGTTTTACAGTTTTGTTTTTGGTGGAGAGTATCATTTCCACTTGAAGCTGTCAACAAACTTTATTGGTTGTAGTAGCTGTTTTAACCATTAGTTATCAAACTTGCATGATGGATACCATAGGTCTCATTGATAATGCCATAAATGAACTAAATGGGTAGGACCTAATCAATGGTGACAAAGGCATGAATGTTGATGAAACTAGCATAACATCTGAATTTTGTCTTTCACAGTACCTTCTTGATGGATGGAGTACAAATGCAATAGTTCGGAACATTCTATGTTTTGTGTCATTCCCATTTTCTACCATATATTTTTTAATGCTAGAAATGTCAGAAGAGGATACCATAGTTTACTATTTACCAGAACTGGGACATTTAGAGCTGAGCTGTCAGAAACTGCCCGCTCATTTTCATTTTGGTGCTCGGCAAGTAGATGGCCCTCTTCCTTCTCAACTGTTTTCCATACTATACCTCAGATTTCCATTGTATTGGATAGATAAAGACTCTACTCGCCAAGTTATGGCAGAACACACACATAAAAGATGGTTGTAATTGGCAAGACGCTAGCTCCTCCTTCAGCCGGACGGGTTGAAGGGGAAGGAAAAGGGGTAGGTTTCAGGATAGTCAGCCAGAACGGTGGGTCAGGGAAGACTTACTGTATGGGATGAGAAGGAGAAACTAATCATTGGGAACTGCATTGGATGAGATTTGAAAACCTGAGGGCTTAAAGATAGAAGACAGGGTAATATGCAGGCAGAGATTACTGCTTAAACATCATGCACGAGTTAATAAAGAGTGAAGAGCTAAGCACATTTTATGTAACAGAGATGAGAAGGGGGTGGCGAAAAATGGATTCTAAGACAACGAAAGATGTGGGAAAGTAAAACGGAGTGAAGCAAAGAGTAGTTACTGTGAGGAAATACTGGAAGAAAGTAACGTAAATGAAGGCCAAGTGGGTGGCGAGAACCAAGGACATGTTGTACTGCTAGTTCCCACCTGCGGAGTTTTGAGAAACTGATGTCTGGGGGAAGAACCCAGATGGCACGTGTGGTGAAACAGGTGCCGAGGTCATGATAGTCATGTTGTAGAGCATGCTCTGCAACAGGATATTGTGAGTTGCCAGTATACACCCTCTGCCAGTGCCCATTCACACTAATTGATAATTTGGTGGTGGTCATGCCAATGTAGAAGGCCTACCTGTGTTTACATAACAGATGGTATAAGACGTGTGTTGTTTCACAGGTGGCTCTCCCTTTGATAGTTTGTTTTGCCAGTTACAGGGCTGCTATAGGTGGTGGTAGGAGGGTGCATAGGGCAAGTCTTGCAGTGGGGATGGTCACAGGGGCAGGAGCCATAGGGTAGGGAGATAGGTGCAGGAGGAGCATTTGGGTCTGACAAGAATATTGTGGAGATTGGGAGGGGAATGGAAAACTACTCTAGATATGGTGGGCAAAATTTCAGACAGAATGGATCTCATTTCAGGGCAGCCCCTGGCTTGGTTTAGCTACATTGATGACATCTTTACCATATGGACTCATGGTGAGGCTGGTGTGCTAAAATTCCTGTAATCTCTGAATATCTTCTCCCAATTCAATTTCACATGGCACTATTTCGAATCCCGTGCCACTTTCCTTGATATTGATCTCATCCTCACTGAAGGCCTTCTACACACTTTTGTCCACATTAAACCTACCAATATACAATTGTACTTACATTTTGACAGTTGCCATTCTTTCCATGTTGAACATTCCTTCCCTTACAGTCTTGGCATCTGAGGCAATTGTATTTGTTTGGATGAAGACAGCAATATGCCACCATTCTCTACGTCAGCCTTTACTGCACGTAATTACCCCACCAGCCTCATTAAAAGGCGGATTTCCCGGCCCATCACATCAAATCCTGATACTGCTAATCCCTTCAAAAAACAACTTTGCAGCAGACCACTAGTGATTCAGTATTATCCTGATATAGAATGTGTTAATCAGCTACATCAACAGGATCATGACTTCCTAAAATCATGCCCTGAAATGAGATCCATTCTGTCTGAAATTTTGCCCATCACACCTAGAGTAGTTTTCTGTCACCCTCCCAATCTCCAAAATATTCTTGCCAGACCCTATGCTCCTTCTGCGCCCATCTCCCTACCCTATGGCTCCTACTCCTGTGAGCATCCCTGTCACAAGACTTGCCCTATGCACCCTCGTACCACCACGTATAGCAGCCCTGTAACTGGCGAAACATAAACTATCAAAGTGAGAGCCACCTGTGAAATGACACGTCTTATACCAGCTGCTATATAAACACTGTTTGGCCTTCTACATCAGCGTGACTATCACCAAATTATCAGTTACAATAAATGGGCGTAGGCAGAGAGTTTATACTGGCAACTCACCATATCTTGTTGCAGAGCATGCTCTACAACATGACAATTGTGACCTCGGTACGTGTTTCACCACACGTGCCATCTGAATTCTTCCCACAGACACCAGTTTCTCAGAACTCTGCTGGTGGGAACTAGCACTACAACATGTTCTTGGTTCTCATCACCCACTTGGCCTTAATTTACGTTAATTTCATCTGAGTCAGAATTTCTCCACAGTAACTACTCTTTGCTTGACTCCATTTTAGTTTCTACATCTTTCATTGTCTTCACCTTCTATTTTTCACCGTCTCCCTCCCGCCTCCCTTATGGACAATGCGCTTAGTTTTTCACTTTTATTAACTTGTACACGATTAAGAAGTAATCTCTCTCTGTGTATTATCCTGTCTTCCACCTTTACGCTCTCAGCTCTTCAAATCTTGTCCAATGCAGACCCCAACAGTCAGTCTCCCTTCCTCATCGTGTGCGGTAAGTCTCCCCTGACCAGTGGTTCTGGGCGACTTTCTCGAAATCTACCCCTTTTCCTAGACCTCTCAAGTCCTCTTCCTTCACCCCTCTTCCTTTCCCCTCAACCCTTCTGCCTGGAGGAGGAGTCACTGTCTCTGAAAGCTTGCCTATTACAACTGTCTTTTATGTATGTTTTCTACCACCACTTGGTGAGCAGATTTTTTATCTATCCAATTGGATTATTTTGTCAATAACTCATTGTTTTTGTTGTTGTTTTATTTAATAAGATACACAATACTACATTTTTAATACAATAAGGCTTTTCTTTTTTTTCCCAGGATTCGTTACCGGACACAGGCAGCAATAATTCTTCTTTGTCTAGTGTCACAACAGTTATAAGGTGAGTGAAATAAAAATTTAATATTTATGTCTCTGGTAGAAATTTTTGTCATGCATAACAGCATGTAAGATTGTCTTTTATGTATTACATTTCCCAAAACCCAAAGTAGCGTTTCACACACTCATTCTAAAATTAACTGTATCTTTAAGTATGGCTGAGCCTACATTAAAATCACTGTATGAGAGCGTAATACTGAACAAAATTGTAAATGGGAGGGGGAAAAGTTAACCGTAGCGTGTAATTTTTAAGTAATTTATATCATTGAAGTAAAAGCTGAAGCACAAAGTTGTTTTATTAACAGAAATTATGGGAGGAAAACAGTAATTTAGGAAAGGCAATCACTTATTTATAGCTGATAAATATTTGATGTATATACTGTAAACACGTAACAATTATGAGACTTCATTAGCTTTTCAGCTACTTTTCTTTCTTCTGGTTCAAGTAAATACTCTCTTACACACACTACCATACAGATACAAAAATGCACCTACCCACCTGTAGCTGGACTATGTTGACTGTATAGAAGTGATTCTTCAAGCAGGCAGGAGTGATGTGGTGATGGTGTAGAGGACAGGTGCCTTAACACCTGGGAGGGGCTAAGATTTATGGAGCAAGAATAGAATGAGAGTGGTGCAGAAGTAATTACAAGGTTTTGGAATTGGTGTGGAGAATAACGAGAGGAAAAGTGAGAATAGGGTTTAGGTTGTTGAAAGGGGGAGTTTAGACTAGCAAGACTGCAAAGACAGAAGATATGCTATAGGGTCAGTTTGCATTTGCATACTTTTGAGGAGCTGATGCTGGGGGAGGGGGAAGAGGTCCAAATAGTATGGATATTGAAGCCACTGGTGTTGTGGTGGGCACCAAGTCTAGCAGTGTGATGGTAAAGGCTATGGCTAGCCATAGTTCGACCATGGCCAATCATGCAGGTTTGTCATCCCCACATAGAACATTACTCAATGAATGTGGTGCAGTTGGTGTAGAAGTGGAGTTGAGTTGCAGACGAGTACAGCAAAAAAGAATGCTAGAAATATCCACATTTCGGACAAAGTGCTTCGTCAGAGGCAGAAAGCACATTCACAGAAGCAAAACTAACACGCACCTGCCCCTGTTGTCTCAGGGTACCAAGGTCCAACTGTGATTACATCTGAGGTGAGCAGCGACCTAGCTGGATTGAGTAGTGGGCAAAAGGAAGTTGCATGGACAGGGAGGGAGAAGGGGAGGAAGAGAGAAAGGATTATTGTATAATACTAAATGGAAATTTATTATGATATTCTGATTCATCACTAAAAAATGTCTTGTCATCCGTTTGTGCAGCAATACATATAGTTTTTCATAGCTGAAAAAATGAAACTGGCTATCTATTCTTTCCATTAAAAAAACAAAACTCTGTGCTGTATTTTGGTTTGAACAATCCGATGTGCTATGCCACAGCGAAGCGGGGTTGCACTTAATGGTCTTATTGGTAGGTATTCCCCCCACCATCCAAATAAATAAATAAATAAATAAACAAATAAAACTGTGACGACAAGTCGTGAGGAATAACTGAATTGCTCACTTAGTAAAAGCATTGCTTGTGAATTTCAAGGCCCAGTGTTTTAATCCGTCAGCAAATTTCGAAACTTGTTTTGCATGGCATTCATTGAGGCTTGTTCTGCTTTTACATGTCAGGAATAATGATTTACTCGTAATTTTAATACCAATGCTTTAGTTGTGGTTCATTTGGAAATTTCCCAAGATTTTCAAGAAAAATGTACCATACTGTAGATACATGGTAGTTACATTGAGAAGTCCTCAAACCATTCATGTAAACAAAATGAAATGGCAGTTTTTTGGAGCTGAACTGGCCAGTTGCCTAACTGGTCTGTAAGAAGATATTAACAAATTTGAATTTGGGAAGGTATTATACTGTAATGTTAGGGAAGATAATATATTCATAGAAGGGCATAACACAATGTGAAACTGGTATGAATTCATTGGTAGAAGTAGTAATGTATCTGTATTATGCAACAGATTAAGTACCACACATAACACATTTGACAGGTCAGCAGATGTCATAAATATACACTCCGTGCTTACCTCTGAGCATGGATTATTTTGTGTTGGGGTGCTGGGATCTGGGATGACTGACTGGCCCTCTTTTTTTTTTTTTTTTTTTTTTTTTTTTTTTTTTTTTTTTTTTTTTTTTTTTTTTTTGCCTAATGCTTTTAGAAATTCTGCAATTGTTTTATATGAACAAGGATATTTTAATAAATTCCTGTGTAATATTGGTGTAGAAAAAGATGGTAGAATCAAGCCACTGTCATCCAGTTTTTACAATTTCTGTTCATCTACATTTGTGATTACTCTGCAAGTCACAATTAAGTGCCTGGCGGAGGGTTAATCAAACCACCTTCAAGCGTTTCTGTACTGTTCCACCCTCGAACAGCACTTGGGAAAAATGAACGTTTAAGTCTTTCTGTGTGAGTTATGATTTCACTTATTTTATTGTGATGATCATTCCTCCCTGTATTGGTAGTCATCAACAAAATATTTTCACACTCTGAGGAGAAAGTTTGTGATTGAAATTTCACCAGAAGGTCATGCCTCAATGAAAAACATCTTTACTTTAATGATTGCCTGCCCAAGTCGTGTATCATATCCATGACTCTCTCTCCCCTTTTTTGTGATAGTAGAAAACAAGCTGCCCTTCTTTGAACTTCTTTGATATCCTCTGTCAAACCTTGATGCAGATCCCACACCACAGGAATACTGCAGGAGAGGTCAGAGAAGCGTAGTTTAAGCAGTCTTCTTTAGTAGATCTGTTGAATTTTTAAGTGTTCTGCCAATAAATCACAGACTTTGGTTTGCTTTCCCCACTACGTTACCTGTGTGATTAGTCCAATTTAAGTTATTCATAATTGTAATCCCTAAGTATTTAGCTTAGTTTCCAGACTTTACATTTGTGTAATTTATCATATAATTGAAATTTAGCAAATTCTTTTAGTACTCCTGTGGACTTCACACTTTTCATTACTTAGTCAATTGTTACATTTTACACCATACAGATGTCTTGTCTAAATCATTTTACAATTGGTTTTGATCTTCTGGTGACTTTACAAAATGGTAAGTGATGGTATCATCTGTGAACAATCTAAGATTGTTACTCAGATTATCTCCTAAATCATGTATGTAGAGCAGGAACAGCAGATGGTTTATAACACTTCCTTGGGCGATGCCAGATACTGCACCTGTTTTACTCTATACTTTCTGACAGTTACTGCAGACTGTGACCTTGCTGACAGGAAACCACTAACCCAGTCGCACACATGAGAAGACATCCATAAGCATGTAATTTGATTAGAAGTCACGTGTGAGGAACGGTTTCAAAAGACTTCTGGAAATCTAAAAATATGGGATCAATTTGACATCCCTTGTCGGTAGCACTTATTACTTCGTGAGAATAAAGAGCTAGTTGTGTTGCACAAGAGCAATATTTTCTGAATCCATGTTGACATTTGTCAATAAATCTTTTTCTTTGATGTAATTCATAAGGTTTGAACTTTATATATGTTCCAAAACTCTACAGCAAATCATTGTTAGTGATTTGGATCTGTAATTCAGCAGATTACTGCTATGTCCTTTCTTGGGTATTGGTGTGATATGAACAACTTTCAAGCCTTCGGGAACAGGGCTTTCTAGGAGCAAGCACTTGTTATTGCTGAGTGTGGAGCTATTGTATCAGCATACTCTGGAAATAACCTAACTGATATGCAATCTGGACCAGAGGCCTTACCTTTATTAAGTGATTTAAGCTGCTTCGCTACACTGAAGATGGGTACTCTTAAGTTACTCATGTTGGCAGTTCCTGATTCGAATTATGGAATATTTACTTCCTCTTCTTTTGCAAAAGAATTTTGGAAAACCCACTTTTAGTAAACTGCTTTAATGGCACTGTCATCAGTAACATCATGGTTATCACATAGTGAAGGTATTGATTGCGTCTTGCTGCTGCTGGTGTACTTTACATATGACCAGAATCACTTTGGGTTTTCTGCCAGATTTTGAGACAGAGTTGTGGAAACTATTAAAAGAAACTCACATTGAAGTTCAAGCATAATTTTGAACTTTTGGAAAACTTTGCTAATTATGGGAACTTTGCATTCTTTTAAATTTGGCATGCTTTTATTTGTTGCTTCTGCAACAATGTTCTGACATCTTTTGTGTATCATAGGGGATCCATGTCATGTCTTATTAATTTACTTAGTATTTATCGCCCAATTGCTGTCTATACCATTTCCTTGAATTTAAACCACAACTGGTCTGTGCTTACATAATCAGATAGGAAGGATTGGAGACACTCTTGGGGAGGTGTCATTCAATTTTTTTTCAGCTTTTTAAAAGTAGATGTATTTTGCATTTATTTATGGTGGGTTTGGATATTACAGTAGTCAGTCTCACAACCACCATCTTGTGGTCACTAATCCCTGTATCTATCATGATGCTCCTTATTTGCTCAGCAGTACTTGTTGTTAAGAGGTCAAGTATAATTTTGCAACCATTTCCACTTTCAGTGGGGTCCTGTAGTAATTGTTCAAAATTTACTGAGAAAGCATTCAGTATGATTTCGGATGATGATCTATGCCTACCACTGACTTCAGATTGCGCTGAACTGTGTACCCTATCACAACAGTGGCTGTACTTCTGCTTCAGTGGTAAAAATACTCACTACATACTGGCAAATGAAATCCATTGATTCTTAATTGTCCCCCTTGTCAGACACTGGAAATGTGCTATGTGAATGTTTCTTTATATAAAACTCCTCCCCTTTTAAGTTCTATCTAGAGGTCTTATACCATGCTGGTTGTGGTTTGGATTCAACTTTCCAGGATAAAAGAAGATTATATTAGAAGAATATCTTATTTAATATTATGCAACTAAGCAACAATTTTGTCTTCACTGTGACCACAGTGTTGCGTGTTGTTTCGAATTGGAATATTAATACTAAGTGAAGCAGGTGTCTCTTTGATGCTCAGAGATTTAATATTTGATTAACAGATTAGACACGTACACAGTCAAACTTCCTGCATGTGAAACTGCAATACGATTTTGCAAGCAACTGGTTTAACTGGCTAAAGTATGAATGTACATAGCTATTGTTTCTTAATGAGAAGCCAGATGCCTATTTTAATGGCAGTATCAGAACTTACTGTTTACTTGAAGTCCTGTGTAACGATAAAAAACCATTACTGTATTCCAGTAAATCGCAATTGAAACTTGATGCCACTTTCACATAAAATACTGACCAAAATCTTTAATTTTTTAAAAGGTGACATGAGTTTGAATGTAGAATTACACAATAATTCTATTGTAAAGTAAATTAAGCTTGAGGAATGGGTGTATTGTATCTGAGTGAAGAATTTTGCTGTACAGATTTCAAGTGAACAAAAGAGCCAGTGGCCTATGTGAGAAAGAAGTGAGGATACATCCCTTGTTGAGTACAAAAATTAAGGAGAATATCATGCATTAATAAAAAATCTAAGATGAAATGTAATTGATAATAGACCTGTTTAGTCAGGAGATAGAGATGCACACAACAGCCGAAAAGTTGTGGGGTTCAGTAAAATTTTTTAACAGATCCAAATGTAACTGCTATTTCAAGATGCTATGAAACTGTGGAACAACTTTTCTATTTAGAGATTTTATGTATGTACTTAGGAAGCATGACTGTATGATAAATGAACTGAGAGGAAAAGGACTTGATAAATTTTAAAGTATCAGTGACATACATTCTATAAAGTTATATGATCTTCATTGTAAAAAATAAATAACTAAATAAATATAATAGAAGGAAACATTCCACGTGGGAAAAATTATATATAAAAACAAAGATGAGGTGACTTACCGAACGTAAGGGCTGGCAGGTCGATAGACACACAAACAAACACAAACATACACACAAAATTCAAGCTTTCGCAACAAACTGTTGCCTCATCAGGAAAGAGGGAAGGAGAGGGAAGACGAAAGGAAGTGGGTTTTAAGGGAGAGGGTAAGGAGTCATTCCAATCCCGGGAGCGGAAAGACTTACCTTAGGGGGAAAAAAGGACAGGTATACACTCGCACACACGCACATATCCATCCACACATACGGACACAAGCAGACATATTTAAAGACCAATATGTCTGCAGGTCAGGGGAGATTTGCTGGATTGGATGAGAAGGAAAGACTGATTGTTGGGGATTGCACTGGATGAGATTTGAAAAGCTGAGAGCTTAAAGTGGGAAGACAGAGCAATATGCAAGACAGAGATTACTGCAAAAACATGGTACACAGTTTAATAAAACTGAACAGCTAAGTGTACAGTACGTAACAGAGGTGGGAGGGGGACAGTGAAAAACGTTGTTGTGTTCTGCTGCCACTGCTTAGTGAACAGATTTTTGTATCTGTACAAATGCATTATTATGGTATAGTTTGCCATTTAGAAAGAGATCGAGTGTAAAGTCTCCTCTTTGCAATACGTGGTATGAGCTGTTAAATGATGGCTGCAGCAGCACTGGTTGGACACCATCTGCTCTTAATGTCACAGTCGTACAACTTTGCATGTCCTGATGGGTGAAGGTGTGTGTGGAACCATGTTCGGCAGCTGATTGTGGATGAATCTCAGCTTTATGATCACGCAGACATGCAACAAAAGCTGGTAGGTTGATTCCTTATGTCTGCATGGCAATCAGATCTACAAATTCAGCAGCCAGTTGCAGTACTTCATTATACACCAGTTCAGCTGACAAGATGTCAAATTCAACCTTATGTTTTGTACGAAATCACAGTAGAACCATTGGAAGTGCAGTAATCCAGAGTTGTGTGACACCTCAAAGCAGTATTTGATTAAGAATCTCGCTACAGATCAGAGGCAAGGACACGGACAATGTATAAAATAGCAATTATTGTCTGACAAGGTGGCTCGAGGGATGTACCTAAATAAGATAGAAATATAATTGTACTAGTGAACGGAGCAGTGCTTCATAATTGTTAAATGTGTACATGAATGTCCTAATAGTGTATAGTTGTAAGTCAGTGAAAGGGCACATACAGTTGTCCACAGAGGAAATACTCTGATTGTAAATCGACACAAATCTATTTTAATATCCAGCCTTTTTATTTGTTGTCACTGTACATGAAAGCCCAAATCACTTAAAATGAGGGGGTAAATTGGTTGGGATCATTGGTATATGGGTACGAGAGAGTGGGCTCTCCAGCTGCTGGATCTGTAGGGCTACTAACTTCAGTGACATTATGTAGCATAGTTTTAATATGTGAACAGGTAGCATTACAAAGTTTCAGATCATTGACATTGCATACTAGTTTACTAATTTACTCTGGTAAGCCCCAAATACAACTTAGGTTTTCTGTTAAAACCAACAGGCCAAAAAAATGAAGCAGTTCATTGTTGTCTATGCAGCTGTTGTTAAAAATTTACAGGGTATTCAAAATGATCTAGACACTTTCAAGTGATTGTAAAAAATATTTGTATTGAGGTAAGGTATTATATATATGGAAACAGCAACCCAAGAAGTTTAATATGTTAAAGTGATCTCCAGAAACATGACTGACAGAACAACAAGATGGCATTTTGCTTAGTTCATGCTGTAATTGCAAAAGGAGAGTGCCGATTTCATTTGTCACCAGGATGGCTCTCCACCACACTTCAACAACAATGTTCATGAGTTCTGGAGACTGACCTACTACGACGATTGATCGGTTGTGCATCAGCTGGCAAATATATATATATATATATATAATTTTTTTTTTTTTTTTTTTTTTTTTTTTTTTTTTTTTGGAAAAAAAGGCCTCAGAGCAACCAATATTAAAGTTGAGCTAGATTTTACTTTGGGAGAGTCTGCTCCGTCATTGACAACAGTAGAATATTAAGTAGCTGAGTTTAAACGAGTCCGTATGAGCTGCCAAGACCAGCATTACAGTGGCCGACCAAATGAGGTGACGTCTCCAGAAATGGTGAAGAAAATCCACAAAGCTGTACTGGATGATAGTCGACTGAAAGTGCACAAGATATCAGACATAGTAACCATTTCAAAAAGTGCGGTGCATCGCATATTATCTGAAAATTTGGACATGAGGAAACTTTGTGCAAGGTTTGTGCCGTGTTTGCTCACACTTGAGCAAAAACAGTGTCATGAAGATGTATCAATTGAGTGTTTAGCGAAGTTTTGCAGCAGCAAAGCTGATTCTCCCCCCCCCCCCCCCCCACCCCCCCCCCCCGACCCCACCCCACCCACCCCACCCCACCGCTTCGTAACCATGTTTGAAACATGGGTCCAGCACTTTGCCTGAGACAAAAGAACAATCAAAGCAATAGACACAAATTGGAGAACAGACTCCAAAGAAGGCGAAGACCATTTCATCTGCAGGCAAGGTCGTAGTGTTGGTGTTTTGGGATGCATGTGGGATAACTTTCATTGACTACCTTGAAAAAGAAAAAACTATCAACAGCGAGTATTATGCAAACTTATTGTAATGTTTGGGTGAAGAAATTGAGCAAAAACAGCCGCATTTGGCCAAGAACAAATTGTCGTTTCTTCCGGACACTGCACCAGCTCACAACTCTGTTATTGCAATGTCCAAAATTAATGAATTAAAGTTTGAATTGCTACCACGTGCACCCTATTAGCCAGATTGAGCCCCCTCAGATCGTTTTCTGCTCCCAGACTTGAAAAAATGGCTCGGTGGTTGAAGATTTTCATCAAATGAAGATGTGATGTTGGCAGTTAATGGCTATTTTGAGGAGTTCAGACAGTTCTCATTATAAAAAGGGTATCTAATTTATTGAACATTGTTGGGAAAAGTGTATAGAGCTGAAAGGCAATTATGTTGAAAAATAAATAAGTTTTTTCCAGAATTTTTGTTTTCTTTGTTTGGTCGGGTACTCATGAGACCATCCTCGTAACTTGTTGTTTAGAAAAGTATATATAGCCTTTGACTGACTGAATATTTGAGTATTGTGAAAAAATAAATTGGTCAAGACCTTTTAAAGGTTTTTGCTATCACTGTTTCCCCTTTATGTATTGATATAGGTTAACAGATTCTGCTGACACTACTTGGTAGAACAATTTTGTATTTAAGGTGGAAAAACTAACTCTATTTTTATCCACTAATTTATTTATTTCAAACCAGTTTTCTATTCATTGATCCACTATCAGGTAACAACTAACTAGCATTCAGAAGAGACACTCAGTATTCAAATGTTCATTTACAAAGGGAAGTACAAGTATTGCACTAATTTAATACATACCTCTGCAAAAATGACTGAAATAGATGTTCATGTCAGGGTCAATGATAAACAACGGAAATCACATAAACTGAGCAAAACTCCAAGATATGATTGAATCTTGATCAAATTGTCAGATCTTATACTGACTGTGTGGCTGCATCAGCCCTCCATTACACATAGTATTCTGTAGGTCACTTGAACATAAAATTGTGCCCAGTAGTTAGAAGAAAGTATAGGACACTCCCATAAACAACAAAGGTAGCAAAAGCTATCCAGAAAACTCCTGTCCAATATGGATGACATCCATTTGTTGTAGAATCAAGGAGCATATTCTGAGCACAATGTATGAAGGTATCTCAAACTGAATGAGCCAATCAGGATGGGTTCCAAAACCATCGATTAGGTGAAACCCAACTCTCACTTTTCTCACATGTCGTCTTGAAAGGCACAGATCAAGGCAGTAGGGTGGGTGTAGTGTTTCTTGACTTTAAAAAGGCATTTGACTCAGTGTTACAAACACACTTACTACCAAAAGTGTGATCATACCAAGAAACCTCCAATACAATTGCAAATCTCACTTAATACCATATATGGAGGATGCAGCATGTCATCTTAGATGGAGAGTCATTGACAGATGTGTAAAGAAATTCAGGTGTGCTCTAGGGTAATGTATTGGGATCCTTGCAGTTTGTCATACATGAATGACCTTTGAAGACAGTATTAAGAATATCATCATATGTTTTGCTGACGATGGAATTATTTATAAGGCATTACTGTCTGAAAAAAGCCTCACAAATACTGTCGGATCTCGACAAGATTTCAAAGTGTGCAAAGATTGGCAGCTCACTTTAAATGTTCAGAAATGTAAAGTTGGTCACTCCACAAAATGAAAAAAGCATAGTATCCTGTGACTAAACTATCAGTGAGTTACAGTTGGAATCATTCAATTCATACAAATACTTGGATGTGGCAACATGTAGGGGTATGAAATGGAATGATCAGAGTCTGTCACAGGTAAACCAGATGACAGACTGTGGTTATGAAGTAATCTTCAAAGGAGCTTGCTTACAAAACTCCATCCTGTAATACTGCTCAACTGTATGGAACCTGTACCAGATAGGACTGACAGGGGGTATTGAATGGATACGAAGAAGGGCAGAACGAATGGTCACAGGTTTGTTCAACACACAGGAGAGAGTGTCCAAAGATTCTGAAAGAACTGAACTTGCAGACACTTGGAGATAGACGCAAACTATCCTGTGAAAACATACCCAATTTCTAGGGCAAATCTGAAGTGTAGAATCTATGAATATATTTCATTCCCATACATATCACTCCCATAGAAATCACAAAGATGGAATTAGCCTAATTGCAGCATGCATAGAAGCATTCAATCAATCATTCTTCCCACATTCCATACATGAATGGACTGGGAGAAAGACAATAACTGGTACAATGAGTTGTACCCTTTGCCGTGCTTTTACAGTGGCGTGCAGAGTACACTCGTAGATGTCTAATCCAGGCTTATGCTCTGTCTCCAATGACGTACTTGTCGAAGGGGCACCTATCTCTAATCTTCCTTTCCTTTAGCAAAGTAGACACAGTTTTCCAGCGAGATCAGACACTTGTTCATTAATCATTAGGGAGAGTGAAGTCCAGATCAGAAACAGACATGCTGTTCAGTTAAATTACCTCATTGGGTACATGATTAATTTATGCGCTACACTTTCTTTTCACAGTGCAAAAATGATAGGTATGGGGGGGATTAGAGGTGGAGAAATCATGCAGTTGCTATGGCATATTATATTTATGCTCTGATAGTGTCTTGCCATTAATAAATGTGAGGTTGAATGCACTTATACAGACCAGAATGGTTTCTTAATTGGAATGCAATTCCTATACTTGATCTGAGTTTTTATAGCCTCAGTCCAAATTACAAGAATGCATTACCATGCTGCTCTGGGCCGTCAATTCCCACTGTTCTGTGACTGAAGCATTTTCAGTAAATGGCCGTGGCTGTGAATGAGAAGAAATTAACTAATTTAGCTGCCAATGGTACGTAGATAGTACAATGTGTTGCCTGTGTTCAGTTCCAGTTGAGAGAGGGTTAGCAGATAACTGCCTTCATTACATTGATTACAAAATCTTTGACAAAAAAAAGATAAAATTGATTTCATATTTAATGTGCGGAACACACATATAGATATATTTATTATGATATTGTTTACAGTTATTAGAGTGATAGTCGTCATAGAAACATTAGTGACCTAAATCGTTCTTGCTCCATGAACATTATATGAAGGACTCATTAACACAGTGGCATTTAATTTCCAATAAATTTAAGGGAAACATTTCATTAGCATTCTGAAATAATGGCTTTCGCAGCTTTTGATCCGAACCAAACATATATTATTATATTATGACGTCAGGAGAGACAGGTGAGCTTAAAATCCAATGAATGAGCGATGTGATTTTAATTGCAACTGTGCTTTTAGAAATTGTGCACTTGTTCTGTAAGAGAGAAATGGGAGGGAGGGGGGGGGCGGGGGAGAGAGAGAGAGAGCGTACATCATTTGTGTCATTTATTATCACAGGATTATTCTTTGTAAACATAGTGCAGAAATTACCTTGTTGTATTCACTACCCATTATTCATATGTGCAGGTCATAAAATCTGTTGTCTGTGCATCTCTGGGGCCTCCAATAATTTACTCAGTTTTGTGGCATTAGGTTCGATATTACAGATTGTGAGCTGCATTACACATTTTGAAACAAGTTTTACAACAATGTTAGCAACACTGTTTGTAGCTACTGCAGAACAATCAATGTTTACAGCATGTTGCAAACACAAAAACAGCTATTCATAGGTGTGTCAATACAGATCAAAGGAAACTTTGTTTCTTGTTTGCTACCAAAAATGCCATTGCATAGTAGACTGACTTTATGTAACAGAGTGTAGCAATTGTTTTACCTCATAGACTATGTATGCTAAGTCCAAATACTTGTTGTCATGTCAAGACAATAGATATATCTTCTTATCACACACTGTGAAAGAGGAGTGACTGTGAAATGTACTAAGTGCAAACTATAAACATTCCAAGTTGAAATAGAACTCCTACCAGAAATGTCTACTTGCTCAGCAGCAGCAGCAGTAATGCAAAAAGAAACTGAAGTGTTAGTCAGCACTTGACAGACAACTATATCAGGCTCTCTTTGAAGTAGAACTGAAATTGTATAAGAGAATGGAGGACCCTTCAGTAAGTGTGTGTACAGCAGGGCAATTGACAACTACTGCAGATTCCATTGTCACATTCATTAGTACAGGCTGTGACATTACTGTAGAAGAGGTGGTAGTGTTTACAATGAAGATGAATTGATTTTATGTAGTAACATATTATAAGTATTTTAGTATCTACTGCGTGACAAAAAAGTGAAGTACAGGTAAGACATGGCTGGAAGTGAATGTAACTTCATCCATGTACACATCAATGGTGGGCATGTAAATGATCACAGCTACAATGCTCAGTGACAAATAGAATGGCTGCCAGAATGCATACTTTAATCACCAATTTGAGACATGTCCCTCTTCTCTGTTACCTCCTGAAGTTCACTTTTGGCTCTTGCTGCAGCAGATTAACTGGATGCTACCTGCAACTTTCACAGTGGGTGTAAGCCCTTCGCCAAGGCACCACCTTGGCATTGTGCGGCGGCCCGTGTTCTCCTTGGTCTTCATTCGCTTCTTAAGAACCTTACTCCAGCCTCACTCTGTCGCTGTCAGTTTCACGACCTTCACATGGAACTTTGCGATAGTACACTGATGGTTTTCAGACTGACCATGATGTCGGGTGTGCCTTCATCATTGGCACTGACGTTTTTCTGTATCGGCTTCTGGAACACTCCTCAGTATTTACAGCACGCTCTTTGCCCTGTATCAGGCCACGCAGTGCATCCGGTGACACAGGCTTTTCAATTGTGTCATCTGCTCCAGCTCTCTTAGTGCCCTGCAAAGCCTCTGTGCGCTGTACAACATCCAACGGGTCTGGGGAAAGCTGTCACTTGCGCACTCTTGATGGAGCCACTGTTTATGTTTATGTGGGTTCCTGGTCATGTCGGTCTGACAGGAAATAAGGCCACTTATGCTGCTGCCAAAGCTGTAGTCCTCGTACTTCAGCCCACTACTTCTTACGTTCCCTCCAATGATCTCTGTGTTGCCGTCTTGTCAACGGGTGATGTCTTTTAGGCTTCACTACGGGTCCTCCATTCATGGGAACAAGCTCTAGTTTATTAAAGCCTCTGTCGATGGCTTGGATGACCTCTCAGCCCTCTCACCGTGAGGAGATCATTTTAGCAAGTTTGCATATCAGGCAATGTCTTTTTAGGTATCGCCCTGTATTCAGTGGTGCTTCCCCACCATTGTGTACTCATTGCGCTCAATCTCTGACGGTTTGCAATTTCCTGACGGAATGCCCTTTTTTTAACTACTTACGCTCTTGTTTGTGTTTGCTGTCTGAGTTATTGGCCATTTTAGTGAACGACACGGGGACTGTGGATCGCATTTTACTTTTTATCCATCGTAGCAGTATGGCAAAGACCAGTTAATTTTTAGTTCATCATCTCCATTTCTCAATGGTATATTTTATAGACCTTTCTCCACATCCTAGTTTTTAGTTGTCTTCTCTTCCATCAATTGGAATTAATGTGTAGTTGTTTTTAACTCCTCTCTTTGTCTTCGTGTTCTACAATTCTGATGTGTGCACGTATGGCCCTAGTTACTTTTGCACCTTAAAACAAAACAAAAACCAGAATGTATTAGTGTTGTTACCCTGCCCATCAGGTTATATAAGTGGTGTTAACAGTGTCATGCTGAGTGATCATGTGAAGGACATGGAGATGTCACATACTTGTGTATGACTGGTCTAATCGTGCAGTATCCAGATTTGTGGGGCATTTGGATTTGACAGAGTCCCAATGTTGGTTTGCATGGGAAAGTTAAGGCAGGCATACTTGTTGAGATTCTGGTTGTCCATGTCTGACCACCACAAGCGATAATCGCTGTATTGTGCACTAAGCACATCGTAACCCCTTGAAATTTGTGTCTGCCACCTGTGAACAAGCAGTTGAGTGTCTGCAACATTCTGTTTGTCATGCTGCACCATTGGTTGGAGATTAGCAGCAGTCAGACTAGGGAGTTACTACCTTGTATGTAGGCAGCCATTAACACCATGATGCAAACGGCAGTGTGTGGAGTGCCGCTGTGACCAGGAAGCAGGGCGTTGCATCATGTTAGTGATGAGTTGCAGTTCTTCACAACCTTCGATGACCACCACCAGTATAACAGTGACATAGATAGGGGTTCCATTTTTTACAAATGTTTCAGAGAGGCACAACGTTGTTATCCCTGGTATCATGGTGTGGGGGAACCATTGGGTGTGTCTTCAGGTCAAAACTAGTGGTGATTGAGGGATCATTTGTGTCACAATGGAATGTCACAGACATCCTGCTTTCCTATGTGACAATATCATAGTGACATTTATCAGTAGGACAATGAATCTACTCATGGCACTTACCTTTAGGGACTGTCCTCATGATGTTGAAGTACTACTGTGGCTAGCAAGATCCCCAGACAGAACATGTGTAGGGCCATCTTTGACGCCACCTCCATTCCAGTGCCAGTATCCTAGGATATGAAGGACCTTTTACGGCAGTTTGTGATGAAACCTGCTTCAGGGTCTAAAATGCTTTTTGACTCCCTTCCCAAGGTAATCACTGCGTACATCCAGCCCAGAGGAGCTACAGCATCATGATGGTGCAATTGTGAATTGACTTTTTCCTCCTCCTCCTTCTGTGTGCTTCATTTTTCTATCAGTCAATGTACAGTAAAACATATTGTTCCAATGTTATTCATGTAATTCTGTTGCCTTTGTATCGTCTTTCCGCCAATGCTTCACAAACTATTTTAGATATAACTGGGTTTGAAATGTGGAATAAATGCGCAAGGCCCAGAAAAGAACCTTTCATTTGACAAAAACCAAAAACTGATAGCAAGACGCTTCACAGGAACTGCTTTCCTGAAATATGCCTTTCTTTCAAACAAATGGCTCTAACAAATTTTGCCAGTGACAGTGAAACTATGAAAAGCAGTAACTAAACAGCAGTACCTTCTTCCACACTCAGCTTGCACAGCCTATCATTCCTGCCTTATTTACATAACTATACCTTTGTCTGCTTAATTGTTCGGTATTAATAATGCAGCACCACACATCAATTCATCCTCTTCCCAACACACAGCTTAGTACACATTGTGAATATGCAAGTTGCAGACTTAAATGGAAACATGTTTTTAAAATCAGTGTAAACAAAGATTGTTTGGCAACTTGAGTTGTGATTGCAGATTTATCTATAAATTTAAAGTGTAGAGAAGTGGTGTATGTCATATGATAGTATATTTCAAGTGATCTACTATTCTACTTCTGTAAAACCTGGAATAATGTATATGATCACGTAAACATTTGGTAGCTTGCATGTATTCTGACTGTTCCTTCTGTGAATCAAGACTTGTTTTATTTTTATTTTTTGTGAATTAGTTCATTTTTGTGCCATGTCTTCACACTGGTAACCATTTTTTGGGAATCTTCCAGTTGGACGAAGAGGGGGAGGGGGGAGGCGGCGATGGTGGATGAACTGTATTTAATTTGTTCTGTGTGATCCACAGCTGAACCTTCCAGTTCATAACACACCAACTAGTACAATATAGAAGCAGCGTAAAACTGCATTGAACACACCCAAGGTACAAAAATTAAGGATGAAATAATTTAATGAAGTGAATAACTATAAATGACTGATTTTTGTCATTCTGAGTTAACAGTGTGCGTTACCACAACAAAACACATGTGAAATTATACCCTTGGTGTGGAAACACGCGCAGTAGTAATGGTACAGAATTGAACTTCACAAGTAGCAGCACACTACTTCAACGTGAGCAACGAGGTGTTGATTTATACCTTAATTCTGAAACACTGTTTCGACATATGGTGTGTCATACCCACACTTTCACCATTCGGGGCTCAGCTAAAGTAGGTAACGTTGTGTTGAGATTTTGTCTAATGTAAACAAATCACTATTTGATGATGACGTCGCCGGCCGTTTTGTTGACGTCCAGTGACAATCGATCTTCACCGTTATATGCAGGCTGCATATCGTACACATGTAGCCCGAGACCGATAAACATGTTTGTTTCTCTGTGTATTCCTTGTCCCATCTGCTGCTACTCGTTACCTGAGAAATAAATTGTTTAACACACACAAATTGGCGAATAATTGTTAGTTGTACATTAACTCGGTATGTAAGGCCGTCGCCATCTTGTTGTTATCGCGTTGTACCTATGCTGTATATTTAAATCATTGAATAATTATTTGTGTGTAGTTCTTCATTTGTGATTTTTTGTTACGAAGTGCAAAGGGAAAATAAAAACGTTTCATATCTTTCCTCTCTGAAATATAACTTGCAAGTAATTTTCCTGATACTGTACTGGTTATGTTGGTCACTCTGATGATAGTGCTCAGTTTATGTTGGCTACATTGAACTTTATCCAATGTAAAGTATTTGTTGATAGTAATACGTGTGTGTTTTTTGCCGCAGGAATGTTAACGGGGAAACTACTGTTGAAATAACGAGACCGAGAAAAGAGGTAAGATCACATGTTTCTGCCAATGATTGTAACAAGAATAGCTTATCTTATTAGTATTTTTTGGTTATGGTTGGCTATGCAAACTACCGCTACCTACTGACTGCAATCTTTCGTATTTTTATTCAAGCTCATGCTTTTTCGGTATTTCATAATGATAAAACATTATTCATGTAATAATTGGGACATCATGACACTAGAACATATGTTTTAGTTAGGAAAGAACATTTATTGCCTTTGGGACCTTATTGTTTATTCGGAACAGTTATTGGTACACAGCCATGTAAAACGATCGTTGGCGCGTTGTGCAGAAAACTCCCATGAACTCCACGATTGTTATATGTCGGCGTTAATATAGCACGTGGAATGCTGGAGGTTGTCAGCAGTTGTTGTTATTCTGAGGGCAGCTACTGTTTTCATTGTGTGTGTGTGTGTGTGTGTGTGTGTGTGTGTGTGTGTGTGTGTGTGTGGGTGTGTGTGTGTGTGTAAATAATAGATACCTTACGTAACAAAAAGAATTTAAAATGTTGTTTTGCTAATTAATATTTCCCTCCTCTTAAATCAAGAGATAATTCCTAATTACATTACTTAATTGTTTTTTTGGCTGGAAACTATTTGAGGTGACCCTTCACCCTTCTTATAAATTATGTCATAAATGTTAAATACTAGAGTTGTTTATTTATGTGACAAGAAAACGTGTTCACAATTTTAGTTTCACATCATTACTGGTTGGGTTTTGAAACACAACTCTAGGATTCTATTACTTCCAATCAATTCAACTACTGTTAGTGTGCATTCCTGTCCACAGGATTTTGCTTGGTACAACGGGGTACTTGACATTTAGGCCTAATTTGTATATGCATGAAGACTCATTTTGTTTCCTGGAAAGGGGGATGGGGTAGAAAGAGGTCCA
The DNA here is from genome assembly GCF_021461385.2 of Schistocerca piceifrons. NCBI lineage: Eukaryota > Metazoa > Arthropoda > Insecta > Orthoptera > Acrididae > Schistocerca > Schistocerca piceifrons. The sequence continues at coordinate 424,921,976 of NC_060145.1, forward strand.
TCTAATGAAACACAAAAATTGACAACTTTTAATTGGACTGTTGTTAATGTGATAACAGTAGTCTTTTGTGCTTTAACAGTTGTTGTGTTAAAGTCTTCTGTCGTACTTTGCTAAATATTTTCTATATTGCTGCCACCCACATGCATAAATAATTCAGTAATTAGACCTGTGCATAGACATGACACTATTGGTTGTTGTTGTTGTTGTTGTTGTTGTTGTTGTTGTTGTGGTCTTCAGTCCTGAGACTGGTTTGATGCAGCTCTCCATGCTACTCTATCCTGTGCAAGCCTCTTCATCTCCCAGTACCTACTGCAACCTACATCCTTCTGAATCTGCTTAGTGTATTCATCTCTTGGTCTCCCTCTACGATTTTTACCCTCCACGCTGCCCTCCAATGCTAAATTTGTGATCCCTTGGTGCCTCAAAACATGTCCTACCAACCGATCCCTTCTTCTAGTCAAGTTGTGCCACAAACTTCTCTTCTCCCCAATCCTATTCAATACCTCCTCATTAGTTACGTGATCTACCCACCTTATCTTCAGCATTCTTCTGTAGCACCACATTTCAAAAGCTTCTATTCTGTTCTTGTCCAAACTGGTTATCGTCCATGTTTCACTTCCATACATGGCTACACTCCATACAAATACTTTCAGAAACGACTTCCTGGCAATTAAATCTATACTCGATGTTAACAAATTTCTCTTCTTCAGAAATGATTTCCTTGCCATTGCCAGTCTACATTTTATATCCTCTCTACATCGACCATAATCAGTTATTTTACTCCCTAAATAGCAAAACTCCTTTACTACTTTAAGTGTCTCATTACCTAATCTAATCCCCTCAGCATCACCCGATTTAATTTGACAACATTCCATTATCCTCGTTTTGCTTTTGTTGATGTTCATCTTATATCCTCCTTTCAAGACACTGTCCATTCCGTTCAACTGCTCTTCCAAGTCCTTTGCTGTCTCTGACAGAATTACAATGTCATCGGCGAACCTCAAAGTTTTTACTTCTTCTCCATGAATTTTAATACCTACTCCGAATTTTTCTTTTGTTTCCTTTACTGCTTGCTCAATATACAGATTGAATAACATTGGGGAGAGGCTACAACCCTGTCTCACTCCTTTCCCAACCACTGCTTCCCTTTCATGCCCCTCAACTCTTATAACTGCCATCTGGTTTCTGTACAAATTGTAAATAGCCTTTCGCTCCCTGTATTTTACCCCTGCCACCTTCAGAATTTGAAAGAGAGTATTCCAGTTAACATTGTCAAAAGCTTTCTCTAAGTCTACAAATGCTAGAAATGTAGCTTTGCCTTTTCTTAATCTTTCTTCTAAGATAAGTCGTAAGGTTAGTATTGCCTCACGTGTTCCAACATTTCTACGGAATCCAAACTGATCTTCCCTAAGGTCCGCTTCTACTAGTTTTTCCATTCGTCTGTAAAGAATTCGCATTAGTATTTTGCAGCTGTGACTTATTAAACTGATAGTTCGGTAATTTTCACATATGTCAACACCTACTTTCTTTGGGATTGGAATTATTATATTCTTCTTGAAGTCTGTGGGTATTTCGCCTGTCTCATACATCTTGCTCACCAGATGGTAGAGTTTTGTCATGACTGGCTCTCCCAAGGCCATCAGTAGTTCTAATGGAATATTGTCTACTCCCGGGGCCTTGTTTCGACTCAGGTCTTTCAGTGCTCTGTCAAACTCTTCACGCAGTACTATTGGTACAAGGGTATATTCTGTGTAGTAACTTAGACCTTGTTTCTGTGGTCTATACAGACAATTTGAACTTAAACATTAGAGTAGTAATTGGTACATTTTACATTGTTTGTTCTATACATTTAATTGTGTCAGTTTTTTCTCTCAAGTAATACCATAGTTCATTTTCTCCCTAGACTACTCAATGAACTGATAACACATCTTTATTTCACACATTTATGTCCATTTTGCTTTTACCATGTCTGCACATCACTTTCATAACATCTACAATCTGCTGAACAATGAGGGGTAGTGATCAAAACAGTGTAGGGCAGTGATTAAGGCAACACACTCGCATTCTGTAGGAATGTAATTCAGAACACTGTCTGACCATTGCAGTTCAGGTTTTCTGTGATACCCAGAAGTGATACAGTGAATATTAAGTTCATTGGAAATAATGAATCTACCAGTTTCACTTGTCTTTCACCCATAATGCCATCAAAATATTAAACACATACTGAAATCCAACGCGCGCGCGTGTGCGTGTGTGTGTTTGTGTGTGTGTGTTGTGTGTGTGTGTGTGTGTGTGTGTGTGTGTGTGTGTGTGTGTGTGTGTGTGTGTGTGTAAGAAAGAAAAAGAAGTCCCTGAGTCAACTATACGACAGATTAGGCTGTTACCACAAGCTATAGTCCAAAAAAAGAATACATAACCAAAATAAATATTGTCAGTTTCTGTTCAGTCTCTGTTTGCACACATTCAGAACCGTGTGTCATCATGGTCGCAGATCATAACCAATGCCTGCTAGCAGTTGTTTCAACCAACTTGTATTGCCTTGTAAGCAAGACAATGCTAAATTTTGAACTTCCTTTCTTACAAGGGAACCTCCCCATCGCACCCCCCTCAGATTTAGTTATAAGTTGGCACAGGGATAGGGCTTGAAAAACTGTACACAGATCAATCGAGAAAACAGGAAGAAGTTATGTGGAACTATGAAAAAAATATACAAACTGAGTAGTCCATGCGCAAGGTAGGCAACATCAAGGAGCGTGTTAGCTTACGAGCGCCATGGTCCCGTGGTTAGCGTGAGCAGCTGCGGAACGACAGGTCCTGGGTTCAAAGCTTCTCTCGAGTGAAAAGTTTAATTTTTTTTATTTTCAGATAATTATCAAAGTTCAGGCACTCACACGTAATCAACTTCGCTCTCCAAAATTCCAGGACATGTTCAGATTTGCTTGGAAATATACAGGATTTGACGGTCTACGCACGGAAACATTTGAAAACGTAAAAAACATGTGTTTTGATAGAGCACAGGGAAAACTGTGCGACTGTGAAACTGTTGCATTCATTTGATGCAGTTTATATGACAAACTCCTCACTTTTTTGGGAGTGATTATCACATCCACAAGAAAACCTAAATCGAGTAAGGTAGAAGAATTTTTTTACCCATTCGCCAAGTGTGCAAGTTAGGTGGGTCGGCAACATATTCCTTTCATGTGACGCACATGCCGTCACCAGTGTCGTACAGAATATATCAGACGTGTTTTCCTGTGGAGGAATCGGTTGACCTATGACCTTGCGATCAAATGGTTTCGGTTCCTATTGGAGAGGCACGTCCTTTCGTCTACTAATCGCACGGTTTTGCGGTGCGGTCGCAAAACAGACACTAAACTTATTACAGTGAACAGAGACGTCAATGAATGAACGGACAGATCGTAACTTTGCAAAAATAAAGAAAGTAAAATTTTCACTCGAGGGAGGACTCAAACCAAGGACCTTTCGGTCCGCAGCTGCTCACTCTAACCACGAGACCACGGCGCTCATCAACTAGCATTGTCCTTTATGTTGCATATCTTCCACATGGACTACTCAGTTTGTATATTTTGCTTATGTTTTCATAGTTCCACACAACTTCTTCCTGTTTTCTCGATTGATCTGTGTTCAGTTTTTCAAGGCCTATCCACTGTGTCAATTTATAACTAAATCTGAGGGGGGTGCGATGGGGAGGTTCCCTTGTTAGTAGGCATGCTTCATCTGTGTTTGTCTCACACTTAATGGACTTTTTGTTTGATTTTATATCATTTAAAATAACTAGTACACTACTGGCATTAAAATTGCTACACCACAAAGATGACGTGTCACAGACGCGAAATTTAACTGACAGGAGGAAGATGCTGTGATACACAAATGATTAGCTTTTCAGAGCATTCACACAAGGTTGGCGCCAGTGGCAACACCTACAACGTGCTGACATGAGGAAAGTTTCCAGCCGATTTCTCATACACAAACAGCAGTTGACCGGCATTGCCTGGTGAAACATTGTTGTGATGTCTCGTGTAAGGAGGAGAAATGTGTACCATCACGTTTTCCGACTTTGGTAAAGGTTGGATTGTAGCTATCACGATAGCAGTTTATCGTATCGCGACATTGCTGCTCGCGTTGGTCGAGATCCAATGACTGTTAGCAGAATATGGAATCTGTGGGTTCAGGAGGGTAATACAGAATCCCGTGCTGGATCCCAACGGCCTCGTTTCACTAGCAGTCAAGATGACAGGCATCTTATCTGCATGGCTGTAATGGATCGTGCAGGCACGTCTCGATCCCTGAGTCAACAGATGGGGATTTTGCAAGACAACAACCATCTGCACAAACAGTTCGACGACGTTTGCAGCAGCATGGACTATCAGCTCGGAGACCATGGCTGCGGTTACCCTTGACAGTGCATCACAGACAGGAGCGCCTGTGATGGTGTACTCAACGACGAACCTGGGTGCGCGAATGGCAAAACGTCATTTTTTCGGATGAATCCAGGTTGTGTTTACAGCATCATGATGGTCGCATCCGTGTTTGGTGACATGGCGACATGGCGGTGAACGCACATTGGTAGCTTGTATTCGCCATCGCCATACTGACGTATCACCTGGCATGATGGTATGGGGTGACATTGGTTACACGTCTCGGTCGCCTCTTGTTCGCATTGACGGCACTTTGAACAGTGGACGTTATATTTCAGATGTGTTACGACCCGTGGCTCTACCCTTGATTCGATCCCTGCGAAACCCTACATTTCAGCTCGATAATGCACGACCGCATGTTGCAGGTCCTGTACGGGCCTTTCTGGATACAGAAAATGTTCGACTGCTGCCCTGGTCAGCACCTCCAGGTCTCTCACAAATTGAAAACGTCTGGTCTATGGTGGCTGAGCAACTGGCTCATCGCAATACGCCATCCAAGCTCTGTTTGACTCAATGCCCAGGCGTATCAAGGCCATTATTACGGCCAGAGGTGGTTGTTCTGGGTACTGATTTCTCAGGATCTATGCACCCAAGTTGCATGAAAATGTAATCATGTCAGTTCTAGTGTAATATTTTTGTCCAATGAATACCCATTTATCATCTGCATTTCTTCATGGTGTAGCAATTTTAATGGCCAGTAGTGTATAAATTGCTTCCCCATACATTTGAAAATTTGCAGTCAAACTGATAAATGCCCAGTGGTTATTCAATTGCTATTTCTATTATCTTATACATTTTACAATTGTATTTCTTGGTTTCTGCAAGTCACAACCAAATTGCCACTTTCCAACCTAACCTACATCTTGCGCATGTGCACACAATGTGCTTTCTCATTATTTGCTCCTTTCTAAGCCCTTACTAGTGGTTTGCTACCTGTGCTGATACCAACCCCTTTCTGCACATCTCCTCCAAAATTCAATTTTCTTATTCATTTCTTAACTGTAGAGAATGCCTTGCCTTCCCTTTATTTGCATATTTCAGTTCATTTCTACATCTCATTGTTACTGTGTGGTATATAGTTTCCAGTTCATATGCCATTTGATCATTTGTGCACATTACATTCTTTTGTGATTTTGGATACGTTTGACTTGACTTGACTTAATTCCTTTGGTCCCTATGGTGACATAGGGCATCCAGGAGAACTCACCATCTGTCTCTATCTTTGGCCATTTGCCTCAATTCTGCCCAGGTCTTGCAAACTCTTTTTGCTTCCCCTTCCACTGTCCTCTTACATGTGCCACTTGGTCTTTCTCTTTTCCTTGTTCCCTGGGGATTCCATTCCAATGCTTTATTCTCAATGGCTCCACCTGGTTTTCTCAAGGTGTGCCCCAACCAACCCCACTTTCTCTCTCGTATCTGGTCTTCTATAGGTATCTGGTTTGTTATTCGATAGAGCTCCTTATTACATATTTTTTCTGGCCACCGGATATTCATTATGCGTCGAAGACATCTATTTATGAAGCTTTTTTATCCATTTTCCAGCTTTCACTGGCGTACAGGAGGACAGCCTTCACATTTGTGTTAAACATACGGATTTTTGTTTTGTACATGATATTTCTATTTTTCCATATTGGATACAAATGTATGAAGGCAGCATTTGCCCTTTTAATGCAGTTTTTCATGTCTTCTCCAGCTCCACCATCTTCCGTCACTATACTAACCAGATACAGGAATGAGTTGACAGTTCCACCTGCTGCTCACCTATTAACAGTGGCACTTCCATGTTCCCTGAATTTACTCTCATTTCCTTTGTTTTGCCTGTATTTATCTTCAGGCCAGCAGTCTCTGCTTCTTCTTTCAGCAAGTTAAATTTGGTTTGCAAATCAGTCAGCCTTTGAGCTAATAATACTATGTCGTCTGCAAAATCCAAATCCTCCAGATGTTCATGGATCACCCACTGGATTCCTCGTCTCCTGCCTGCTGTGACTCTTCTGATAACAGTGTCTAGAACAAGTAGAAAAAGTGTTGGTGACAAAATGCAACCCTGCCGGACTCCAGTTGTTACTTTTATAGGCTCTGTCACATTTCCCTTATGGATTACGCAGCATTTGTAGCCATCATATAGATCTTTTATGATGATGATTAAGATCTTCTGTGGTATGCCATACTTCCGCAACACCTGCCGGAGCACTTTGTTTCACGGAATCGAAGGCCTTTTGAAAATCAATGAATGCCAGATACATGGTTGCTTGGAATTCTTTACTTTGCTCTAAAATGATCCTAAGAGTGTTAATAAGATCAACACAACTGCATTGTGCCCTAAAACCGGCCTGTTCTTTATGCAGCCACTTTTCAAGGGATTCTTTAATTATGTTTAAAATAATTCTGGTGTGGACCTTACTGGGCACTGACAACAATATACCGTAGTACCACACCAGCTCCCTTTTTTGGGAGCTTTACCACCAAACCATTTTTCTACTCCTTTGGAGATTTCTCTTCAAGCCAAATATGCTACAGCAAAGGATGGAGCATTTTAACAGTACTTTCAGTATCGGCTTTTAAGAGCTCTGGTGCTATGTTGTCTAGGCCTGGAGCCTTTGTATCTTTTAGTGTTTTCAAGGCAATTTCGTCCATTGTGGGGCCTGCAAATTTATATCTTGATCTTCTTCGACTTCCTCTCGAACATCTCTTACCTGTTCCTCTTGGTTGTCTTCACAATTTAACAGTTCCTTGAAGTGCTCCTCCCATCTCTGTGGCTGTGCCTGTTGAGTTGTAAGCATCACCCCATCCTTGTTCTTAACTGGTCCTTCATGTCTGAAGTTTTTCATTGACATCTGTTTGGTAATATTGTAGAGCTCTTTCATATTTCCTGTCTGTTCTGCTAATTTTGCTTGCTCATGTATCCATTTCCTTTTATCTCGACGTAGCCGTATTTTCACTTTTTTGTTCGCCTCCGTGTGTTCTTTATGCACTTCGCTCTTCTGCGCTCTTGTCTTACAAAAATTTAACTTAACTTTAGTTCTTTCCTGTGGGTGATTTCATTCCATGTAGCATCGGAGATCCATTCCTTCCTTTGATGTGCATGAAATCCTAAGATTTTTTTTCTCCCACATTTAAATGACTGTCTTTAATTTTTTTGCGAACATGTTTCAATTCCCTCTTCCATAAAGGTTTCTTCAGAGAGGACCTGGAATCTGTTTTGTAGTTCAAGGCAAATGTTTCTTTGATCTGTTGGTCTTTTAACCTTACCACATCTATTTTCTTGCACCTATGATTAAGCTGGGTTCTATTTGCCACTATCTTCAGTCTGAATTCTGCCAAAACTAGGTGGTGGTCACTTCCAACGTCTGCTCCTCTTCTATTTCTGACATCTAACAGAGAGTGTCGGAACTTGCGGCTTATGACTATGTGGTCTATTTGATATTCGGTAACGTGGTCTGGAGAAACCCACGTTATCTTATGGCAGTTACGGTGTGGAAACAATGTGCCTCCAATAACTAGGTCATGTTCAGCGCATATATCTATCAACAGTTCACCATTTACATTTCTGATCCCCACACCATGCACGCCCATGATATGTTCAAGCCCTTCATTTTTCTGAACCAACTTTTGCGTTCGAGTCACCCATTAAAATTATTATGTCCCTAGAATTTGTTTGTCTAAGGACTCCGTTAAGCTGTGTATAAAATGCATCTTTTAATTCTCCTTTAGCTATTTCAGTAGGTGCATAGCATTGAATTACAGTGACATATCACACATTTGTTTTAAAGCGTGCGGTTATCATCCGTTCTGAGACTGGTTTCCACTCCAGTAAGTTGTTCTTGCTGTTTTTAGATAGTGAGAGCCCTACACCATACCTATGCATTGCGTCCTCACCTGTCTGACCTGCATACAGCAACAATCCACCATTTTGTGTTTGGAATTCCCCAGATTCTGGCCACCTTATTTCACTTAGTCCCAATATATCTAGTTGATAGTTCTCCATCTCTTTTTTGACCTGTCTTAGCCTCCTTGCCTCTCTCAACGTCCTTACATTCCAAAAACCAATACGGGTTTTCCTTCCCAGGCCAAAGGTCATATCCTTAAGATCCATTCGGCTGTTTCTCCTTTTAGTTTCTGTGATATGTGTTTTTTGGTGGTGCAGGTTATCAGCTCACAGCCCCCGAGTGTCCTGGTGGGGCTGCCACCTCATGGCCTGGACACCTGCCAAGGTTTTGTTTCAGGGTCTTACCCCGTAGATAGCTTGTCTTCACTACGACTACAGCACACTATCCATCCCTTCGCAGTAAGGCCTATATGCATCAACGTTGTCCTTTTTTCCAAGGATCTTCCGCTGTCCACATTAGGGGACTGTGTCTGCTGCCACACAATCACAGGGAGGAAAAGGAAAGGGAAGGAAGGGAGTGTATATGATGGGACAGAACAGAATAGGATAGGACAGGAAAGCACAGGACACTAGATGGGACGTTGTGAGAGACACTTTGTCTGGATCATCTATGGAGACCTGTCTGGCTTGGGAGGCCCTGCTGGTAGTTAAACCACTGCTGGCATAACCCTCCACTTTATTGGATCACACAAACCCCCTCACCCACACGGATAGTGTTTCGTTAAGGCGGTGTCTCCTGAGGGGGTTGGATACGTTCGCTTTGTTAGAAAACCGACTGTTCTAGAGGATGCCTTATAGGTTACATTATAACTCAAGACACAGAAAATGTAAATAGTTCCACTATAAAACAGCTACTTAAAACTATATCAAATATGAATATTGAATTTTGGTAAGGACTGTATCCACAGCTTTAATATAATTATTTAATGTTGCCATTTCATGACTTCTGTTGTGTGTCAAAATGTTGAAGTTGAAATTGCAATAAATATTTTTAACAGTCATGTGTGGAATTAATACTTTCATTAAGTATAAATATTATCATGTTGTTCAGCTGTAAGGGGTGAAAATATTTGAAGTTCAAAGAATAGAGATTCATTGTGATGACACATAATCACAAAAGCAAGGGAATAAAGGGAATGTCAATCATGGAAATATTATCCCTTCTGCTTGACAGTTTTTTCTATGATCCATATTTATGTTTGAAAGTCACATGTTAGAACTACTCATTGACTGTGTGTACTGCTAGTTTAAATGGAGAAGAATTAAATTTTAATTGTTTAGAGGGTGAAAACAGTTTTCAATAAGTTATCTTTTGTGTGTATTCAGAGCGATCTAGGTCAAGTTATTGAGTTTCCAAAATATATTCAGTGGTCTTTAAATCACTACATTTTTAGTGGAAACATTAACAACCCAAGTGGACAATTATATTGAGATTTATTCCAGTCCATTGTGATGTTAGTTATATTGAGCTCAAAATTTCTCAAAAAGAGTACTCTGCCTCAGAACTGCAGAAAGCGTAAGTGGAGGAATACTGAAACAAAAAAATCACAGAGTGAGATGATGATAAACTACAAAAATCTTAAACTTTCATTCTCAGTTGAGCACACTTTGAGCAGGAGCTGCGTGTGTGCGACAATTGATGCAAGTACTAGTCGCAAAGTGCATCAGTGTGATACATTTTCTCGGGATTGATCAGTTGGTGGAGATGGTCATTGGAGAAGTCTGCATGTTGGCAGTTTGGGAAATGTTTTACCTAAAAAATAACCTAATCATAATTCCGGAAACACTTTCACACTCAGTGGTTTCTGCATCTGGGAAAGAGGGAGAAGTTGGTGGATACCATGTTAGGAGAGTAAAGGGTGAGGCAAAATTTGGTATTGCAAAGCAACAGCTTCTGTAACATATGTCCTGTATAGAATGAGCTGGGGCATTGTTGTGGAGCAAAAATACAACCTTGAACAACTTTTTGCGACTGCTTCTTGTGACACCACATTGGAGGGTTTCAGTAATATGCTCCTATGATGATTTGCCTTCTGAGTATAGTTTGTTAGCATCACACTATGACAGTACCAAAAAATACTGATCACCCCCTATCCGAAAGATGGTTGAGTCTTTGACTTTTTTGTTACTGGGGTCACAGTGATACACCCAGTATTCTTCAATGGTGAATAGTCAGCTAAGTCATCCAGATCTGCTGCTGCCTCAGGTCAACAATCTTTGTGATTGGTTGTGACCTGTCAGTTAACCCAGCTGTTTTTGACCTATGTCATGTTCATTATGTGCAAGTTGTTGAAAACTTATTGATGGCTGATTTTCCACTTTTTCTACAACTGCCTCGCTTGTGAAACTCGTCTTAGAATACCAGGGCTTTTGCTTCCTATCAGGTTCCCAGTTCTGTAGAGTGTGAGAGCTGAGGGGATAGCAGGCAGTGGGCTGTGACTTGCTACTGGTGAAGCAGGAGTTCCAACAACTGAGGAAGGTGTTAATGAATTGCAATGCTATTGTATTTACAATGTGACAAAGGTAGACATTGATTTGACATGGCCATGTGTGTTTGCCCCTGACTGCCAACCAGGTGCTCACAGCAGCTTCTATTACTATGTTGTGAAATGCCAGTCTTACTGGCTTGCACCATAGCAGTCCACAGTTGGCAGTGAGGAAGATTCTAGCTACATCACACTCTGAGTCCTGGTGCACAGGAGGCCAATGTTGTATCCCCGGTGAGGGCATGGCAGACTGGAATTCCTCGCCTTGCCCCCTCAACTAGTGGTGATTCAGATCACTGCTTCCTGAGCAGGCATTCAGGCGACGGGCAGAGATTTGGGACCCTGGTGGGGGCAAGGACAGTTACATCATCTGCAAAGGGCAGAGTGGTGCAGTCTTAACATACATCACTGTCCACAACCCCTGACAACTGACAAATGGAATGGGATTAAATGTAATGCTCCTTGCTGATTGTGCAATGGTGGAGTTATTAGTGTCTTATGCTCCTGAAGGTGGCTGGATGTTGTAACTGGCAGTTGGTCACCTGCAGTAGCCTTTCCTGTTGTTGGGGGTGCATGCTCTGATGTAATAATCTACTTGGCAATGCAGTGGTCGGGGTGAAGTGCTTGTTTCCACACCAAATGGCTTTCTCTGCTGCAACCTCTGTTCTGAATCTTGGCTTTCTGCATTTCTCCCCCCTCTTTTGGAAACCTGGTCCTCCGATTTGGTAAAACATTAACACAGGCAATATTATTTACGGTTACTTACACTACCCTTTTTCAGTCGTAGCATCCTTTGCACTAAGTGTGTTTACAGTAGATGTCCCTTTTGATTAAACTTTGCACTCGGCTTTCTTGTTGGGTCTTTGCTGAAGTGTGATTGGCGGTGCCATGGGTTCTGCTCGGGATCTGCAGATGGAAAGTGGGTAGTGTTCGGATTTGGGTGATCTTTCATTTGAAATGGTAATATACAAGGCCAATAACAGATGGCTCTGGTAAAGATCCCATTTTTGATGAGCTGGCGGCAGTGCTCTGTCCTATACTTCATCACATAATGAAGAAGATATTCAACTGTTATGCTGTCATTCTGAGCAGCTATCATTCAGTCTAGGGAGCCGAGCGGGATAGGGTCTTCCCTCGGCTCACCATTCTTTGAAAATTGCATCCTCGCGATCACTTTGACCTCTTGAATTTCTTTGTGGCCTTTTTTGCCCTTCCCTCAGTTGATGGCAATACATCTTGTGGGGGAGTCATTCTGTCCATCCAGGATGATGATCAGTCAGACCATCTCACTGAACACCAGGCTGCAAGCTGTTCCAGCCCGCATTTTCCTTCCTCGCTTCACCTCTTCTCTTTGTAATGTCTACATCCTTCCGTCATTTGATGCCACCAGGGCAGACTTCCTCTAGTTTATTGGTTAATTCCCTCACCCCTTTTTGCTGCTTGGTAACTTTACACCACCCCATCTGGGGCTCTTCCAGAACCTGTTACAGATGTGCGCTCTTGGCAGACTTTCTCAGTCAACTCAACCTCATCTGCCTTAACCCAGGAGCACCCATGTTCTGCTTGGTCTCCATAAACAGCTATTCCGATTTGTACTGCCCAGCTTGGCTGTCATCTCGAGTGGTCCGTTCTCTCTGACATATACTCGAGTGACCATTTCCCATGTGCTACTTGTTTGCTGACTCCTCCTCCACCTATTTATATACACGGCTTGCAGCTTTTTAAGTTCAGCTGGAGGTGTTACTCCTCCATGATGACTTTCACTGAACATTTCCCCAATTGTAGAATGCCATCTTACCATGTCGTGTCCTGGTCTCTTGGTGGACTGAGGCGTGCCACAGCACAATTTGCATGCGAAGATGTGCTCTCCATGTTTTTACCTATTATCTTATGATGGCGAATTGCATTTGTTATAAACCGCTGCGTGCACAGTGTTGTCGCATTCTTCAGGGTTCCAAAAAAGCTAGCTGGATTTCATTTATTAGTTCTTTTAACAGTTCCACTTGCCCTTCTGTCATGTGGGACAGCTTCTGGTGGCTCTCTTGGGTCAAGGTCCATTATCCAGTTTCCGGCCTGACTATAGTAGACAATGTCATAATGGACCCTGTTGCTATCTCCAACACTTTGGGCCTCTATTTTGCGGGGATTTTGAGCTCCTCCCACTAGCACCCTGCCTTCCTTCATCAAGAAGTCTTGGGTGATACCCTTCTTCTCTCAGAATTGTGAGTGCTACAGTGCCACCTTTATGATGCGGGAGCTGTAGCATACTCTTACTTTGTCCTGATCTTCTGCCCCAGGGCTGGACAATGTTCACATTCAGATGTTACTAGCACCTTTCTATTGTGGGCATCCACCCTCTCCTTCATACATACAGTTACAAACTCGCATTCAGGACGATGACAGTTCAAACCCGTGTCTGGCAATCCTAATTTAGGGTTTCTGTGATTTCCCTAAATTGCTTCAGACAAATGCTGAGATGGTTCATTTGAAAGAATTTCCCCATCTTTCCCTAATCCGATGGATATAATGACCTCGCTGTTTTGTCACCTTCCCCATATACCAACCAACCAGCAGATGCTGGCGTGAAGCCACTGCCATATCCATATCTAAGCCCAGTAAGGACAAATGCCTTTGCTTTAGCTATCGTCCCATTTCTTTCACCACCTGTGTTTGCAAGGTGATGGAACTTACAATGTTTACCTAACTGGTATGGTGGCTCGAGTCTCGCTATTTCTAACCACTTCACAATGTGGATTTCGAGTGCACTGTTCTGCAGTTGACCATCTCGTAGCGGTTTCTTGTGGAAATACCAGACTGTGGCCGTGTTTTTTTTGATTCAGAGAAATGCTACTGGAGGACTGGTATCCTCCATGCTCTCTACACGTGGCGCACTTGAGGCTTCCTGCCCCATTTCCTTCCGGAATTTTTCGAGTACCGAGTTTTCAAGGTAAGTGTGGATTCTGTCTTGTCGGGCACCTTTATCCATGAAAATGGGGTGCCTCAGCGCTCCGCCCTGAGCGTCGTCCTCTTTGCTTAGCCATTAACCGCATTATATCGTGTCTCTCACTGGACATCTCCGGTTCCCTTTTTTCTGACGATTTTGTTATCTATTGCAGTTCATCATGAACTTCTCCATCGTGAGGCATTGGCAGTGCCTTTCACTTTACCATTGACAAAGCCATTTGTATGAATTTCTGGCAGTGCAACGGGTTTCTTCCACTGTCTTTACATCTTGGCCTGTTGCTCTTCTTTTCATTGAAACTACAAAATTGCTCAAGCTCACATTCGATTGGAAACTTTCTTGGTCCTTCCATGTATTTTACCTGGCCACCCACTGTACCTGGTCTCTCAATGTTCTACATGTCCTATGTAGTACTTCCTGGGGAGAAGTATCAGACCACCGTCCTCGATTTGTACCGATCCCTTGTCCATTCGAAACTAGACTGTGGATGTCTCGTTTATGCATCTGCTGTGTAGGTACGTGGTGAACCCCCCCCCCCCCCCCCCCTCGTATGTAGAAGGACGATGAAGATGTACGGCTTTATATATGAAGATATATGAAGTATTACGAGCGTTACATATCGTGTGTGCCTGAATAATAGTGTATGAAGTATTAAGAGTTTTATGTATCATATATGTGCCTGAATAATAGGATATTTAACAACAGTATTAAGTATTTTTATTGAAGTGGAACCAAGTAAGGAGGGTTTTTACAAGGACTGGTGTCCTTGAAGTCGGCTGCCTGCATTTCCAATTGCAATGTAAGAGAGGAAGTCTGAATAGCCTAAATTCGTACAAGCAGAATATTTCTAATAATGCAGTTTTAATACACTTTAAAAAAATTTCCATTCGCGTGTATATATTTCTTTTTTTATTATTATTACAACACACCGCACATCCGTCTATCTTAAGCCACCTAAATACAATCTTATCATCTGTCTGGTTGAAAGTCTCTGTGCAGAAGCTGCTGAACTACTACTTTCATATGGCTGTTGATGTTCTACTAAGCAGATATGCATGTCATTTGACTGCCATTCCTGGCCCGCCCATCCTATGCCTACTTCTTCGGTGACTTCTTCGACCATCAGTATGGGACGTCTCTCTCTTCTCTATTACCTCCTGGAGTTCGTTTCTGACTATTGCTCCAGCAGCTTAACTTAGTGCTACCAGCCACTTTCCCAATGGGTGTGAACCCTTCACCATCTTGGCTTTGTGCAGCAGCCTGTGTTCACTTTTGGCTTCATTTGCCTTCTAAGGAAACTATCCCGATTTGGTCTATCACTGTAAGTTTCTCGGCCTTCTGCATGGAACTTAGCAATAGTACCTTTGTGTACACTGATTGTTCTCGAACTGATCGTGGTGTCAGGTGTGCCTTCATCATTGACACGGATGATTTTCGATAGCGGCTTCCGAAACACTGTTCAGTTTGTATAGTAGAGCTCTTCACCCTGTATCAGGCCATGCAGTACATCTGGTAACACAGGCTTTTCAATTGTGTCATCTGCTTCGATTCAGTGCCCCTCAGAGCCTCTGTACACTGTGCACCATCCATCCTTCAGTGTAACGGGTTCAAAAAAGCTATCACTTGCTTACTTTTGAGGGAGCCACTGTGATGTTTATGTGGGTTCCTGGTTCCTGTTGGTCGGACAGGAAACAAAGCTGCTGACAATGCTGCCAACGCTGCAGTTCCCCCACTTCGGCCCACTAGTGCTTCCATTACTTCCAGTGATCTCCGTATTGCCAACTGTCAACAGGTGTTGCCACTTTGGCATCGCCATGGGTCTTACCATTATGGGAACAAGCTTCGAAGAATTAAACCTTCATCAGTGGCTTGGCTGATCTCCTTTTGGCTCTCTAGCTGTGAGGTTGCATATTGGGCACTGTCGTTTTAGCCATTACCATTTCTTGAGTGGTGATCCCCCAACGCTTTGTGCAGATGTCGTCAACCTTTGACAGTTTGCCATTTCTTGACCCGGTGGCCTGTTTTTAACCGCTTGTGTTCTAATGTATGTTTGCCGTCTGAGTTATCGGCTGTTTTAGCACGACACGCGGGCTGTCGACTGCATTTTGCTTTCTATCCATTGTAGCAATATGGTGAAGAACATGTAATCTTTGGTTTGGAGACTCCCTATGGCATATTTTGTGGACCTTTCTCCAGGAGGAAGTCCTTGTTCTTAGCTCTCTTTCTTTTCATCCCTTGGGCTGAACATTTGGTTGTTTTTACCTCCTCTTTCGTATCAGTGTTCTAAGGTTCTGCCATGGGCCCGTATGATCTTAGTTATTTCTATGCACTAAAACAAAACAAACAGGGTCAGGTCTGTCATGTTGTTGAGGTTGTAAGTTTCTTGGTGGGGAGGTTCCCTTGGGTTAGGTCTGTTAAGTAAACTGAGGTGTGGGTAAGGTTCAAGATAGTGGTTACTGTTACAGTAGAAGGTAGCTGGAAAGTGGGTCCAGGAATGAGGCTGTAGGTGCCATTAATTAACATTACCTCTCCATGTAATTTTGAAGTTGTGTGCCTCCTTGTTGGCCATGTTTATAGCCGGTGATGATTATAACTACTGGTTGTGCAACAGCATCCACCCAATGTAAGTTTACTTTGCAGTAAAATTCTGTTTTCCCCACAGTTATTTCCTTAGGGTGTGTTTCCAGGTCTTCCTGGTAGTGGAATAATGAGTTTGCATGAGTTAGGTATGGTGTATACCTGCTATTATAACCTTCAATCACCAATAATTGCGTGGATATTCAAACACACTCGCTTAGAAACAATAGCTTGTTACATGATAACAACTCAGTATCTCTTATTCGACTGCCGTGCCATGGCATGCGGCCGGCGCCGTTCGTAGCTAGGTGGCGCTCCCGCGCTCAGCTGAGTTGCGGAGCGCCTCTATCGCCGTTTGCGCGTACTGTCGTGGCGGCACTGTTAAATGTCGTGGCACTATCACAACACTTTCCCCCCTTGAAGGGGGGGGGAAACACTTCCTTGGAGACATGGACAGTGCGGAGACATCCATGGCCTCTTGTGAGGCCCCGAGAAGATCCCGCAGAGAGACACGAGAGTATGGTCGAAAATGTCCAGGACGGAAGCTCGTGCGTGGAACGTGCCTCCTGGACGAGATGAGGGGTGAAAACTCCGGAGCAGCATCCATAGGTGTCGTGGAGTGTGCTCCAGCGAGATGGGTCCCTGAGTAGGCTGCGTCGCGACTGGGGCTGGTTCCGGCGTACTCGGAAGCGGTAGCGACGTCGGCTGCATCAACACGTACGGTAGATCGGCAGCAGCGACAGGACTGGCTTCTCGGGCTGGTGGAGGCGAAGGAAGGGGCGGTGGCACCGCCGCGGCCACCACTCGTGGGCGCATCTGGTCGTAATGCCGAACAACCATGCCGTCGTCCGTACGTATTTCACAAAGCCGGCAGCCGCGAAGAGCCTTGACCACCCCTGGAATCCATTTAGGGCGAGAGCCATACCCTTGTGCCCACACGTCGGTGCCCTCCGAGTATTTTCCCGCACTAGGGGACACAGCACAAGGCCTGACAGGGTGAAGCAGGTGCAGTAGAGTGCGTGGTTGGCGGCCATGCAAGAGTTCAGCAGGGCTGCGATCACCCAGAGGCGTGAAGCGATAAGAACTCAGAAATTGCAGCAGAGCGTCATCTGTGGAAAAATCACTAAGGAATTTTTTTCATCTGGCTTTTGAAAGTGCGGACAAGGCGCTCGACCTCCCCATTCGATTGCGGATGGAAGGGCGGTGCTGTAACATGATGAATCCCTTGTCCAGTACAAAAATCACGGAAGGCCTGCAAAGAGAACTGAGGGCCATTGTCCGTGACGATCGTGGATGGAAGACCTTCTAGCGCAAAGATTTTGGACAAAGCCAGCGTCGTCGCCGCAGTGGTGGGCGACTGACATCGAACAACAAATGGAAACTTCGAGAAGGCGTCAATCAACAGTAGCCAATAACTACCGAGGAAGGGGCCAGCAAAGTCAGCATGCACCCGTTCACATGGCTGTGCCAGATCAGGCCACGGAGAGGGCATTGTACGAGGTGCAGCCAGTTGTTGAGCACACTGACCACACGCAGCAACCATGTGGGCGATGTCCAAATCAATACCGGGCCAATAAACGTGCCTGCGGGCCAGGGACTTAGTCTGAGAAATACCCCAATGGCCTTCATGCAACAGTTTGAGAACATCTTTGCGAAGAGAGGCTGGCACCACGACCCGTGGAGATGCGCCATCCGTGGCCAGAACAACAGCACCATCATGAACAGACAGGCGAAGGTGCAAGGCATGGTAGTTGCGAAGGGGATCCGATGCCCGGCCCTTGGTCCTGTCCGGCCAACCCCGTTGAACAAAGCCGATCACCTGACGCAGGACCGGGTCCCGCGCAGTAGCCGACGCGACCTGTGAACCTGTAAGTGGAAAACCCTCGACCGCACAACATTCTTCCTCATCAGTGTGGAAACAGAGTAGTTCATCACGATCGAAAAACGGGTCGGGGCCCATCGGCACTCACGACAATGCGTCAGCGTTGGCGTGCTGGGCCGTTGGGCGATAGTGAGTCTCATAGTGAAAACGAGACAAGTATAAGGCCCAACGTTGCAGGCAGTGAGCTGCCTTATGCGGAAGCGACGCCGATGGGCTGAACAGAGAGACCAGCGGCTTGTGGTCGGTGATGAGGTGAAACTTAGAACCAAACAAAAAAAGCTGAACTTTTTTAGAGCATAAATGATAGCAAGTGCCTCCTTTGAGAGTAACGCCGTTGCGCATCGTTGAGGGTCTTGGAAGCATAGGTGATGGGTCGTTCCGACCCATCCTCATACCGATGGGCGAGAACAGCCCCTAGGCCATACTGTGACGCGTCAGTCACCAGAACCAAGTGCTGACCCGGACGGAATGTGGCAAGACAAGGCGCCGACTGCAAATGAGCCTTCAGGCGGACAAAAGCCTGCTCACACTCTTCGGACCAACAGAAAGGGACGTTTTTGCGTAACAGCTGATGCAGAGGATGAGCTACCGCCGCCGCGGATGAAATGAATTTGTGATAATAAGCAATCTTGCCTAGAAATGCCTCAAGTTCTTTGACCGTAGACGGCCGAGGTAGAGCGTTAATGGCCGCAACGTGCTGACGTAGAGGACGTATACCCTCACGGGACAAGTGGAAACCAAGATACACAATGGAGGGTTGGAAGAACTGTGACTTGTCCAGATTGCACCTCAACCCAGCCGAATGCAAAACCCGAAACAGTGAACGCAAATTGCGAAGGTGCTCCTCAGTGGAGGCCCCCGTGACAACAATGTCATCCAGATAGTTTATGCAGCCGGGAACGGAAGCCGTGAGCTGTTCCAAAAACCGCTGAAAAATGGCTGGCGCGCTAGCGACGCCAAATGGTAACCGCTGGTACTGATACAACCCACAAGGAGTGTTGATGACGAGAAATTCCTTGCAAGAAGCATCCAATGGAAACTGATGGTATGCCTCCGATAAGTCAAGTTTGGAGAAGAACTGGCCCCCAGCGAGCTTGGTAAATAACTCCTCAGGATGGGGAAGAGGATAAGTGTCAATGAGGCTCTGAGCGTTGACAGTGGCTTTAAAATCACCACACAATCGCAGACTCCCATTTGATTTAGAAACCACCACGATTGCCGATGCCCATTCGCTGGAGGTAACAGGAAGGAGAATCCCTGAAGCTGTTAACCTGTCTGTCTCAGCCTTGACAGGTGCACACAATGCCCCCGGAATAGGGTGTGCCCGGAAAAACTTAGGGCGAGCTGTAGGTTTAAGAGCAAAATCCTTGGCACGACCCAGACCAGCAGAGAACACGGACGAAAATTCAGAACACAATTCATCCAGCTGTTGATACAGAATATCCTCAGATATGAGGTGCACATCATCATCAATGGAGAACCCGGACAACTGGAAAGCATCATAACCGAACAGGTTTTCAGTGCCCGCATGATCCACCACATAAAACGTGAGGGGCCTAACAACAGACTTGTAGGCAGTGGAAGCATCAAACTGGCCAATGATAGGAATTTTCTGTTGATTATAAGTTCTCAGATTTCGCGTAACTGGAGACAAGGGAGGGGAGTCCAACTCCAAATACGTGCGAGAATTAATGAGAGTTACTGCAGAGCCAGTGTCCACTTGCATGCGAATGTCTTTATCCAGAACAGGAACAGTAACAAACAACTTATTTGTTTGAGAAAGCACACAGTTAACATCCATGTCCGATGCCTCGTCCTCGTCGACAGGAACTTTAGGGGACGACACACAGAAGCGATGTGGCCTTTTTTCCTACATGAATTACATGTGGCCCAACGTTTTGGACACGCGGCCTTGTCATGCTGTACGAAACAATGTGGACAAGAAGGAAGTGCGGAACAAACCTGCTTCTGTGATTGCTGTTTTCGCTGCGAGCGTTGCGGCCCAAAGCGACGTTGTTTACGCGAGTGAACCGCCGTAACATCTTCGTTTTCCTGTGAAACAGGCAAATTGTCAGTGTCGAAAGTTGACTGTACAGCGCCTACATCACACCACGCGTCTATTTGCGCACCAGCAGCGTGAGACACTTCAAAGGATTGAGCGATGCTTAGAACTTCCGACAACGACGGGTTTGGCAGTTGTAGGGCACGTTGCCGAACTTCTTTATCAGGAGCAAGCCGTAGAATAGCATCCCTAATGATTGAATCAGCATAAGACTCATGATGAGTGTCCGTGACAAACTGACATTTCCTACTGAGACCGTGTAGTTCCGCTGCCCTAGACCGGTAAGATTGATGGGGCTGTTTACGACACCGGTAGAACGCCACGCGGGTGGCAACGACGTGGGTGTTTTTGCGGTAATAGTTAGACAATAAGTCACACATTTCTTGGAAGGACAGAGAGGCAGGTTCCCGCAGAGGGGCTAACTGAGATAGCAGCTGATAAATCCGTGGGGAAATCCAAGATAGAAATGACGACTTACACATAGGAGCGTCGACAACGCCGAAAGCCAAGAAGTGTTGCCGCAAATGCTTCTCATAATCCTCCCAATCTTCAGCGGCCTCATCGTAAGGAGGGAATGGAGGCGGAGAAGAAGAAGACAGACGATGAGTAAGCGACGTCGACAACGCCTGAATAGCAGCCGTCAGCTGTGTTTGTTGTTCAATGAGTGCTTGCATAAGCTGTTCCATGTCTGCCCCGTCACGAACACACAAATCCACAACACAGTGAAAATATCCGACCTCGTCGCCAAAAAGTATTATAACCTTTAATCACCAATAATTGCGTGGATATTCAAACACACTCACTTAGAAACAATAGCTCGTTACATGATAACAACTCAGTATCTCTTATTCGGCTGCCGTGCCGTGACATGCGACCGGCGCCGTTCGTAACTAGGTGGCGCTCCAGCGCTCAGCTGAGTTGCGGAGCGCCTGTATCGCCGTTTGCGCATACTGTCGTGGCGGCACTGTTAAATGTTGTGGCACTGTCACAACACCTGTTGTGTGTGTGTGTGTGTGTGTGTGTGTGTGTGTGTGTGTGTGTGTGTGTGTGTGGGTGGGTGGTTTTTTTTTTTTTTGGGGTGAGGGTGGGTGGAGGCGGGGGTGGGGGAGGCAGATAGTAATTGACAATGCAGCAATTCTTGTGCTGAGAGCAGGATGGTAGGACTGTTGGTTTGGAGTTACTAACAGTATTTTGTGTATTTTCTGTTGTACAAAGCTCCTGAGGGATTTGAACCTGCAAGTGAGCACCTTCTATTGTGTTGGCCATGGTAGCCATGCTATGGTAGAATGGTAAGGACTCTCTTTTTGGTGGTTACCAAATTTCTAGCGGCAGAGGCAGCTTTTCCTGAATCTTGGGTGGTAACAGTACGGGTGTTGTGTGTCCATGATCTGAACTGTGGGTAGTAGCACTTTGTGCAGTTAAGTAGTTTCTCTGCAGGTGTCGTAATCCGAGAGAGTGCGGGATAGCCTGGCAGTTGGTAATTGTGTATCCACATTGTCTAGGTTGTGCCTCAATACTAAGTTGTGGTTCATAGCATCTGTTGTGGATTGTACATGGGTCAGCAGTGTTCTTGATAGAGATCACAGTTGCTGGTGTTATTTACCATGTCATTCTCTAGGCTGGCACGCGGGCAGGAATGCAAGTCTGTTTCATTCTGGTTAGCATCTTTGTCAGCTCACAGCTGTTGCAAGGTTATGATGATCTTTTTTGTGTCCTCTGATTGGGTTGCACCGAAGATGGTTTTTAGACTGTGACCACCTGTGTTTATGGAACCTGTTTTTTATTGTACCCATGGAACTATCTTTGTGGTCGAGCTAACTCCGTAGTTTGAGTAAAAACTGGTCGCGGTAATTGGTACTGTCCCTGGACATCTTCACACTCTACCGTGTTACCTATCATAGCTTATAGTGTGTCAAAAGTATCTTCCAGCCACCTCATTTCATTGTTTACTGTCCAAGTATTGAAATCTAGCTTTAAAGTTCACTGACGGTCTGACATGATCATGTGTGGTTGTTGTGTGAATAAGAATCTTTCCATGAAATGATGTATCTCAAGTGCTTGAGTCATCCTGCACCAGCTCAGCAGTCCCATTAGGACAAATATCTTGCATGCTCATTTTCCTCACTGTCCAGGGCTTGATGCCTGGCACTGCAACTGCCTTTTCTTGCTTGGGGGTCGGGCCACTCCATTCTCGTAGGGAATGGATAACCTAGTGTTTGTCCCAGATCATTGCCGAAGTGCATAGTGATGTGTCAGTTTAGTGACTGTGCTGTTCTGATTCTCCTACCTCTTCCTTTTTTTTGTTCCTACTTATCTCAGATACTACCCCCTCTCCTTTGGCGGAAGCTGCCTAAAGGGGAGATGGAACCGATGTGAACAGCTGTGGTATGATTTGGAAACCATAACTTTATGTTTACTGGTGACTGCATCTCAGTCACCTGAAACAACCTTTGGAAATGCATCACAAATTTCTTTTTCCCTTTAGGTACGTATGGGTTGGTTAACATGATTTGATATTTTGGTAATAGTGCTCTTTTGTTATGAGCCCTCTCCTGCCACTCTCAAGCTTTCCAGTTCATTTTCTGTACCTGTTGCCAAATTATTTTCATCTGGGGTGGGGTGGGAAAGCCAAAGGGTGAAGGTATCTTTCTTATGGGGATAGATGCTCTCCCCTCCCCGCCTCCAAGCTCTGATGGAGTTAAAGAATTGGACTCCCCATTTACAAAAGGAGGTAAACCATCCCAATCCTTGTGCTGTGAATTACCATAACAACTTAACATTTTACTTATCATTATATGAACTCTCTTGTACGACCATTCACTTAGAGATTCAAAGCATTGGTTCATAATTTGTCAATAAGCAAAAAGCGACACAAGTGTTCCATTAGCAGCAATAGAAAATTGTAGCGAAATGCAGGAAGATCTGCAGCGGATAGGCAATTGGTGCAGGGAGTGGCAACTGACCCTTAACATAGACAAATGTAATGTATTGCGAATACATAGAAGGAAGGGTCCTTTATTGTATGATAGTGGAACAAACACTGGTAGCAGTTACTTCTGTAAAATATGTGGGAGTATGCGTATGGAACGATTTGAAGTGGAATAATCATATAAAATTAATTATTGGTAAGGCGGGTACCAGGTTGAGTTTCATTCGTTGACAGAGGAGATAGATAAGATCCAGAGAAGAGTGGCGCGTTTCGTCACAGGGTTATTTGGTATTTAACAAACTCAAGTGGCAGACTCTGCAAGAGAGGCACTCTGCGTCGCGGTGTAGCGTGCTGTCCAGGTTTCGAGAGGGTGCGTTTCTGGATGAGGTATCGAATATATTGCTTCACCCTACTTATACCTCCTGAGGAGATCACGATCGTAAAATTAGAGATATTTGAGCGCGCACAGAGGCTTTCCGGCAGTCGTTCTTCCCACGAACCATACGCGGCTGGAACAGAAAAGGGAGGTAATGACAGTGGCACGTAAAGTGCCCTCCGCCACAAACCGTTGGGTGGCTTGCGGAGTATGAATGTAGATGTAGATTAGGTCAGACATGAAATTTGTTCCTTAATCAGTTATAATGGTTCGGGTGTGCCATACTTCAATAACCAATGATTCACCAGTGCATGAGCCACAGTTTCTGCCTGTTGGTTAGGCATCAGTATCATAGCTATAAAATGCGAGAACTGATCAGTGGCTTGGATCTGCTCTCCAGGCACATGAAAAGCAGTTTCTTGACCTAACACTCGGTACTGTGGTTGCATGTCATCAGTCAGTATATTTGTGCCACTCTGCATTCTGTTGTTGTACATCCTGTGTACTGACTGAACAGAATAGCCATAGACCTGCCTTCATATTTCACTTCACACATCAGCTGACACTATCATACATAACCCACATTGTGTTTGCCTGTAAAGAAGAGTGTCTTTCCTGCAAAAGTACTAACTGTTACTGCCTTGCGAGTCACTGACAATCTGGGTCACAACTTTGTGCTTGCCTTCAAATGTCAATGTCGACACCAGCACATGCTACAACGTGAATTTTGTTACTCAGGCCATCCATGTGTGACCACTCCAAACGAAGTACCACTTCGGAATCAAATTTACTGATATGTAAAGCCCAAGTCGTCAACCTGATGGATGGATCTTTAAGAACTAGTAGCCATCAAAGCACTGCACGATTCATAATCTATTTGAAATGTCTACCATACAAATAGCGTCCGAAGTTTGTTACACAGAGAATGGATGCAAGCATTTCCTTTTCAGTTGTTAAGTAGTTTTTCTCAACTAAATTTAGGTGCCTAGACATGTATACTATGGGATGCACATGGCCATTGATTTCGTGACCCAGAGTGCACTTGAGCAAAATTGCTCGAATGGCAGGATAATATGAACTGTTTTTGAAAATCAGGGAAAAGAAGAACCAGTCTTGAAGTTAATAAGTCTTTTAATTTTTCACATGCCACCTCACAATTTTCAGACCATTGAATTTTACTCCTTTTTGAAATAATTGTATAAGCACTCTTGGAATTTTAGCTAAGTGTGGTATGAATATTTCGGTAGAAATTTTCTAAGCTGAGATGGGATTGTAATTCTTTAAACCACGTAGTTGGGTTAGTACTTATGCCATCCTGTCTGATAATGTGCTCTAAATAATGAACTTCAGGGGAAATGAAATGTCATTTTTGTAAAGTAAGTGTCAGTCTTGTTGATTGTAATTGATCAAAAACTTCACAAAAGTGTTGTTGATGTCCCGGGAATGTCTTCAGCAAATAGTTATGTCACCCAGATACACAAGACACTGTTTTGACTCTAAACCTCACAGTACCTTGTCCAAAAGCCTGTGAAAAGCCACTACTGCGTTTTTTAGTCCATGAGACGTGCACCAATACTGTTAATCCATTAGTGGCCAGTATATTTTTAGTTAGGCCTAACATATATTCTGTATTTTTGGAAAACTGTGTCCTGGCAACCCAATTCATGGAAATTGGAAGAAATTTTGTTCACATGTTGCTCAAGTGTGAAATTTTTGGCCGTCCTCATTTGAGGACACTGGGTGCTTGGCAGTTGTTTTACCATTACACTACTTTGTAGGAAAAATGACAAGATATAAAGAAATTGGTATTAATAAACTAAAAATAACATTTCAAAACTATTATTTATTTTTAAAAAGAAAGATGATGAAACTTACCAAACAAAAGCGCTGGCAGGTCGATAGACACACAAACAAACACAAACATACACACAAAATTCTAGCTTTCGCAACCAATGGTTGCCTCATCAGGAAAGAGGGAAGGAGAAGGAAAGACAAAAGGATATGGGTTTTAAGGGAGAGGGTAAGGAGTCATTCCAATCCCGGGAGCGGAAAGACTTACCTTAGGGGGAAAAAGGACAGGTATACACTCGCACACACACACATATCCATCCACACATACACAGACACAAGCAATGTCTGCTTGTGTCTGTGTATGTGTGGATGGATATGTGTGTGTGTGCGAGTGTATACCTGTCCTTTTTCCCCCTAAGGTAAGTCTTTCCGCTCCCGGGATTGGAATGACTCCTTACCCTCTCCCTTAAAACCCATATCCTTTTGTCTTTCCTTCTCCTTCCCTCTTTCCTGATGAGGCAACCATTGGTTGCGAAAGCTAGAATTTTGTGTGTATGTTTGTGTTTGTTTGTGTGTCTATCGACCTGCCAGCGCTTTTGTTTGGTAAGTTTCATCATCTTTCTTTTTAGATATATTTTCCCCACGTGGAATGTTTCCCTCTATTATATTCCTATTATTTATTTTACAATAAGTAAGCTTTACAAAAGGTTTAACCTAAAAATTCTCAAAAACTAAAGTTTTGTTAAGGCCCGATATGATATTTGGGAAAAGCAATCCATACAGAGCGTAACATCCCACAATATGTTCTCGACTTTCCTTTGCAGTTCAGATACTGGTGTGGTCTTTGCTTTTTATGCTTGTGATGATGTGCAGCTTCTGGTCATACCATATATCTGGTTCATTGCTCCTGGAAGGTGAGATGAGTTTTGTTGGTCATTTCTTAGCTGACCTCATTTGAAGACCTTTCTTCAGGTATGTTCTCACAATCTGTCTTCTGAATTCTTTCACTGAAAGAGAAGTTCCACCATGCAATCTCTTGAAAGGCAAGTACTCCCGCAAAACAGTCATATTTGCCATCCTCATAAAAAGGCACCAGTACCAGTTTTTATCGTTCACTGCAGTGGTATGTTTCTCTATTAGCCCATCATGAAGATCAATGCCACCCAAGAAATTCTTGTTTATATTGAGTGCATGTGATTGTAGAACGCTGACCTTTTCTTTTTGGATAATTCCTGTGCTGGACTTTGATGGTAGGAAGCATTGTGTCGAAATTAGTTGCTAGTATAACACACTTATTGTCATTCGATTTTATGATCAAAACTTCCTTCTGTCTGTCAAATCTGAACTCAAAATTTCCCCTTTCTTTCTTTTTCATAACATTATCTGGTGATAGGGGCACCTCCTTGTCCTGCGTTCTCTTACAGTTCCACTGCACGGAATCCCAGTTCCTTCAGTTGGATGAGTTCGTTACGACTAGTAAAGTAACTGTCAAACAATACTTTGCAACTGTTCAGCTCATCAGTAATGGACAACATTTTCAAAACCACTTTGGAACTCAGTGTTAGACTTGCATTGTCATCATTCTGGTCCTTCCCACAGTACAGTAAGAAATTATAACAGAAGCAATCAGTACCACATACGACCCAAAGTTTATATCCAAAACGTACGAGCTTCAGTCTGATAAACTGCTATATTGGGTGAAGTCCATAGTATCTCACAATCATTTCATCAACTAGGTAGTACCTAGTTGATCTGGTACCAGATTTTCCTGAAAGCACCTCCCCCCTCCCCCCCTCCATTTTTGATAAATTTTTTTCCAGAGCTGCTGCTTATGGTTTTATTTTGAAAGATCTGTCACTCTTGTTGTCATTGGCTTTTTTTTTTTTTTTATCATCATTGAAATTTATTATAGATTTCAGTTCAAGATACCTGTTATGGCTCATTGCATTTTTCAGTATTTGAACATTGAGATCATCATTCTCGGACCAATAATCTCTTTCACTGGACAGTTTATGATAGCCAGTAAAGATCAAAAACCCAATGAATACAGGAATTTCATCAGGTAAAACTGAAAAATTTACTTTATTTTTACACTCCCTAGCATATGTTTCAGTTTCCTCTACAATCATACCTAAAACTTTTGAGAAAAAGAGTTCTTCAAAAACTTGTGTGGGAGAGAGACCATACAAATTTCCTTTCAGTTCATATGACAGGCAAGAAGCTTTTTTTGCTAAGTCAGGAAATGAATGTATTGATACCTGATCACACCATTTAACTCCCTCTTTATGGGCTCTTTTAGAAGAAGCACGAAGAGTCTCCTCATTGTCTCTCTCATGTAAAATTTCAGTAGCACTTGCAATCTCACTTACACATGTAATTGTTAACAATCCATCTTCAGTATTTTCCTCATTGGTCTGCTCGTATACATCTGGAGGTATAGCTACTATGTCTACTTCTATTTCTTCAGAAAATAAGTCTTCTACTGCCTCTTCAACAGTTTTAAATTTAAAAACATGGTGAGCCATGGCAAAGAAATCTGGAAAAGTCAAAACACTTAACATTTACCACAGAATTGCCCAGTGTCCTCAAACAACGATAGCAAGTTTTCAGGCTCTGTGCACAAAATGTTATAAACTATTTTCACCTTCATAATTACCAGCAACCAGAACATAACAGTGATTGTTAGCTTAGATTCAGCAGTGAAACTAAAAATAGAAACAACCAACAGGCTCTGCGAAAATGCTCCATTTCTGTTGAGTCTTCAACTGAATAACTATAGCAAAAAGATAATAGTGACAACCATTGTTGACAGAAAGCTTACTTAAAAAAGTTTGGTTTGGAGTAGGATACATTGTAATAATGATGGAGAAACGGACTGTCCTCATTGTAGGAAAATACACGCTAATGGGTTAATCATAGATTTTGCTGATTTTTGGATGCCACCTCTAATTGACGATATCTGGACCTAAGGTTCATAGTTGTGAAGTACTGAATTGTCCCCAATAATGTAGGGTATATTTACGTTAAGCATAGGCTATGCATCTGAAACAGGTTTCTTATTCAAGAACCGGTAGTCACAACAGAATCTGTACACTTTCCTACCATCTTGTGATTTTTCGGTACAATGATCACAGGTGCTTTATTGTCTGTTGGAATACGGTGCTGACAATTTGGCATGGCAGACATACGTGTAGGATGATCAAATATAGCTTCTCCATGTTTTCTCTTTCTTTTTCGCTGTAACTGTACTACTTTTCACTGTAACTGTGCTACTTTTCCCATCAGTGCAGACATACTGACGAACTGTAACAGTCCTGCACAGTTTGGACAAGAATTCCCTTTCCAATTTGTCCTTGTCCACAGTTTCTAAATTAGCTAACAGAACCTTATGTGGTAGTTTTGCATCCTCAGGGCTGAAATTATCAGTGCTTGTTGTTCCTTGAATTTTGCGAATGTAGGACAAGCTAAGTCATACAAAACACTCAGTTTTATCCAGTTCCTCATTTTCCAGCAATTGATCCTCGATACACAATGAATTTAGCAGCCGATCAGCTTCCACATCTCACCAGATCAACTTTCCAGTAACTTTCCAGTACCTTTCTGTATGATATACCATGTGTTGACTCTAAGGGCTTCATACACAGTTTATGCAGCTCCCTTTCACATAGAGGTATTCCCTGTGACAAAAATGGTTTTCCGGCCGTACAGCCAAGATGACATGGAGTCCCGTCTAGTTCTACAGTATGCTATTCTAAGTCAACTTAAGTGTGATGTGCAACTAGAAAATTGAACTGAAGTATGACATCGTAGCTGCTACAGATGTGTTCTCTGCATTCCTTGGTGGGTGTGGCTTTGTGGTGGCTGCACTGCTCACTAAATGTTGTTGCCTGTGCTGAGGGATAGCATTCTAGCTGGTATGAAGTACCTGTCAAAAATTATTTTTGCTCATCTTACAGTCTGATATCTTTCCTCAATAAAGAACTGAATTTCTTTTCGTTATTCATCATAGTTAACAGACTTCATCATATGAAGTAAAAAATTGCACAAAGTTTTCTTTAAAACTTTGTGCATGGTAGAAATGGAAATGTTGTGTGGCTAGGGCCTCCCGTCGGGTAGACAGTTCGCCTGGTGCAAGTCTTTCAAGTTGACGCCACTTTGGCAACTTGCATGTCGATGGGGATGAAATGATGATGATAAGGACAACACAACACCCAGTCCCTGAGCGGAGAAAATCTCCGACCCAGTCGGGAATCGAACCCGGGCCGTTAGGTATGACATTCCGTTGCGCTGACCACTCAGCTACCAGGGGCGGACCATGGTTGATTTTAACACATACAATACAGCATATGAAACACAGGTAAGATACCAGAGTTTTATTTAAAACTCAGGGCAGATGATCTCATTTTGTTCTCGAGTTGGCGATTTTTATATCAGATGGACAGTTGTGCATTACATGCTCGTTTCATATATTGTTCAAGATATTTATACAAGATTTTTTCTGCAAATGATAGCACGCAAAAAGGCACATATGTTGTAACGATAAATAGTCAAAACTTTGTCATTCATTGAGATATGGAGGTAACTCATCTGCAGCAGTGAGAGGTCAGCAGCTCAGGAAGCATACAGATGTCAATAGAACTGTAGAAAAATGCAAGCGGAGCACGTATTCGTGTCCACAGTACTTTATGTATGGCAGAGCAGGACATATATACACATCCACAACAGGGAAAGGGTTAATTCTACTTCCCTAAGTATGCCCATACCTGTTACAGACACCTGAGATAATGTATCCAACAGAAATTTACCTAACTTTTTATAATTTGTGCACTTGATCAGAAAAAAGTCCATCACTGATACTGCACAGGGTTGCCCCATGCTGTTACCAGGAGCATCACACAGTGGTTACAGGCCCCCTGTTTTGTTTAATGGTGGGCTACACGGACCACTCTGAGACTGTGTCATGTGCCCATGTAAATTCCCAGGCCTACAGTTCCTGTCTGAGTACCCGAACCATTTGCACGTTCGACATTGATGCTGCCTTGACACTGATATGACAGAAGTAATGGGGGTAGTGATATGCACATAAATAGATGATGGTAGTACCGCGTATACGAGGTATAAAATGCAGTGCATTGACAGAGCTGTCATTTGTGCCTAGGTGATTCATTGAAAAGTTTCCTTACATGATAATAGCCGCACAACGGGAATTAACAGACTTTTAACACAGAGTGGTAGTTGGAGTTAGCTGCATGGGAATTCCGTTTAGGAAATATCCCGAGATCCATGGTGTCAAGAGTGTGCCAAGAATACCAAATTTCAGGCATCACCTCTCACTATGGACAACACATTGGCTGACTGCCTTCACTTAATGACTGAGAGCAGCTGCATTTGTGTAGAGTTGTCAGTGTTAACAGACAAGCAACGCAGCATGAAAAAAATCTCAGAAATCAATGTGGGACCTATGACAAAAATACCTTTTAGGACAGTGTGTGTGAAATTTGGCACTACAGGCCACTGTCTCGAGTGCCTTTGCTAGCAGCACATTGCCTGCAGCACCTCTCCTAGGCTTGTGACTATATCAGTTGGACACTAGATGACTGGAAACCTTGGCCTGATCATATGAGTCCAGATTTCAGTTGGTAAGAGCTGAAGGTAGGGTTTGAGTGTGGCGTACACCACATGAAACCATAGACCCAAGTTGTCAACAAGGCACTGTGCAAGCTGATGGTGGCTCCATAATGGTGTGGGCTGTGTGTACGTGGAATGGACTGTTCCAACTAAACTGTACATTGACTGGAAACGGTTATGTTTTTCTACTTTGAGACCATTTGCAGCCATTCATGGACTTAAAGTTCTCAAAGAAATGATGGAATTTTTATATCCATGTCACTAAGCCACAACTGTTCGTTATTGATTTGAAGAACATTCTGGACAATTGGAGGGAATGATTTGGCCACCTAGATCACTTGACATGATCACATCGAACATGAGTCATAATTCAGATGTCATTTCATGCACAAAACCTTGCTCTGGCAACATTTTCGTAACTATGGACAGCTATAGAGGCAGCATGACCCAGTATTTCTATAGGGGACTTCCAAAGAATTGCTGAGCCCATGCCATGTTGAGTTGCTGCACTACACTGGATGAAATGTGGTCTGACATATTATGAGGTCTCCCATGATTTTTGTCACATTGATGTACAGTTCTTTTTCACAGAATCTGTGCGACCATGTCTGAAACACACAATGATTGCATTAAATACTACATTCCTTTCTTTCGGTCTAGTAATTTTGTCAATTTTTGCTAACAATGCTACATCCTCTACTGCTTCATTAAATGTTTTTGACAACTCTATTTGTACCTTTTGAGGATTACCATCAGGTAACCAGGGCTTTTTGCTCGCCTTCATTCAGAATAGCTCTTGTTCATTTTATCATTGTTCATGAGTTCATAAGGACCGTGTTGATTTTTATTAATGTGATGGTCAAAACTCTGCAAGGATTCCTCCTGTTTCTGCCATAACCTGTTGAGTTGCTCATGGTTATACCTTACTGTATTCATTTTTCTACACCTATCAGTTAACCCTTCCTGGAGGAGGTCCCTTAACTTCTCATGGCACATCAAATGAACTCTGCTATCACCTGTTCGTTTAAGCTTAGCCGTGCTTAATAACTGACCATCACTCCAATTCCCGAGTGAGGCAGCTGTATGCAGATTATCAAAGAATATAAATATATCCTCTCTACGTTTCCCAGAAAATGGAGCAACCGGTGCTGGGAAACTTGTATCAAAGACAGGTAAAGTATGGGGCAACATTTCCTATTTCTCCACCCGTAATTTACTGACTCTATATGTAACCATGCTAGCTGATCAGCCAAGTGCTATATTGCACTTAGACAACCAGACAGACTCCAAAAGATTGCTTAAATCATAGCATTAATGGCAGTGGAGCATCGCTTGTTGAACCTCTAACGCCGTCCATCTTCAAACTCAGCAACATGCTGACTCCAATTGTAGGTGGAGCGGTCATGGCAGAGAGCGGGCCATGGATTGCTGGATTGCTGCCAGTGAAGGTGGTGGTCCAGTTGAGGAAGGCATTGACAATGTGTACAAAGAATAATCATTGATTCCACTGAGCCAAGTGTGTTAGTCCTTGGCTGCTGACCAGGTATCCATGATGTTGATTCCACTGAGCCAGGTGTGATAGCCCCTGACTGATGACCACATGCTCTTGATGGCTGTTATTGTATTGCAGAAAGGCGTATAGTGCTGGCTCGCACCGTCACAGGTGGTGCCAAGAGAGAGATTGGCAGTGTCACACTCCAAGCCCCAGAACACAGGAGGCCCATGTTATATCCTTGGCGAGGTCAGGACAAGCCTGATTTCTTTATCTTGAACCTTAGCTGGTGGCGGGACGGATCGCTGTTCCCTGAACAGGCACTCGGGCAATGAACAGGGGTTCGAAGTCTAGAGGTAGCAGAGGCAGCTGGATCATTTGCATGGAGCTGATTGTCGTGAGCCGACCCTGCATTACTGTCCACAATGGCTAATGAGTAACACATGATGGCAAGAATGAACTTAAATGTGTTGCCGCCTACTGATTGTGTGATAGTGACATCATTAAGCTGTTGTGTCATTAAGTCTCATTGTGACCATGTTTGCTAAAGTATTGGTGTCTTTCCTTTCAGTTTGTTCATCATTCAGACTTGACAACACTGGAGTGTCTGTGCCACCTAACCATTGTGTCAGATGATAATGTATTGTTGCTTTACACTTCCGTCAACTCAACGTGGAGTTTTGCTGTCATTGCTTTTCTTAATATACAATGTTGTAATTACTGCATAACATTCCATTTTATTAGTGGGCTGCTTCATTTTGTTTTGGGACCTCTAGTGGTGTGCTATGGTACTAATGCATGGGGATTCTGATGTGATCTAAGCAATACAGATATGTACCTGGAGAAAAATAAAAAATTAAGTTACCACTTTTTTGAGATGATGATTAAGACTTGAATCCCCATATGCTATGTACAAATTTCTTAAGCAGTTTTTTCTGTTTGAAGCAAGAATTCTGCTTTCACAGACAAAATACAAATTAAAGAGCTAAAGATAACTAGCTATGTTTTTGCTGAAGTCACAGATCTCAAGAAAACTCTTCCAGGAATCAGTACCTTAAGGTAAAAAGAGCTGGCAAAATCTAGCTCAGACACCTTCACTTAGGTGCAAGTATGCAACTGGTAACTCCTACGCCTCTGAGAAAAGAGAACAGCGTTTGAACATAGTTAATTCATTAACATCATCTTCAAAAAAATTGGCATGAACAATTCCGCTGTCATACACATTCAGATCTGACTGAAGGAATGCACTTCCTTTTACAAAAGAACATTTCTCTTCCACATCTAAAAATACATGTATATAGAATAAAATGGGGAAGCAGGAGCCTTGGCACTAAATGTTACCTGTACCTGCATAGAATTGATGCTCATATTCAGTTGCTCATTAGGTTTTTTGTACTACGGTATGAAGTGATGCACTTCTGTGAGTTTTCTGTGCTATTAATCCATTTATTTATCTGACTCTTCCATAGATTTCATGGTGAGTTACTGTCGGCGCTCTGTTTCTGTAGAGCACTGACTAGGGCAAAAAGACAGGATTCTAGAAGAGAGTAGTGCCTTTGTTACGGCCTCTACATGAAAGATCCTAGAGTACTACTCCAATCCAAAAGGAAATTTTCACTCTGCGGTAGTGTGTGCGCTATATGCAACTTCCTGGCAGATTAGAACTGTGTGCAGATTTAGACTCAAACTTGGGACCTTTGCGGGCAAGTGTTCTACCGACTGAACTACCCAAGCATGACTCGTGACCCATCCTCACAGCTTTACTTCCAGCAGCACTTTGTCTTCTACCTTCCAGACTTCACAGAAGCTGTACTGTGAAGTTTGCAAGACTAACTTCTGGAAGAAAGGATTTTGTGGAGACATGGTTAGCCACAGCCTGGGGGATGTTTTCAGGAAGAAATTTTCACTCTGTAGCAGTGGGGTGTGTGCTGATATGAAACTTCCTGGCAGATAAAAACTGCCGAGTTTCTATGTGGCACACAGTTTCAATCTACCAGAAAGATTCGTGTCAGCACACAGCCCACTGCAGAGTGAAAATTTCTTTCTGAAAACATCCCCCAGGCTGAGATTAATCCATATCTCTGCAATATCCTTTTTTCTTGGAGAGCTGCTCTTGCAAGTTTCACAAGACAGCTACTGCAAAGTTTGGAAGGTAGGAGTCGAGGTACTGGCAGAAGCACAACTGTGTGGGTAGGTTGCAAGTCATGCTCGAGTAGCTTGGTCAGTAGAGAACTTGCTCGTGAAAGGCAAAAGTCCCGACTTCGAGTCTTAGTCCACACACAGTTTTAATCTGCCAGGAAGTTTTACTACTACAATGTTTATAGCCCGAAGTAGGTAGGCCTGACAGATGTGAAAGGAATTAGGAAAAAACTGCCAAGGTCGTAACAGGTTTGGATATAAAGTGCACGCAAGTCGTGATGTGGAAGCTCAGGATTTTCACGAAATGATTGTAATATTGCTGTTCACACAAAAGCCCACCATCTGAGGCCGAATCACCCTTTTGGTGTGCCACATCCTATACTGAATATTTCTGGAGCAATAAAACCAACTACTTACTCCGTTGTTGAACTTCATTACAACGAAACAAAATGAATACAGTATATATAGAAATTATTTGGACACTTGAAGCTTGCACTGTTCGACTCTACAGAAGAGTCAGGTAAATAAATGGATTAATAGCACAGAAAACTCTTCCATAAACACAGAAGTGCTATTGAGTGGAGAATTAAAGACTGATCTGGAGCTAGAACTTCATTTAATATTGTTCACCTTATTATTTCATTAATGAAACAAAGCAGTAGGCTATGCCAGAAATATAGACTCTTAGACAATGTGCAAATAGTGTGTTTTAATATGACAGTGTGCCATCTTAGGCAATTTATAACACTTAAAACACCTGATAATGGCACTTTGAAGCCGAAATCATGATTGTGTAAGTGTAAATGTAACATTGTAAATAAACAACAGTCCAATGGCAGTACTGACTTTAAAGAGATTCCCCTATAACTGACAACCATCAAATAGCCTCCCAGCTGCAGAGACCTTATTATTTATACATGCTTGTTGTGGACAGTAAAGGGAACACTTGTTCCAAAACTGCATCTATCATTATGACTACAACACTGTTTATATAATTGTTATTCGAATACTAACCAAGGGCCCAAGTTTTCCCTAAATATGTCTTTCATCTCAGGATTCGAAGACCCAACTGGAACTGCATCTGATTTGTGTAGCGATCTTTGCTGGGGTGGGTAGTGGGGAGGAGGGGGAGGGCTACAGTAAGGAGTGGGGAGATGGTGGGATAGTATGGTAGGGCTGAAGATACTAATGCTGGTGCTGCCTGAGGGACATGGTAGGGACAGGATAGTGCCCTACTAAGTGCATCATTGGGAGGATGTGCTGAGATGGAAGGTATGTGTAGGGCTGGAGAGGGGGTGAGGGATGGGATAGGTAGCCGAAGGGCAAGTACTAGTGAAGTGTCACAGAAGTTGATGTGGGATAGGGTGTACTCACTCTTGGCCTAGACTGTAAAGATTTTGTGAGTGAATTTCACCCAGGTGAAGCTTTTGGAGCTCTGTGTGATATGTGGCCCATGAATAGTTTAGCATATGATGAAATGCAAGTTTCCAATGCTGTACTACACTTTCGTTCGTAGACGATACCTTCAAGGAAGAAATTATTGTTGATGAGGACATAGCTTGTCATAGTGACCAGGAAGGAGGTTGTAGGTTTAGAGTCAGATGGGCAATGGGAAAGGTAGTGTTCAATAGCGGTAAGGCCATGTGCGTTGTAGATGTTAGTGGAGAAGGAAGTGACATCAACAGTGATCAGAAAGACCGCATGTGGTAAAGGAACAGAAGCTGTGGAGTGTCGGTAGAGGAAATTGTTAGTGTCTTTTATGTTGGAGGTTATGTTACAGGTAACAGGCTAAAGGTGTTGGTACACATGGGTAGATTTTCTCTCTGGTGCACAGTGGGATGTCCTAGGTGGTTACTCTATTAAATAAGACACTAACAATTTCCTCTACTGACTCCTCGCAGTTACTGTTCCTTTACTGCATGATACCCTGCTCGTCACTGTCAATTCCATCTCCCTCTACACTAACATTCCTAACGCCCATGGCCTTGCCACCCACCCGCAATTATTTTGTCTTTGAAGATATCACCTACAAACAAATCTCTGGCACTGCAATGGGCATCCACATGGTATCATTCTTTGCCAGCCTATCCATGGACCACATAGAGGGAGGGACCTTTTTTAACAAACTAGAATTCCAAACCCCTCATGTTGTTCAGATTCATTGATGGAACCTTGAGGATCTGGGCCAACAGTGAGGATACCACTATCGACATTCTTTCAGAAACTTTTAGCGTTTCGCCTACTTTGTTTCTTCATTTGTTGATGGTCCTCGGTGTCGACACTGGCTGAAAAATGGGGTTTGTAATTCTGCCCCTGACTGTTGTAAATGATTTAGCCGACAGATGCACAGTTGTGTTCAGTCTTTCACTTTCACAACCCCCCCAATAATCCACAGTTACATATGGCCAGTGCACTATTTTTCTAACTTCCCATAATCCTCATTAATAGTTAGCAGATGAATATCCACATAATGCTTCAGTAGTTTACTGTTGAACTTCTACGAGCAGTAAAAGCATGACCACAAAGTTCACAGTTTTTGAAGAATATAAAAGTACGTATGGAGCAGACACTTGTCACTGTTTTAACACACGGCCTAATTGTGTAACAGTTATTACACTGTTGATACATTGTTGTCATTCTAACCAACACAGGTTTCTCATCTGAAACTCGGCCATGGACTTACTGTCTCGTGGCCAGAAGTTGGGCCCTTATATATCCTCACAGTAATAGGTACTGAAACTACACATTGTTCGAAGCTAAATTTGCAGAAATTACGAAGTTTCTTCTACTTCAAGGGTTAAGCCGAATTATTTCTTTAAATGACGAAATTAACAAATATCGTTACACAAACAATACTTTTGATAAAACTGTTAATTACTTTGGAAATAATTAAGGGCTGGTTTTGGTAACATGTTTCTGACTAGAGCCAAATAGATACTTTAAGAATACTAGCATTTCACCTTCCAAATGTTTAAAATTAGTACAGAATTTATATTTGTCTATAAGTCAACAATAGACTTAAAAAAAAAGCAAAACCACTCCGTCTTCAGGCCACAAGTGGCCTACCAGGACCATCCGACTGCCGTGTCATCCTCAGTGGAGGATGCGGATTGGAGGGGCGTGGAGTCAGCACCCAGCTCTCCCGGTCGTTACGATGGTATTCTTGATCGAGGCCGCTACTATTCAGTCGAGTAGCTCCTCAATTGGCATCACGAGGCTGAATGCACCCCGAAAAATGGCAACAGCGCATGGCGGCCTGAATGGTCACCTATCCAAGTGCCGACCACACCCAACAGCGCTTAACTTCGGTGATCTCACGGGAACCGATGTATCCACTGCGGCAAGGCCGTTGCCATAATAGACTTTAAGCTACGAAACAATTACTGATTTCACACTATAATGAAAGATACTAATTAGTAATAGTCAAAATAAATTAGAAAATTACATACATAAAATTAGGCCCAAAATTAGATCTGGTGTTATTTACTTTAAAACTGAGGGCCAACCTTTCTCTTTTATGGAAATGCAGATTATATCCACGTATGTTAATGGTAATTAGTTCAAAAATGAAAAAATGAATTTGAAGGGGGCAGATGGCAAAACAAGAGGGGAAGTAAAAATATCCTAGCTTGCTTTGTCACATCACCCCCTCATTGCATTGACCAGATAGATATTGCAAATAACTGGACAATTCAATGACCACAAGTGACACCAGAAATTGGGTTTAAAATCTACACACAAAAAATATTACATAAGAAATACTATCAAAAACTACAGTATATATATTTTTCCAAATTCCTACTTATACTAACCGGTCACATGAAAATCCCCATACAAAATATTTACATACCGTGTATTGTACATGTACCTAAAGTATCCACAAGCTATACTTTTAACGAAGTTTTGCATCTTCATCATAACATGATGTCCTTTTTGAGTAAGCAAAGATTACATTTAATGTTGTGTATCATCTTATATAAGTCCTGTCCAGCTTAACAAAAAATTAATCCTCATGGGTAGCAAAGAATTTAAAGTACACTGTACGTTGCAGTTAATGTTTAAATAAAAAATTTCACTTGCTCAATGTTTAGTATTTTCCACAAGCACTTTTACACTTCTAATGAGTTTTCACACATTTTCCCACCAAGTTGTCCATGCCTTCAACAGGGCCAAGTGGTAGTTAGTAAGGAAATGCACTGCTATCAGTTCCCCTGGAGGTGGTTCTCCTCCACCACCTTACATGAAAAAAATTAGACAAAATACACTACTTTAGTACACTTACTTTTACTTCTAAGTAAGTCTAAAAAAACTGTCTAACAGTAATGGTGTATGATACTCATTATATCATAAACAAATACATAGTTCTCATAATCTCTCAGCAATTACCACTAAATTTGACTATGGTACAAAAGGTGTGTACTAGAAAAAAATTTAAATTAAGTGCACACTACACGACAAAACATTACGCTAAGTCATAACTGTCTGAAACTGGTTAAACTTGAAAGATTTGGGTCTCTTTCCCCTTTTTCAAACTAGCAAAAACTTAAGATGTGCAGTAGCATAGATTTACTAATAAATGCTTTATGAAAAAAGAATAGAATCGGCATCACATAACTTAATTACTATTCAAATCAAAATTTAGGATATGGAAGTTGTACCAAATCATAGCCCCCACTTGTCTGCTCAACTCTGAGTATTACTCTCATTCAACCAGAAAATTAAATCCTCGTAAAATGCTACCAAATAGTTTACCTGCCAGAATATTCACATCAGTTTATCACCACAGTTATCCGTAAATCAGCAAACTTATTGTTCTTTGTTCCAATATCACCATTTTCAGCTCATAATTCCTTTTGTGCCCAAAAATCAGGCCTTTATGTATCCTCACAATAATAGGTGCTGAAACTACACATTGTTCGAAGTTAATTTACAGAAATTAAAATTAAAACTTACTTCATTCAATTAACTGAATAAATTGCATCTTTTTAACAGTTTCTTCTACTAGGAGGGTTAAGATGAATTATTTGTTTAAATGACGAAATTAACAAATATCAATACACAAGCAATACTTTTGACAAAACTGTTAATTACTTTGGAATTAATTAAGGGCTGATTTTGGTAACATGTTTCTGACTAGAGCCAAATAGATACTTTAATAATTTCGTCTTCCAAATATTTACAATTAGTACAGAATTTATATTTGTTTATAAGTCAACAATAGACTTTAAACTACGAAAAAATTACTAATTTCACCCTATAATGAAAAATACTAACTAGTAATAGTCAAAATAAATTAGAAAATCAATTACATACATAAAACTAGGCACAAAATTAGATCTGGTGTTATTTACTTCAAAACTCAGGGCCAACCTTTCTCTTTGGAAATGCAGATTATATTTACATGTGTTAAGGTAATTGGTTCAAAAATGAAAAAAATGAATTTGAAGGAAGCAGATGGCAAAACAAGAGGGGAAGTAAAAATATCCCAGGTGGTTCGTGAAAACTAACACACTCTCTTTCGTTTGCTTCACGTATTCCTCCTCAGCCCAACAGACCACTTCCTTGATGTTGACCTCCCAGGGTGTATATTACCCGGGAGATCCGGGAAAAACCTGGGAATTTTTTCATCCCAGAGAAAACTGGGTATAACCCGGTAATTTCTTAGAATTCCGCGAATTTTTTAGAATTCCGGGAATCTTTCATTGTTTTAGTTTTCTGTTAAATTTTTGTCTGGTAAGGACCGATACTCTATAAAGGATATTACTGTATTACACTACTGCAGAGTAATACTTCAACAATAAAACATAAACGAGAGAAAAAAATTAAAATAACTTAAATTGTAAAGGAAATGCGCCATGTACGACAACGACACACAGTGCTCATGCAAGCGTTTGCCAACAGCAAAATGTGTCAAAGGCTTTAGGAAGCCTATGCAATGCTTCATAACAATAAATTGCCTCCGATGAGCGTTAAGCCACAGCTGTTTACATTAGATTCGTTTTATCAGTTATAAGCATGCTTATGCGTATGCACAGTTGAGTCGCGTTTTGAGTTGTAGATTCTCCTGCTTCTGGCTACAGGAATGTGGCTGTTGTATGTGCAAGCAGTTGCAGCAAGCAGCTAGATGCTACCAGGAAGAAGGGGCACAAAATTCATATTCTTGAGGGGAAAAAAACCTTGTTTCAGAAAGTGCCTAGCATCCAGCGCATGTTGGTCTATCGATTATTCATATGATTTTGAAATGAATCCCTGTTGGTTTTTTTAACACATTTTAAGTTGATTTCTGAATGAATCGTAAGTTGATTTTTGAATGCGTGCATTATGTAAGTGATATTTCTGTCAGGAGAATCAATGTCACATCTAGAAATAAACTTTCCGCAGACAAAAGGGTGGGCTATACGAGCTGAGCGGAGTAAAGCCGAACAGATGAATGCCAATCGTTGTCTGATTATGTGGTTGACTGAGTTTGCGAAAGATCAGCATTTTTATAATTACTAGCGAAATCCATAGATTCAGACTACCAGAATGGAAATAAAGGAATAACAAGTGAGAAAGATTATGTATTATCTTCTCTGTGTATCCAAGAAAATGAAATTTTGACAGAAAATTTTTGGTCAGATCGCTACACTAGTAAGGACCAGTTGTACAGTCCCCAGCTAGCAGCCGCTTAAGTTCTGTTCTGGAAGTAACGTGGAAAATGTGTTTTATGAACATGGAACAACGCCTAACCAGAGAATAATTATGGGATAACTAAACCTGTGATTCTGGAAGGGCTAGTGAAGTTAATTGGCGAACAAATTTTTACAATGGCAGGAATAGCTACAGATTGTTTATTAGAACGAGGAATGAGAAGAAACCGGGACATCAAACAAATTATGGAAGAATAAGGGAATTCCAAATTTATATAAAAATTTTGTAATACTACTTTTCAATCTCATATTTGAGAAACTGGTGCGTATGAATGAAATGTGAAACTATTTCCTAACATAAAGCTTTCTGCTTGTAGTAGGCCTAATAGGCATGGTACTTCACAAATTATTTTCTGTCCTGTTATAAAAATGACCATTTGTGCCAAAACAGTCTCGTTTATTTGGTGTGTGTGACAAAATTTCTGCAATATTAGAAATGCCTATTTTGTTTTATCTAGCAGACGGTGACAAAATAGAGGTAATCAGATCAAGAAACCACACCAGTCTTGGGTATTATCTGTATTAACAGCTTTTTCAGTATTAGATAACAACAAATTGATTTTTCATATAGCGAAATGGTTGACAGACTTTGATGAGGTAATAGATTCTTTCGCAGAAGGGAAAGCACGCCATGTAAAGCTGTAGCAAGATTAGAGAGGGAAAAAATGCTAGGAGGTAAGGATTGAAGTAATGTGTACTTCCTTGCTTGTCTCTTGTGTTTATTGGTTTTATGTATCATATATTTAATTTTATGTCACACAAAACAGCCAGTTGTTAGGTAATAGGCAATAAAGAGTGCCAATTTTCTAAAGAGTTCTTGTTCTCCCGATTACAAATAATCCCATCCACTATTAATTGGGAGATTTTTTTAAAGAGTGGCAGGCTGTCAAACTGGCTGATTGGGAGCAGGAGAGGCACCACAGGACATTTCAATTTCCATTGTCCTGAATATATTTCGATGCCATCCATTACAAAATATAAACGTTTCAATTCCACAGAGCGAAATACAGTAACGCGCGATAGAAGAATGCTGTATGAAGAGGCGTGGCACTGCACTTTGGCTCACTTAAGACCAAATAACATGTCTTACATTTGTTTCATGTTTCAGACTTCTCAGAAAGATGTGCACAAGAAGATGAACATATTTCTGAAAATTCGTTTTTTATTTATTTTTTATTTTTTAATTAATTGATTAATTAATTAATTTATTTTTATTTTAATGTTGACCTGGTTAGCAAATATCGCAGATCCAGGGCTGATGGGAAGAGCAGTCTGATTTATAGCGGGTAGTCTCCTTGTGACCTGTGTTTACATTTAGTGATTTTGCTGCTTCCCCTTCGTTTACTCTCACGTCAAATGAAAACAAAACGGATATCTGTGGCTGGGAGCTATCAAGTGAATTAAAATACATTCACATAGTTACGGAAGGCTAAAATATGTTGTTAGTTTCAGATTTTATTATATTTCCACCTTTCTGACAGTCAAGCATTAATCACCTTGCAGAACAATGAAGTTATTTTTGTCTGTTTGCTAAAGAAATTTGACTTTTTATTAACCTTTTCCACAGAGGCAGTCAATGTATTTGAAACAAAATGTTTAATTCCACAGTACTGGCTAGTTTCAGCTGTTCGCTGCATTTCAAGTGCATGTTTTCATCTTCTAGCACTTATGGCATTATGCCATAATAAAGAACCAAACATGATATAATACAGTACTTATGCTCCAATAAAATTTACATCCCGAAAACCACACTGAAAAGCTTAATATCATGTCGAGGTATACTTCATTGGGAATCTGGACATACGAATGTGGACTTTAAGTAGACAATTAAAATGTGCACATTTTAGTACGATTCACGAAATTCCATGCTCTTGGAGTATCCT
Organism: Schistocerca piceifrons; assembly: GCF_021461385.2. Lineage (NCBI taxonomy): Eukaryota > Metazoa > Arthropoda > Insecta > Orthoptera > Acrididae > Schistocerca > Schistocerca piceifrons. The sequence goes on from NC_060145.1 coordinate 424,965,197, forward strand.
CTGATGTCTTGTTTCTTATATGACATAGTGTATGATCTTTCAGTGTTTTACACGTACATACATACGGGCTTCCAACGTTACGGTAGCTGTGCAAGTGCGGTGTTGCCTGTTATCTTTGCTCTCTGGCAACTGCTGAAATGAACCTATTTCTAACAGGTCGCAGGAAAATATTGCAAATGGTGGTTTGAAAAGAAATATCCTTTTACGTAAGTTGAACTATGTGCAAGAATGTACCATGGATTTCTTAAATCACAGAGCGTTTGACTCTCATTTAAAAATCAACTCTTTAATGAGCCATTTAGAAGAATTTCGACCTTGAAGATCAGACATTTAAGTCATTATTAAAAATTTTACTGGCAAATTTGTGTAATATATCTTAAAGTGTAAAACATGAAAAAAAATATCAACATTATACGCGAAAGCTTAGCTTCTCTTGAAGCTTATTAACCTTAGAGATCAATATTATATATGAAAGCTTTGCTTTTCTTGTAGCAACACTATGTATATTTATGTAAACTACTAACTTTCCCTGTTTGTGCTACATGACAGTGATGTTGCTGTTGGCTGACTACATCACGTGTCCTATGCTCTGAATATTAGCTGTCATTGGCTGGCGAGATCACATGACATGATGAGCTATGACTGGCTTACAAAAGCTGCCACCAATTCCATACCATACAACTTAACCAGCCAGGGTTGTTGCATCTGTAGTGATGAGAAATCCCTTTCTAAATGTGCCACGGGCCCCAAAGAGGTCTTCACGGCCAAGATTACCCTCTGAACCTTATCTACAAACGACCTCCTGTGCCTTGTCTCTCTAGTCACTTACCATTCCTCATATATCTACTAGAGCACCCCATTCGTGATTCAGTACCTTTTAGGACTCAAGCAACTGAATCATGTTCTTCACTATGTTTTCAACTACTTCTGATGCCTTGAAATGAGAAATATCTCCCTACTGTTCTCCCACAGTGATATTCTGCTAACCACCCAACCTATCAAATATCCTTGACAACCCCTATTCCACACCTTCCCCCAATCCTTTTCCCCCATGACTCGTATCTCTGCAATAGACCTTGATGCAAGCCCTGTTCCATCATCATCCAGCTACGAGCTTTCCTAGTCCTGTCAAGGCATCTCCTATCCCATCAAAGGCAGGACCACTTGTGAAAGGAGCTATGTGATTTATCAGTGCAACTGTGCAACATTCTACATGGGCATGATCTCTAAGAAGCTGTCTGTATGCATTAATGGCTATCATCAAACTGTTACCAAGAGACAGCTGTACCATCCATTTGCTGAACGTACTGCTAACACCATGTGCTTTACTCCATTGACTGCTTGACTGTGCGAGCACTGACGGGAACTCTGTAACATATCCTTTGTTTCCCTAATCTCCCCCACCCCTTCCCTCAGTCTCAATCTTCACTAGTCCCTGCCATCAACCAGTATATCAGTCAGATTCCAACTGTCACTCATTATGCACCTGCAACATTGAGTAATCTAATTCTTTAATTCCGCACCTGGTTTTTCTGTTAAAGAGGTGTAATCTTGTGTTTTTATGACAGTAAAGTGTAGCCAGACAGCCTGTAGGGTTGTTGTCATTTCTTTTGAATGGCCAACTACACTGATTGTTAAGGTGGCATTGTCCATTTGTGACACATCAGGAAGGTAGCAAGCTGCATATTTAAGTATCTGTGTATTTATAGTTTTCTATGTAACTTAGTCATGCTAGAATAGATACTGTGTGCATACGCAGGAGGAGCTGCCCGCAGTTCATGCTGAAGGCACCTTTGGTTATGATGGGCCGTCTTTAGATTGCTGCCTGGTGTGTAGCTGTGGCAGAGGATGTGGCATGTTACATGCGACACCTCAGTTGTACTACCCATGGGCTCTGCTGCCAAGGCACCTCCTAGTGTACCCGATATTGTGGATCCACCCTCACTGCAGGTTGAGCGACAGCTGATGACATGTTCGCTCTAAGCAGAGGGGTGTTTCGGAGGCTGGCTGTCAGGTGTTGCCCATTCACATGGGGAGTGGACAGGTGGCAGCGCATTTAGCAGGGTCTGAGCAGTCACACAGGGACGCTCTTTGCCCATTATCAGGAGCACCAATATTATGCGTATGACAGAATGTCTTAAAGAAATAACGGTCATGGTTGGAAAGAAAGCCAGTGTGCACTCAGTATGTCTGTCAGGAGGCCTCATCAGAGATGTGGAGGTGGCCTGGCTGTGGCTTCCGAGGATGCAGTGTGCAGTCCTCGGAAAGTTGTGACTAGAGTCTATTGTTTGTGTTCTGAGGCCACCCTGAGTTCATATGGGCAGCTGGTAGAAATGGTGAAAGCTGGTTGCGTTCCTTGTGAGGTGCAAGCAGATCTTGCAATTTGCAGCATTGTTCCCACGTTATCATGGTCCTTTGCTTTGGAGTCGACTGGAGGGTTCCAGCCCTCTTTTATGGTCTTGACTGCACATTTCGGGATCTCCATTATTGTGAGGAGAATTGTAACACACTCCTTGATAGGAAGCAGCTACTCATGTAGCAGTGTACGTGTGGAGTGCACATGGCTTTTTTAGGCCAAGAGGTAGTTTTAGGTACTGACTAATTCAGCCTGGCAGCTGCTCTGGCGCTTAGTGATAGACAGACTGCACCCAAGGGTGTCAAGGGGTTCCCTAACCATCAGGCTAATTGGGTTTTGAAATTTCTGACAGCTATATTTCTAATGTGCTCAACGAAGTTGAGCGGATGGCACTGTGTGTGTTCGCAAACTGGAGTGACTTGGGGACCCTTTGCTGTTTTTTTTCACACCCATGTTAATGTTGCAATCCCACGTGATCACTCTATAGGATGGTGGAAAACAGGAGGGATGAAAAAGCTGAAGTACCCGTTATTGCTTTGGATCACATGCAGCTTTCACCGAATGGTTTTGAATGCTCCCTAGTGTTTCCAACCTCTACACAAGAGCAAAAGATGCAGTCATACTCCACTCCAAAAGGGTGCAATCAGTTTAAATGGTGATACAGCCCCAGAATGTCATTAGAGAACGGCTGAAATGTCTGGGGTGTCAGCAATGTCAAAGAATGTCACAAACATCTTCCTGTTGCCCATTGCACTGTGAACTGTTTTTGTCTATGAAAGACTCAATGACCCTGGGGAAGGGGTGGTTTCATTAATGCCCTATTGTCACCCCCTGAGGCCTTTTTGTGTCAATTGTGAGTGGTGGTGTGTCTGAATGTTTTCGTTGGCCACCCACAAGAAAACTACATGATTTCAGTGCTGGGTGTCAATACTGAGATGGCAAAAGAATTGGTGATATGATATGTGGGTAAGAGAGCATGTGACAACCTTCTCATCATGTGCCACATCTACAGCAGCATTGGGCAGAATTGTGGTGAAATTTGGTGTCAGTCTGAAATTATTAACTAACTTCACAACTCGCATGAACTTCTGAGCTGTGAGCTTTTTTCATGTGTGTCAACACCTTGCTGTTTGAGGTGTTGCTGGGCCCAAGGATGATGTCACAGGGTGCACCACTACAGAGGAAGGTTATAGGTGCCTTAAAACCAAATTTCAAACTTATACATTGCAGTGAGAGGCAGCTACGATGTTTCGGAAAAATGGTGCTTTAATTTTGTTGTACAATGTAGATATTAGTCACTGGCATTGAGAAACAGCTGAAATCACTAAAATTGAACAACGCTCCAAGGCCTGATGTCATCCCTGTCATGTTCTGTGCAGAATTTGTATTAAGAGTTATCTCCCATTTTATCCAGGAAGCACAGGTCATACCTATCCACATGAAGCATAGCAGAAGTGACCAAAAACTACCATCCAGTCTTATTGGTTTCCATCGGTAGTAGAATCCAAAATTACGTTCTGAGCTCAATCATACTGAGGTATCCCGAACAGAATGTTGTCCTCTGTGCTGACCAATGTGGGTTCTGAAAACATTGGTCATGGGAAACTCAACTTATGCTTTTCTCACTGACACCTTGAAAGCCATGGATCAAGACACGCAGATGTGTCAAGTATTTATTGACATTTGAAGAGCATTTATCTTGATATCACACCACCATTTATTAACAAAAGTGTGCTAACGTGGGATATGAACTAACTCTGTGGCCTTAATTGCGGTTTCTTGATAGGGAGGACACAGCAGTGGAAGTAACTTCAGATGTGCTCTAGTGAAGTACGTTAGGACCATTGCTGTTCTTTTTATTTATATTACAGACCTGGCAGATAATAATTTAGTCAGTTATGCAGTGGAGAGAAGTGAGGGATGAAAATTGTAAGGGAGACAAAGTCTTGGCTACAGTAAGAAAGTTTAAATGGTTTTAGATTGGAGGTAGCAGTGAGGCTGACACAGAATAAATTGACGTGGATAGCTGCACCAAATCAGTCTTCAGACTGAAGATCACAACTATTTCAGATATGAAATAGATATTACATCATCTGTTCAGCATTTTTCATGCCAGGAAAGCTGCAGATCAGACACGTAGGATAAGAACAATATTAATCACACATGGTAGTTGTCAGAGCATCTATAAAAATGTTTCACACAGCTTCATTAGATAATGTTTATAACATTTTAGGTGTTGTGAGAAAACTTGCATGATTGATTAATTTTCAGTACTTGATATGTAAATGTCAGTACATTTGTTTTACTGATATGTGTTCAAAACAATTTACCTTCTGATTGCAACATTTTCATTTACTTTAGATAAATACTTTAGCTAAGCTCATTGACATCTCTTGTTATCACTAAATATGGAACATATCTCTCTATTTCTTAAAAATCATTGTTTGTGAAGGAGCCCAAATATGTGGATGGAATGCTGGCACTGTGCCACTACTGTGGCTACACCTCCAATGATTTCAACTGCTGTCAACGTTGCACGCGAAAGCTGCCCGACAACGTTAAAGCACTACCATCACAGGGTGTGACAGGATTACCAACTGGAACTAAGGAGGTGGGGAGATTACATTATGAGAATTTCTTTTCATATCTGTAATGGAAACACATTAATAATGTCATTGGAAAGTATAAAAAGAGAATAACAGTTATGTCTTTGTGAAATCTGTTTGCGTCCTTTGGAGTTATGTGATACATATCTCATAGTGTTAGACTGTTATATTTTATGGTTTAACGGACTGCTAACATCTGTACATAGAGATTTGATACCAACCATCCTTCACAACCTGGGCAAAGTCCAAATAACAGGCACAGACAAAAACCGCTGTTCATACTGCCTGATGTAGACTGTTAGAAGCACAAAAATGAAAGTTTCATTTTGATTGGATGCCCAAAAAGTTACTGTCCAGTGTTCTTTAGTTTAGTGATATATTCCTTGAAGTTATAAGATTACTGAAATTACTGTTACATGCTGTGTTACTAAAGGCTAATGCAACTTGGCTGTCTGAGGGTAAGGAGCCAGATTGTGAATACGTTCCTATCACAGTATATAGGCCTGACTTTCGGGTATTTTACCATCTGCATGCTAGCTAATACCCCAGGCCCTAGTTGTGCTTAATTCAAATATTTGTGGTGCTGTCTGCTCACCTAACTTTGATGGCATGACCTCTGGCTGAAAACACCACAGAATTGTTTATTGTATCGAAATCCTGCATATTATATCATCACATATTTTGAAATTGCGCATAATTTCTGTGGCATTTATTTGGGTTTAGTACCAAGTGGTTATAAATTGTTATAAATTGATGGTCCTCAGAGGGCCTCAGTGTGAGGTGCATACATAGCAGCGCCCTGAAACATTGTGGGTATGTTCATTAACTATTGAGCTTGCAGAGTATTAATAGTTCCACTTTCTGCCACAAGGCGAATATATGGCACTGTAAGCATTCAGATTGTGAAATGTATTTTGTTTCAACTACAGTATGCTGTTTATCAGTTGGCAATGCTTCTTGATTTCTTTTGTGAAGTGACTGTTGGTGTAAATGGTTGTAAGGTAAAAGTTTCCTGTATGAAATGCAATGGCTATTGAGAAGAAAGACTGTGCATAGCTGGTAAAGCTTTTTTTCCCCCGGAATGGCAAGAATAGCGGTGCTGTTCAAAAGGAGTAGGCTATTTGTTGGCACAGGATTTCACCATCACCCTTCTCTTATCAGCTTCAAACAACACACACACACACACACACACACACACACACACACACGCACACGCGCGACACAACTCTCCCAATCAACGAAGAAAGAGGCCCCTGTGTTCGGATGAAGAACACACTTTCAATTACGAAATTGTACCCACTCCCTGGGATATACCAGCCAACAAACCATATGACATTTATATGATGGCGTCCTCTTGGGTAAAATATTCCGGAAATAGTCCCTCATTCGGATCTCCGGGTGGGGACTACTCAAGAGGACATTGTTATCAGGAGAAAGAAAACTGGCGTTCTGCGGATCGGAGCGTGGAATGTCAGATCCCTTAATCGGGCAGGTAGGTTAGAGAACTTAAAAAGGGAAATGGATAGGTTAAAGTTAGATGTAGTGGGAATTAGTGAAGTTCGGTGGCAGGAGGAACAAAATCAAATATGGGTAATGCAGGAGTAGGTTTAATAATGAATAAAAAAAAATATGAGTGCAGGTAAGCTACTACAAACAGCATAGTGAATGCATTATTTTGGCCAAGATAGACACGAAGCTCACACCTACTACAATAGTACAAGTTTATATGCCAACTAGCTCTGCAGATGATGAAGAAATTGATGAAATGTATGAAGAGATAAAAGAAATTATTCAGGTAGTGAAGGGAGACGAAAATTTAATTTAATAGTCATGGGGGACTGGAATTCGAGAGCAGGAAAAGGGAGAGAAGGAAACATAGTAGGTGAATATGGATTGGGGGAAAGAAATGAAAGAGGAAGCCGTCTGGTAGAATTCTGCACAGAGCATAACTTAATCATAGCTAACACTTGGTTCAAGAATCATAAAAGAAGGTTGTATACATGGAAGAATCCTGGAGATACTAGAAGGTATCAGATAGATTATATAATGGTAAGACAGAGATTTAGGAACCAGGTATTAAATTGTAAGACATTTCCAGGGGCAGATGTGGACTCTGACCACAGTCTGTTGGTTATGAACTGTAGATTAAAACTGAAGACACTGCAAAAAGGTGGGAATTTAAGGAGATGGAATCTGGACAAACTGATTAAACCAGAGGCTGTACAGAGTTTTAGGGAGAGCATAAGGGAACAATTGTCACAAATGGGGGAAAGAAATACAGTAGAAGAAGAATGGGTAGCTCTGAGGGATGAAGTAGTGAAGGCAGCAGAGGATCAAGTAGGTAAAAAGACGAGGGCTAGTAGAAATCCTTGGGTAACAGAAGAAATATTGAATTTAATTGATGAAAGGAAAAAATATAAAAATGCAGTAAATGAAGCAGGCGAAAAGGAATACAAACGTCTCAAAAATGAGATCGACAGGAAGTGCAAAATTGCTAAGCAGGGATGGCTAGAGGACAAATGTAAGGATGTAGAGGGTTATCTCACTAGGGGTAAGATAGATACTGCGTACAGGAAAATTAGAGAGACCTTTGCAGAAAAGAGAACCACTTGTATGAATATCAAGAGCTCAGATGGAAACCCAGCTCTAAGCAAAGAAGGGAAAGCAGAAAGGTGGAAGGAGTATATAGAGGGTCTATACAAGGGTGACGTACTTGAGGACAATATTCTGGAAATGGAAGAGACTAAATGGGAGATACAATACTGCGTGAAGAGTTTGACAGAGCCCTGAAAGACCTGAGTCGAAACAAGGTCCCAGGAGTAGACAATATTCCATCAGAACTACTGATGGCCTCGGGAGAGCCAGTCATGACAAAACTCTACCATCTGGTGAGCAAGATGTATCAGACAGGCGAAATACCCTCAGACTTCAAGAAGAATATAATAATTCCAATCCCAAAGAAAGCAGGTGTTGACATATGTGAAAATTACTGAACAATCAGTTTAATAAGCCACAGCTGCAAAATACTAACGCGAATTCTTTACAGACGAATGGAAAAACTAGTAGAAGCCAACCTTGGCGAAGATCAGTTTGGGTTCCGTAGAAATATTGGAACACGTGAGGCAATACTGACCTTACGACTTATCTTAGAAGAAAGATTAAGGAAAGGCAAACCTACGTTTCTAGCATTTGTAGACTTTGAGAAACCTTTTGACAATGTTGACTGGAATACTCTTTCAAATTCTAAAGGTGGCAGGGGTAAAATACAGGGAGCGAAAGGCTATTTACAATTTGTGCAGAAAGCAGATGGCAGTTGCAAGAGTCGAGGGAAAGGGAAGCAGTGGTTGGGAAGGGAGTGAGACAGGGTTGTAGCCTCTCCCCGATGTTATTCAATCTGTATATTGAGCAAGCGGTAAAGGAAACAAAAGAAAAATTCAGAGTAGGTATTAAAATCCACGGAGAAGAAATAAAAACTTTGAGGTTCGCCGATGACATTGTAATTCTGTCAGAGACAGCAAAGGACTTGGAAGAGCAGACGAATGGAATGTCTTGAAAGGAGAATAAAAGATTTACATCAACAAAAGCAAAACGAGGATACTGAAATGTAGTCGAATTAAATCGGGTGATGTTGAGGGTATTAGATTAGGAAATGAGACACTTAAAGTAGTAAAGGAGTTTTGCTATTTGGGGAGCAAAATAACTGATGATGGTTGAAGTAGAGAGGATATAAAATGTAGGCTGGCAATGGCAAGAAAAGCGTTTCTGAAGAAGAGAAATTTGTTAACATCGAGTATAGATTTAAGTGTCAGGAAGTCGTTTCTGAAAGTATTTGTATGGAGTGTAGCCATGTATGGAAGTGAAACATGAACAATAAATAGTTTGGACAAGAAGAGAATAGAAGCTTTCGAAATGTGGTGCTACAGAAGAATGTTGAAGATTAGGTGGGTAGATCACGTAACTAATGAGAAGGTATTGAATAGGATTGGGGAGAAGAGAAGTTTGTGGCACAACTTGAGTAGAAGAAGGGATCGGTTGGTAGAACATGTCCTGAGGCATCAAGGGATCACAAATTTAGCATTGAAGGGCAGCGTGGAGGGTAAAAATACACTAAGCAGATTCTGAAGGACGTAGGTTGCAGTAAGTACTGGGAGATGAAGAAGCTTGCACAGGATAGAGTAGCATGGAGAGCTGCATCAAACCAGTCTCAGGACTGAAGACCACAACAACAATTGATGAAATGTAATTCTCTCCAAGATTTGGTTTCATCTGGTTCATACTACAAAGTGCAGGAATTGCCATGCGCTTATAAATGAAGACAACAGAAGAAATTTTCTGGAAGTAAATCAGTTTTGGAGTCCTTTTGATCTGAAATCTCTCCATACCTAAAAAGTGTTGAAATGCTCCTTAGTGATGTCAGTGTGCTAAGGGAAATGAAAAGAAAGTTAAGAATATTGTAGGAGAATATCCAGCACATTTCAGAAGAAACAGAAATGGCGAAAGATTGATCAGTATGTGTAACATTTCCCCGTTAAAAACTGGTGTCCCTACATAATTGCCAAGAAAAGCCCAAGCCTGGATATCTCAAAATCTAAATGAATTTCAACTGGATCTTATCACCACATTCAAAAGGAATTCAAACGATATTATGGATGTTAAAGTGACCAGAAATGGGGAATTTGATTCAGATCATTATCTCTATGAGGTTAAAATATGACTTCTCATATCTAAAACAAAAAGGACTCCTGCAGAGCCATCATTTCAAAAGAAAATAGAAAATTTTAGAGAAAAAATTGAGACAACTAAAAAAGGTGATTGTGTGAATCCCAGGTACAAATTATTAAAGTGACAGAAAAAATTTAGAACTTACCAACAGAAAAATGAGTGATGAGTAACTAGGAGATCACTAGAACATAGAACAATGAGCTAAAAAATATAGGTGTTTAATAAAACACCACCACCCAGGAATCCTTGCAATTGACCAGATGCAAGAGATGTCTCATATGTCCTCCCACTACCCATGTGCTGCAGTCCTGTCGCAGGCATCAAAAGGGAGGGCCACCTTAAAATCAACACTGTGATCTACAAACCTAGCTAAGCACTGAGCCACATTCTATGTAGGCATGAAAACTAACAACCTATCTTTCCACATGAATATCCACTACTAAATTGTGACAAAGAGATAGCTGGACCACACAGTTACTGAACATGCCATTCAGCATGATGTGCTTCACTTTAATGACTGCTTCACATTCTGTGCCATGTGAATTCTTTCCACTACCACCACCAGCCTTACTGAACTGTGCAGGTGGGAACTCTCCCTATGATAATCCTCCATTCCTGTAACTCCCCTGGAGATAACCTCTGCTGGTCCCTGTCCTCCTGTCTATCTCTACTAGGCTAACACCTCCCCCACACCACATCATCTCTTTATCTCTGCTACCATCCCAGCTAAATTTCTGCACGTCAGACGCTGTTACAGTCGGGCCTTAGTGTCCAATGGTAGTGGCCATGAGTGTAAACTGTTGTTATTTTGAAAGTTTGAGTTCTACTTCAGGAGGAAGACTTTGTCTGAAAGCTGAAAATATCTCTAATGTTTTTTTTTCTTTGTGCCTGTTTATGATTCTGTGTCTCCTCTAAGTGACGAGTTGCAACCTGTCATTTCCATGTTGTTGTTCTTTCATCCTGGACTTTCAATTGTTTAACCAAAGTCAGTGACTAATTCTTGGAAGAAAATCAAATGAAATTAAGGTACATTGCAGGGGAGAAACCATATAACAGAGTGGACTAAAATAGTTGTAGTGGATGTAATAGGTATTAAAACGAAAGGGGCATATGATTTGACAAGTGTCTGCAACAAGATTTGCATAGGTAGGAAAAATAACAGAATGTGTGTGTGTGTGTGTGTGTGTGTGTGTGTGTGTGTGTGTGTATTTGATTGTTTATTAATGGTAAATGACAGAATTATAAGCTGGGCAGAACAGAGGAACTTGCAAGATGGCTGTGGTGCAATGCAGACAATAGTTGGTTGGAAAATGATTGTTAACAAGGAGATCTATGAAAAATAGGTAAAATATCAGAAGTAATGGCAGGACGAAGATTAATCTCTTTTGCACATATATTGAATGAATGAAAAGGCTAATGAAACAAATCTTCCTGTATTTCTGGATAAAGAAATCAACAATAACTTGCTTACAGAGATAAGAAAACAACTAACAAGAAACAATGTCAAAGCATTAAAATAATATAAAAAGACTGTTTTAAGAATATAGTACTAGATTTAGAGTGCTTTCAAGACAAGAAATAAAGAGTAGGGAGCATCTTTGACAGAAGATAGGAAAAGACAACACGATGAGAAGATGGAGTAGTACTGGAAAAATTGGAAACAACAAAGAGGAGGATTTGAAGTTCTAAGATCCTAGTTGATTAATACAAAGGAAAAAAATTACAAGACAGTAACCATGTTTCTTCTCACACCCTCTCAATGGTTTAAAAATTATAATCATTTAATACAGCACATTCTAAAAATATATTGTTATTGTCATTTCCTTGAAACTGTTGCTGCCTTTTTAATACTGCGTTGTTTCCTTTGAAATATCCATTTCTTTAGCTTTCTTCATACCAGCAGCTTCTTATACTGTTCATGACACTGTTGCCATTTTATCCGATCTCATGCCTGGTCTGGGCAAAGGCCTGATATCTTGAGGTGTTCGTGCAGTCATCGCTGACTACTCCATCCTACTGTCCATTTACCATGTACTCTTAAACTAAAAACAGTCTTTGCCACTGTTGTTGCATCTGTTCTAAGAACATGTGCGTATCGTCATAGATGGCTTTCTCCCATTTTATCCAGTATTGGCACTACATGTAAATTATGAACTTATTTTATTACATGATCATACACTGTTAATTCAGATGTCCACCTGAGCTTGCCAGCGAGTTGTTGTTCCAATTCTTTTGTTAAAGATCAGCGTTCAGTACCATGCAGTGCAATTATACTTATTACAGATCAGTGTACTTTAGGCTTGTCTGTTTGGAATCATTTGGTCACAGGATAAGTCAGTCACAGAACCTAATAAGATTCAGTGCTGCTCAGGCAGCTGGAGAGGTCTGTGCTGAGATTTCAATCAAGAGGTCTGCACTGAGATTTTCATCAACAGCAATTTTGTTGAACTTAGGTACTGGAAAGTTCTTGTTGGGAGTTTAACACTATTGATTCTGATGGTATCAGAGTCGTTTGGTCATCAGATTCTGCATTTTTTTAATGCTGAATCATAGACCTACTTTACTTCTGTAAAGTGGTCATGTCAGGTTTGGACTTGACCTTGCATGCCAGTCTTACCTTTAGAGGTCAGCAGCACATCATTAGCTTACAGTAGTGCCGAGGGTGCAGTTTTCTGCAGATCTGTTGTGACCATAACTACGACTGTGATGAAGAGGTGACAGAGCAGATCATTGATGTACTCTTAGAGAAACAAGAAAGTCACCTGATAGTTCAGCAGCTGTTATTATCCAGTTCTTCAGGACATGGTAGAGAAGTCTGATCCACCTTACTAGCTCCTCATGTGCTCCATGCCCTCACAAGACCAGACAAATCAATTCATGTGGCACACAATCGAGGGCCTTTTCGAGGTGGAGAAAGGTAAAGTATAGGTACCTTCATGGTTTTCAATAACTACGTGAGCAGTGTGAGTAGCATCTGTTAGCACATAGCCGTTCATGAATTCCAATTGATTGGTGGTGAGACTGTTTATTTGTTGTAACTTTTTATTGATGATGCCTTCAAAGACCTTCATTTAGTAGACGATGTATTTGGTGATAGTTCCTACATTCAGCTGGGCTGCTCTTCTGCTTCCGAATGGGTACAGTTGTGCTACATGTTTAATCAGCGGAGATCCTTCCGCCTTCGATAATTTTGCTGAAGAAATCTTTCGGCCATTCATTTGAATCCTAGTGCTTTGATTTTCACTTATCTTCAGGTAGATTGTCTGGCCTCATTGCCTTATTTTGCATGTCATGCAATGCCTCTGCAACTTCATCCTTGGTGATTGGTGCATGGGTCCCTCCACGGGTCTTGATACTGGAATTAGAGCATGTGGAAGCTTCTCATTGCAAATTTAAGTATGCCTTCTTCATAGTTTATGCCAGAAGTTTTTTGTGTGTCTGTTGTTTGTGTATGACACTGCTTTACAAGTCAGTAGATTTTTCGCTTTCCATATGTTGTTTAGAGTTTATCACAGACTCCACAGTAGTGGAGTGACTTTGCTGCCACAGTTGCTTTCTTTGATGCTCTCCTAACTTCACGATGATCTTCCAAATTGCCTCTGTCTTAAAAGCAAAGAACTTAGGATATAGTTGCTTTTTAAAATGTCCATCTTTCTTCAGTCTTCAATCCATAGCCATGTCTGCTATCAATTTTACATCATCCGCATTTTATGATATCTAGTTTTTCATGACCACCTTACAAGCTGCCCAATACACTTTCATCGCATCTGTATGGCTCAGTGTCGAAATAAGCAGGACTGGAAACAGCTAGGATGGATGTTCCCCGTAGGCAATGTGCAGTGTCTAGACCCAAATAATATCTATGTCTATATATCCTTCATCTAATGTACTAAATTTGCTGCTTAACTTTGTCTATCTCTCTGAAGTTAAATAAATTCTCAAAATCCATGTTTCTTACTCCCTGCCTGACAAGTCTGCATATTTCTAGCTTTGTATCTGTTTTTTTACTCTGCTTTATAAGACTCTATGATCACTTTTGTTTCAGACTGGCACAATGTATAAAAATTCATTGTTTGATAAAATATGGTGAACTGAATATTTAACAAATACTAACAAAGAGATAGAGGGGCTGGCCAGTACTTACCTCAGCTCAGTACAGCCGATAGATACACATAAAACAGAACTGAAAATTTACATTCCTAGCTTTCGGAACTTTGTTCCTTCATCAGGGAGGAGAGAGGGGAAAAAAAGGGAAGAAGGGAAAGTGGATTCAGTTACTCACAACCCAGGTTATGAAGCAACAGGGAAAGGTAAACAGGGAGGGTAGCAAGGATGGAGGCATGGTTGTCAGAGGGAAGCCAAAGATATTCTACTGTAAGTACTGTGCCAGCTTCAAACCAAAGAGGATGCATACAGAAATAAAGAGGTATCTATGTAGGATGAAAAGATGCGTGAATGGCTAAAGAGGAAAGGGAAAGAGGAGAAGACTGAAGAGTGAATGGGAGTGAGGTGGTTTAACGTAGGTTCAGTCCAGGGGGATGGCGGGATGAAAGGATGTGTTGGAGTGCAAGTTCCCATCTCCGCAGTTCAGAGGGACTGGTGTTGGGTGGGAGAAGCCAAATGGCACATACGGTGTAGCAGGTTCCTAGGTCCCTAGAATTATGCTGGAGGGCATGCTCCGCTACTGGGTATTGGGCATCTCCTAGGCGGACAGTTCGTCTGTGTCCGTTCATGCGCTCAGCCAGTTTGGTTGTTGTCATGCCGATGTAAAAGGCTGTGCAGTGCAGGCATGTCAGGTGATAAATGACATGTGTGGTTTCACACGTAGCCCTGCCTTGAATTGTGTATGTTTTACCAGTAGCGGGGCTGGAGTAGGTGGTTGTGGGGGGATGCATGGGGCAGGTTTTGCAGCGGTAACCGACCCCGCTGTTTTATGTGTATCTATCGGCTGTACTGAGCTGAGGTAAGTACTGGCCAGCCCCTCTATCTCTTTGTTAGTATTTGTTTCATATCTTATATGAGATTTTCCATTAATCATTTGAGATTTTCCATTAATCATTTAGAACTGAATATTTAGTCCCATTTGGTGCTCGCTGAGACTTTCTGTTTTTCTTTGGAAGTAAGAACGAACATGTTGTCGGCAAATTATTCTTGGTATGGTCATTGTCGTTTCTGGTATGTATCCAGATTTTCCTGCTGTAAAATTTTTCTTCAGTGTTTGTGCTACTAGCACATTAAAATCTCCCATTACACTTTTCAATATAAAATATTTGTGGAAATGAAATGTGTTATATTTTGTTATTTTGATACCATTGAATTTGAAACTAATGTTGAAATTCCCATAGTAGCTCTATTTTTTGAACTTTATCCGTTACCTATAATTTCGCATTTTTCATTAAATATTAGGTATCACAAAACATTTGACAGCACCGCCTGATAGTAGTGTGGTATTTACAGCGCAGTATCATTGTGTGATTGGGTGCATATTCTGCTGTTCTTATAAAGTGATCAATAGTATTGTGATCAAATAATAGACTTCAGTTTGTAGGAATTATTTCAGGGAGGAGTTCATTTAGTCTCCCCATAAAAAAGGCATTTACTTGTGTTTAGATTGAAGGAAATCTGGACTAGACCACACTCAGTTGCTGTACTGTGTGTTTGTGTATCCTCAGTGTGTGGATAAATGGAACACTGTGTGCTTGACTTGAACGTGGCTCACCAACCATACTAATTTTTGTTATTTCTCTATGATTCCCAGTGTAAACAATAATGTATGTCTTAATGGAAAAAAGGCAAGAGTTATTTTTTCCAATACATGCTCTGCAATTCATTCTGTGTGATGTAATGTTTCAATTCATTTCTCCTCTGTAAATAAAAAACCATGCTGTTAGAAAAACGCAGATTTCTCTCAAAACACAGCCGCTTTGATTCACAAGATGACGTAAGGGGAGCTCAGTGATGTCATAAAGGATCTAGATCATCATTAAAAAAAACGTAACAGCTGGCTTCACACTTAGCTGTGGAAGTAGCCATAACACTTTAAAAATGTCTAAAAACACAAAGTACAAACATAACTGGAAAGACCAAGCGAGGTGGCGCAGTGGTTAGCACACTGGACTTGCATTCGGAAGGACGACGGTTCAATCCCGCGTCCGGCCATCCTGATTTAGGTTTTCCGTGATTTCGCTAAATCGCTAGAGGCAAATGCCGGGATGGTTCCTTTGAAAGGGCACGGCCAACATCCTTCCCCATCCCTCCCTACTCCTATGAGACCGATAACCTCGCTGTTTGGTCTCTCCCCCCAACCAACCAATCAACCAACCATAACTGGAAAGCTGTCATGAAATGTTGGGTACTAAGTGACCCTGTGTTAAGTGAACATTATTGGACAGTGAAAACAGGTGCCCTTGTAACATAGTACCACTGACAGAAGGCTGAAAAGAAATCCTTGTAAGATATTTGGTGATTTTTAATCTTCTTTCATCTTTTCTTGTAAGATATATACAAAAATGACATTATCTGAAGAAAAGTTGATCTATAAATTTTGACACAAAAAAGCCAAAAAAATCATATCCCATTCTACATAACATTCACCTTTGCAAAATCTGTGAAATAGTGTTATAATCTTACGGTGGCTGCTTGTGTCTGTGTATGTGCGGATGGATATGTGTGTGTGTGTGTGTGTGTGTGCGCGAGTGTATACCTGTCCTTTTTTCCCCCTAAGGTAAGTCTTTCCGCTCCCGGGATTGGAATGACTCCTTACCCTCTCCCTTAAAACCCACATCCTTTTGTTTTTCCCTCTCCTTCCCTCTTTCCTGATGAAGCAACTGTTTGTTGCGAAAGCTTGAATTTTGTGCGTATGTTTGTGTTTGTTTGTGTGTCTATCGACCTGCCAGTGCTTTTGTTAGGTAAGTCTCATCATCTTTGTTTTTATATATATATACACAACACACTCACACCAAAGTTCATTTTGCAAGTTGTGGACACAGAAATATTGTCCGTAACCTGAAGCCATTGCCTAAGTACCCTCAGTGTGGTATTCCCCATGTTATTTCACTAGTCTCTCTCAAACTCTCACGGCCGTATGGCTTCCGACAACCGTCTCTCTTTCACATCCCAAAGAGTTTCACAAGACACTTGAACTTCACTTTGCTTGGCAGAGGTGGCCGAGCGGTTCTAGGCACTACAGTCTGGAACCACACGACCGCAACAGTCGCAGGTTTGAATCCTGCCTCGGGCATGGATGTGTGTGATGTCCTTTGGTTAGTTAGGTTTAAGTAGTTCTAAGTTCTAGAGGATTGATGACCTCAGATGTTAAGTCCCATAGTGCTCAGAGCCATTTTTGCTAGAGCCATTTTTGCTTAGCAGAGCTTTGCTCACAGCAGTCTTAGTGCAGACCTGAGTGCTTCAGGATCTCATAGCTTGGAGAAACACAAATAATTCTCAAGCTGATCACATGCCAGCAGAGTCCTCAAGTCACCAGTAATATAATAACTATCCTTTGAAAATGTACTTTCATTCATTGGACAGAAGCTGCAGCTGATGAATTAGATGAATTAAAATTCAAAATTTTACATTTGTTTTACTCATTTGAAGTTATTAAATTGTTTGATATTTTCAGTTAGAATTTATGTATTTGTCTGTTTTCTTTTTTTTTCTTTTCAGAAGAAGTTCCATGATAAATATAAAAAGTGGGAAGTACAGGTATCAAAACCAGGTGCCAAAAAATCATCAAAAAGGCCTGTTAAGAAACAAGCCAAACTGGTGGATGAACCAGGTAAGTTTTTGTACTGCAAGAGTAATTTTGTTTGTTAAAATATTCGTAATTCAATATTCTGCTTTGTATTTGTAGCTCTACTGAGAGTGGCTCAGTAGGTAAGCGACAGACTATTCATCCAAAGGTTTGTTGTTTTGTACCCAGGCAAGGATTTTCGTTGCTCCCTACCTCTGGCAGCAGCTTATTAATTTGAAAAATTATTAGTTCAGAGTCCATGTTAAACTGTAGTTACCCTATAAATGGCTGGGTAAGTCGGTTTGGAGGTTGGAAGAAAGCACTGACGTGTCACATTCAGTAGGACCATGTTTAGTATAGAAATGCTGTTTTCAAATCAAATGTAGTTTTGAGGACAGTTTTAATGCAACTGTTACATAGAATTAAAACTGTTGAGTTACAGCACAAGTGTAATATAACATGAAATAGAGCTGGTATTTTAGAATTTATGACTACAGTTGTACAAACCCACAGAGAATTGCAGAAGCAAGACAATTTGGTGCACAAGTTGATTATGCATGCTGTGATTGATTGGTGCTGAGTAGTTTCTATTTTATTGTCCCTCTACCACGGTAAACTCTAAAACAATTCTGTTCTTTTTTCTCATCCCTCCCCCTAGTAATTAATGTCATGTGTAAGTAAACAAACAAATTACATTTGCCAGCAGACAACACAAAGATATGTAAAAGTTCATAAGGTAAAGGATGTGACACAAAGTAGGGACAGTAATGACAGACGTGCCAACACAAAGATATGTAAAAGTTCATTAGGTAAAGGATGTGACACAAAGTAGGGACAGTAATGACAGACGTGCCAACATTTTTGGCATGACATTGTTGATGTTTCCTAAGTCAATAGCTGTGGCACAGTACAAGAAAAGGTCAGCTGCGTGCCACTAAATATATTCTAATTTGGAAATATTAGTAAGTGAGAAAAGACTATAGATGTAACTGTTCAGGTAGTGCATGTTTAATAGCCTTGTCTTATTTGAAACTACATATCAATACATATATAGTGCCCAACGAATGGTTCCAATGTAATGTGTGAAGCAAGTACAAATTGCAGGTCATCTCCTTGGAAGAATAATACTAATCGATTCTAATCGAATCTGACATGTAATCACCATGGAAGACTTAATTTGGAAGGATATATCAAAACAAAGAAAGAATCACATTTTGTTAGTAAAAACAACTCGCAATGCAGTAGAAATGTCAGAAAACTGAAGTTAGCACTGTAGTGGTTATATGTTGCTCCCTTCTTTTGTTTCTACATGAACTCCAAATCATTTCTCACTACTTGAAGTACTAAGGAATTCTTAGTTCTACTGTCAAAGGCTGCAGACTACCAAATCTTGGCCCACATTTTGTTGACTATTACTATGAAATAAAAATAGTTTAAATAATTATTGTCACAAGGTACGTATTTTTCTACCAGTTGGCAGTGATGTAGCTTCTGTATCTTTCTCAAACTTCTGCCTCACTCTCCTCCTTGCTCCTACCATTTTCCAATCTTTCCCGACCAACTACTCTTTCCAGATACAAAATTCCACAATTTAGTGTCACTATATTTTGCTGTAAGCCCCCTGTAAATAAGTGATGGACAGCCCTTCTGTCTCTTTTGTAATTTTAAAGCATTTGACAGTTAAAACTTGAAGGTTCAATACTGTTATTTACAAGTTTTAATTCTCATCAGTTGTATTCTTTTCCTTTCCCTAACTCTCGTGTAGATTTGCGTAATCTGTGACCCGTGTTGATTTTTAATTGCAGTTGATACTTTTTGGACAGTGAGAAAATAAAGATTTAATGCAAAAATGGAATATAGAGATACAACTTAATATATGCTCACTTTTTTTTCCTGCATTGGTTTTGAAATGTTCTAATCTCTTGTTTTGAAGTCCTAACATTAGATGAATTGCCTGACTGTATCAGATACAATCTGCATTTATTTTCGGTTCCTGCTTGTGAAATAAAGTTATGATTGCAAATGCTTGAGAGAGAGAGTTGGTGTTACATTTACGTACCTGCTGCCACAGTTTGCCATGTCAGTGAATTCTATTTTAAACACATTGATTGCCCTCATTACGGATGATGGTATAACGTCAAATATTATTCACGTTACTTTTTTGAAAGTATTTGGAATTGAAAGATTTTTTTTGTTTGTAGAAGCAGTTAACTGAAATAGATTTATGTTGCATTCTATTTTACCCACATTTAAAATTTTGCAATCTCATACAACCCTTTCTTTTGTTGTTGCTTAATAATTGTGGTGGTGGTGGTGGTGGTGACGATGATGATGGCAATGATGTTGTTACAGTGTGCCTGACGCTTTCCTCTGATGAGGAAGAGCGTGGGCATTGTGAAGGGGAGGTGCCACAGAGAGGATCTGGCCAATCTGCTGTGCAGATGGGATCTGCTGTTGACTTGAATTGTGATCTCTCTAGTTCACTTTTGAAAAAGGAACCTCCACCAAACTTTTCAGATGAAGAAGATGAGCTGGTCTCTGATATTAACAAACTCAAGAGTGTCTGTGGTGAGTTCCATTTGTTTTAATGGTTTGTTTCAAATATACTAGGTATTAGATGTATACATTGACGAGATCTTTCAGGGTTTTGTCATTGTGCCCAAGTATTGCTGTATCACTCTTAGTTAATATACTCTTGTTGTTTGGTCATGATCTTTCATGATACCGTACTTTTATTATTTAATTTTAGTTTGTTTACATCTGCATGGATACTCTGCAAATCACACTTAAGTGCCTGGCAAGAGGGTTCATCGAACCACCTTCACAATTATCTATTATTCCAATCTCGTATAGCGTGCGGAAAAATGAACACCCATATCTTTCCGTACGAGCTCTTATTTCCCTTATTTTATCATGGTGATTGTTCCTCCCTATGTAGGTCAGTGTCAAAAAAATATTTTTGCATTCGGAGGAGAAAGTTGGTGATTGGAATTTCTTGAGAAGATTCCGTCGCAACGAAAAACATTTTTCTTTTAATCGTTTCCAGCCCAAATTCTGCATCATTTCTGTGACACTTTCTCCCATATTTCATGATAATACAAAATGTGCTGCCTTTCTTTGAACTTTTTCGATATACTCCGTCAGTGCCATCTGGTAAGGACCCCACACCGCGCAGCAGTATTCTGAAAGAGGACGGACAAGCGTAGTGTAGGCAGTCTCCTTAGTAGGTCTGCCACATTTTCTGAGTGTCCTGCCAATAAAACGCAGTCTTTGGTTAGCCTTTCCCACAACACTTTCTATGTGTTCCTTCCAATTTAAGTTTTTCGTAATTGTAATACCTAGGTATTTAGTTCAATTTACAGCTTTTAGATTAGACTGATTTATCGTGTAACCGAAGTTTAATGAGTTCCTTTTAGCACTCATGTGGATGACCTCACAATTTTCGTTATTCAGGGTTAACTGCCACTTTTCGCACCATTCAGATATTTTTTCTAAATCGTTTTGCAGTTTGTTTTGATCTTCTGATGACTTTATTAGTCGATAAACGACAGCGTCATCTGCAAACAATGGAAGATGGCTGCTCAGATTGTCTCCCAAATCATTTATATAGCTAAGGAACAGCAAAGGGCATACAACACTACCTTTGGGAACGCCAGTTTACACGATGGATTTCCGTTGGGTACTACAAACTGTGACCTCTTGGACAGGAAATCACAAATCCAGTCACATAACTGAGACGATATTCCATAAGCACGCAATTTCAATAAGAGCCGCTTGTGTGGTACAGTGTCAAAAGCCTTCCGGAAAATACGGAATCGATCTGAAATCCCTTGCCAATAGCATTGGGAAACTTTTGTCAACAAATATTCTCAGTTACATTGCAGTCGTCGGAGGTGCAATTTTGGAAGGTGTGCAGTATACACATCCACAGCTGCCAATAATGTCTTCATGCACTCATTGGTTGACAGCCAGACATTTCCTTAGATGTCGTAGTATGTGAAAGTGAAAGTGTAGCAAAACTTAGTCAGTAGTGTTCAAGTTACAATAAATTGTACTTCCAATTTTAAAATAATATGAAGTTCCAGTTTATCTGTTTTAAAGAAACACCTTAAACAATACTGAAAAGTTGTATAGACAATACTATTCCACATATCAGGTCACCACGAATTTTATTATGCAGAATGAACCCAATGTCACAAAAACAAAATTGTGTTAATATCAGTACTGTGTCTGCTAGGCTGCAAAATTTACACTTAGTTCCTGTGCACAGTGTGATCAGACATTCCAGAAATCTTCCTGTGTTGCTAAATAGGTGTGTAATTTCTTTAGTATTTGATTGCTTTCCAACCATTTGTTCACATTTTTCAGAACTGTAGAATATTTATCATTCATTCCTGTAAGGGAATATTTTAATGTTTGTGTTGTTTTCAAATAATCTTTTAGTAATTGTATAAAGACTTGGATGTATTGTGATATATTGTAAATTTGCAAACATTTGAGAGTGCCATGCAAAGATTTGTACAACATCATCAGTTGTAAACTTGGCAACTTTATGATAGAATCCTCACTCAGAAACTACCATCCCCATATTTCATTTTGTATTTACACAAAAGAAAGTTTGTTTTTGAGAATTTTCAAAAGTTAAGAGTATTGTGCATAACAATAGTTCATAATAAAGTAACATGGGTTACAATCACTATTGTAAATGTTATAACTAACATATTGTGTTACATTTAGTTATCCCTTTCAAAAGGAGTTTAAATTGTCTGCATTTATCGTAAGTTAAAGCTATGTTAGAGATTGTTAGTCACTGTAACCTCAGAAACCTTTAGGGAATCAGTAACTTTTATTCAAGGTTTTTCTGCTTTTGTAATAGAAGTCTCTTTTCGGGTGTTAATTTCTTCAATTGTTGAATAGAACTAGACTCAGAAATTTAGAGAATCTGTAAGCTTACTTAAAGTTTTTTGTGTGTTGTCTTATGGGACACTGCACTAGTTACAAATCAGCCCCATTGTAATTGCTGTTTTCAGTCACAGGATAAGTTTGTTGAGATTCAAAAAGCAGCCAGAAACCACCTATCAAGTGATTGAAAGCTGCTGTGAATGGGTGTGTTGTGAGGGGCACTGAGAGTCGTGTACTAAGGATGACAAAGTTAGCTCAAGTACTGTCATCTCTTCAGGTAGTATAGGAGGTATCACTACTTGTTCATTTAAGTGGCTTGTCAGTGGTAGATCTAGATGGTCTGTATGGTTGAGTCAGAGACCAGGGAGAACTGCCGTGTGGAATGGTCGTGCGGTTAGAGGTGCCGTAGTAATCTCCATTCCAGAGATAAAACCAGGAATTATACTTTTACATTTTTTTTTTTTTTTGTCACTTATATTGTTGTGTATTTATTGTGAAACAGTAATAATAATGTGAAGTATTCATCAGGTGGAGGGCGTGAAATGCAGAGTATTGTGGATGGTAGCATGGTTGGCACATATACCCTCCTAGATTGCCGCACAGTTCGGATTGGGAACTACAAAGTTGTGCCTAAAGACAGAGTCCTGTTGTCATCAGCTGGTATAAGGATTCAGGTGCCAGCGTTAACTGATGGTATGAGTGTCATTTTATTCTTGTTGCTTTGTTCTTTGTATTAGTTTTAAAGTTTTGGTGTGAGTGTGTTGGCAGAAAATGTAATGAATTTTACATGCGACTATTCTGAATTACTTAGCAGTTAATTATTTCTTTTGAACTGCAGGAAAGGGAAAAACTAGTAAGCATTCCCATTTCACTTAACTTTTGTAACTTCAGTGTTCATTAGATGTGTTAAACACTTTATGAGAAGTGTCACAGTCTGTCTGTCATGTGTATTGCTGAAAGGAGATCTGTAAAATTTGAAATAGTCATGAGATGTTAAACTCTACTATAAACAATAGGTTTAATTTTAATAATATCCTGAGAATGACATTCCTTTCAGTATATTCCTTACTACAAGGTCTGGGGGTTTTGGGAGCAAGGTAATGATGTTGCCTTGACTTTTCGGAAATTAGCTTCTCATGTAATCTTTTTAGATGCTTAGGCTTTTTTAATGATTTACCAAAATTGGTTAATTTTGTGCCAGTATTTCTTGTGGACTCTGTTCTACAACCATCACAAACGGTATGAAATGCATGCTATTCTAATAATAATCTGTTAGAGGTGCATTTTTTATATATTTTATTTGCTCCCACTGGTTTGTGCCAGTAGCTCATTCTCTAGTGGTACCTTTTGCCAATCAAGCTATTATCAGCACATATATCTAAATATGTACAAATAAATGTTTAATTTTTCGTTTCATTGTAATTTTTACTTACATTGTAATACCACAGACCAAATTAATCAGAAGATACAAGTATACCAGTAAATGGAAAATTCATGTCATTAGATATCATCAGTACACGAATGTGCCAGCTGTTGGAACCATAAACATCATAAGAAATAACCTACTAAAACTTGACAAGATTAACCAACCTGAAATACATGTACTGATCAGTTTGAAAGAAATAGTGCTACCAGACAATTACTTGACTTTGCAAGGAGAGGTATACAAACAGAATGTTGGATTGGCTATGGGAAGCTGCCTTGCAAGAGCCCTTGCAAATATTTTTCTAGGCCACTTAGAAAATACGTTTTTCAGTGAACGAATTAGTAGACTGATTAACACTTGTTACTGGGGTCATGAGAATTTCACATTTTGCAATAAATGCAAATACAGATGTGAATTCTGCTTCAAGATGCAGACATACAAAATTACCTAGTAAATACTGTTGTATTGAGATATCTATTTTATCAGAGATAGTTGGAAATAGCTTTATTTTTTGCATATAAATACTGACAGTGTACTCAGTTTTTCATTAGTGGTATTGCAAATCTCTTGTGAAGCCCAATTTATAAAGTTAATCTGCATAAGAATGTATTACAAAATAAAAAAATGATATCAATATAATGGAAGGAAACATTCCACGTGGGAAAAATTATATATAAAAACAAAGATGAGGTGACTTACCGAACAAAAGCGCTGGCAGGTCGATAGACACACAAACAAACACAAACATACACACAAAATTCAAGCTTTCGCAACAAACTGTTGCCTCATCAGGAAAGAGGGAAGGAGAGGGGAAGACGAAAGGAAGTGGGTTTTTAGGGAGAGGGTAAGGAGTCATTCCAATCCGCTCCCGGGATTGGAATGACTCCTTACCCTCTCCCTAAAAACCCACTTCCTTTCGTCTTCCCCTCTCCTTCCCTCTTTCCTGATGAAGCAACAGTTTGTTGCGAAAGCTTGAATTTTGTGTGTATGTTTGTGTTTGTTTGTGTGTCTATCGACCTGCCAGCGCTTTTGTTCGGTAAGTCACCTCATCTTTGTTTTTATATAAAATAAAAAAATGTGTAGACATAACATATCAGTGCACTCAGTGCTCCGATGTCATGCCAGTATGGATGGTTTAACAGCGTACATCTGCAAATTGCCCAGTCTATTTCAAAGCACTAAGGTTTGGTCTTCAGTCATGTATTGTGAAAACCTTTTAAATTTGCATGTGTAATCGTTCAGAAACAAAAAATTTCCAAAAATAAATGCTACATTTTTGAGTCCCTGCTTATTACCAGTGTTCAGGAGATGATACCCTCATTTTGTTTAATCGAACTAATGACAAAATTATTGAATTTCACTAACAACTGATAACAGCATCAAACTTACTGTTGAATATGATATAAATGATCATGAACTTCTTAGACATAAAAATAGCCATTGATAATTGTGCCCATCAATTTGACGTACTTCATAAACCATCCACAAGTGGCTGCATGGTATATAACTCAACATGTCACCAACTAACACACAAAACTGTGTTTTCACACTATGTTACATAATGTGACTAGAGTTTCCATTAATACATAAAATATGAAGACACAGTTGCATACAATTTAAACTGTAGCCAGAAATAAGGGCTATAATTCTAATACAATCAATAAAATCTACAGAAAGAAAATTAGAGCCAGATGTGCAAATGTAACTGTGGAAATAACAGTAACTGAAGTAGACAGAAAAGTTCATGGTGCTACTATACACGAGCAATTTTTCTCAAAAAGTAACACATTTCGTAATACTGATTTTAAATTAGCTTCTGCACAGAGAATTAACTTGGAATGAACATAACACAGAACAGACAAAGCTCAAAAGTACAGAAAATAAGAATTGTGGCACAAAACTAAATGGAGTGACTGTGGTGTATTCTATGTCTGACAAACAGGATGAAAATTTACTAAAATATATAAAGAACACATGAACAAAAGCGAAAGCAACCTTTCTACATTTAGTAATGCATTTTGGAGACAATTGACACTCTACAATAGGCATAAGTACTGATCTCGGTATTCTTTGTAGAGCTGAAAAAGGAAGCTACATGAACATCTTTGAGGATATAGAAATCTACAAACATTTGGCAAATATTCCTAATAAATCTTAAACAAATTACCAGAACTCAGAAATAAATATTTTGTTGATGTTATCGGTATATGTTTTATCAATGACGGAGTATTCAGAACAAAACACAGTCCCAAATTTTACACAAGATATAAATGGATTTTTATCAAAGATATAAATTTAACAACAAACACACAAATTGTTTTACACATTACACATAAATTGATAACGTAACAACCATTAACAAATATGGTGAAACAAAAGATCACATTTGGAAAAATAATTATCAAGAAGTACATAAAAAATAATACAACCAAAAATTACTTATTTATATGTACTCATCACATAGAAGAGGCATTGAGCCACAAGCACAATGAAAAGGCTAGTGAACATTTAAGATTTCAGGCAAAAGGCCTGCTTCAAAAGCAAAAGGCCTGCTTCAAAAGCAAAAGGCCTGCTTCTAAAATAGAAAAACACACACACACACACACACACACACACACACACACACACACACACACACACATCTCACTCACAAGTGGTAGTTATATTCAATATATGTGCTGGTAATAGCATGATTATAGCTTGATATGGTTCAAGAATGATCCATTGATCAAAACCGGTAGCAGTAAATAAAATATGAAAAATCAACTATGGTAAATTATTTTTACAATAGTACGCATTTCATACACTCCATGGCCATAGTTTACTGCAGAAGTATTCTTGCAACAAAAAATTAAAGAAAATCTTCAGAGAGCATAAAGAACGAATGCATACATATATAAAATGCTGACCTTTTTTCTTTTGCTGAAAAACACACAGTTTTTAGTAGAGCTGCAAGAGTAGGACTGAAAAATATGTTCATTAATCCCTTAACCTCACAACTTTTTTTAGATTATGTTCAAAAAATAATACTTTTTTATTAATGAAATCATCCTGTAATGAGTGACATTACATACAGACACATAATAACAGCTTTTAAAGCTCAAAATAATGAGTTACAAATTTTGAAGATCACCAGTAATATAATTCTGAGTATACTTGTGCACTGGACTTTAACTAAAATATCCTGAAACTTGAGTAATTTTTTTAGTTTGTATGTAGCTGGGAAGTGTAGTCATGTATTTCATAACAGTATCCTGTGAACATAAGTCCTGGAGGAGTTCACTGAAGCACAATGGGTGTACTGATCTCGTGCCGCTGGTGAGTACATGTTATCTAACTGACGAAATGTCGTCACTTTAAGTCTCTAATGAGGTGACATCACATTCTTCTTGACTTTCTGAGTTGCTAAATTTAATATCAAACTCAGGATAAGTATAGCTATCCTTTTTGAAAATCATTGCATAAATAGTACAAGAGAGAGACTGAAAGTGCTTGTTTTGTTGTTGAGCATCCAAAACTGCACACAATAGAATGATACGTAGTGGTAACTACCTCATCCAAAACGTGACAGTCAGCTACAAATGTAGTACCAGATGCTCCGTAGCAGTTTAACACTAAACTATCAGAGCTGAAGTAGATGAAAGTGGGATTTTATTTTTCCGCAGGTCTTTTCTTAAGTTTCCCGAGTATTCTCATGATTTTAATAGAGAGTCCTTCGTTGGATATAGGAGAGAAGAACAAATGGACACACATACGTGAGCGGCGCGCCCCCCCCCCCCCCCCCCTCCCCACACACACACACACACACACACTTAAATTCAGGCCAGTTGCCATTTAGGAACTTGTAAATGGTCAGCCTGTAACAATCTACTGACCTAATCTGATACATATCCTATAAACAGACTCACCCTACATCATTTCGATAAAGAAATAGTTCAGATGATATGTGGAATGTGACCAACTAACCAACCGTGTATCCTCAAATGGGGCCCACTTTGAAGATGAAAACCACTAATTGAAAATGTCTGGTAAGTACACTCATTTGCAGCATCAGTTCCATTTATATTGTGTCAAACTATGCACACAACATTCTCAAACAGAACAGACTGCTCATCCACTGCCTCCCGAGTTTATTTTGTTGAAAACTGTTGCAGTAAATGACAAGGTTAAGTGTTGGACAATGGAAAATCCAGGATGGAATGTAACAACTATATCCTCACTCACAATTACTTCGCCTTTGAAGGCATTAACTACAAACAAATCCCTGGTACGGGTATGGGCACCCGAATGGCACCATCCTATGCCAACCTATTCATGGGCCATCTGGAGGAATCATTCCTAAAAGCCCAGAATCCTAAACCCCTCACCTGTTTCAGATTCATTGATGACATCTTTGCTTTCTGGATTGAAGGTGAGGACATTCTATCCACTTTCCTCCAGAACCTCAACAACTTCTTCCCCATTTGCTTGACCTGGTCCTACTCAACCCAACAAGCCAACTTCCTAGATGTTGACATCCACTTATGGGATGGTTACATCAGTACCTCCATCCATATAAAACGTACTACCTACTAGCAATACCACCACTTCGACAGCTGCCACCCATTCCATACCAAGAAGTCCCTTCCGTACAGCCTGGCCACTCGTGGTTGTCGCATCTGCAATGACGAGCAGTCCCTCTCAAAATGTACCTAGGGTCTCACTGAAGCATTCACATCGTACTTATTCTCCCAACCTTGTACAAAAACAAATCTCCTGTGCCGTATCTTTCCAGTTTCCCACCACCTCCCACAGTCCGACCACAGAGGAGCATTCCCCTCGTAACTCTGTACCATCTGGGACTGGAGCAACTGAATTACATTCTCCACCAGGGGTTTGGTTACCTTTTGTTGTGCCCTTAAATGAGAAATGTCTCACCCACTATCCTTCCCACCCCTCCTACAGTGGTATTGTGCCATCCACCAAACCTACACAACATACTCGTCCATCCCTACACAAGCCCTGCTCCCAATCCCTTAACTCATGGCTCATACCACTGTAATAGACCAAGATGCAAGAACTGTCCCATACATCTTCCTACCACCACCTACTCCAGTCCGGTCACTAGCATCACCTATCCCATCAAAGGCAGGGCTCCCTGTGAAACCAGTCATGTGATTTACAAGCTTAGCTGCAACCACTCTGATGCATTCTATGTAGACATGACAACCAACAAGCTGTCTGTCCACATGAATGGCCGCCGACGAACTGTGGCCAAGAAAGAAGTGGACCACCCTGTTGCTGAACACGCTGCCAAACATGATATCCCTCATCTCAATGACTGATTCACAGCCTTTGCCATATGGATCCTTCCCACCATCACCAGCTTTTCTGAATTGCGCAGGTGGGAACTTCCCCTGCAGTACAACCTACGTTCCCGTAACCCTCCTGGCCTCAACCTTCGTTAATCACTGTCCTCATCCGTCCAGCCCCCTCTCTGTTCTCATTCCAGCACTACACAGCCATCATTTCACCGCCACACCCACTCTTTAATTTCTTTATATTTCTCTCCTTTCTGCCAGTTACCCCCTCCCCACCCCACCTTCTCTCCTGCCCTCCGTCTAACCTGCAGCACTTCTCTGTCCACCACCCCCACCATACTATACCTCTCCCTCCCCACCCCAGCCTCCTCCTTACCCCCACCCAGTTGCCATTCCCATCATGCACTGGTGCTGCTGCGTGCAGTATGGTTTCAGTTGCCTGAGACTGCAGACGTGTGTGTGTGTGTGTGTGTGTGTGTGTGTGTGTGTACTGCTGACAAAGGCCTTAATGGCCAAAAGCTATAATTGTGTGAATCTTTTTGTTGTGTTTGTCGTGACTTAGCGGTTCCGCTATATGGTGAGTAGCCACTTTCCTCTCTAATAAGATTAAATGTTGAATAGGGGCCCACTAGACGACATGTAGTTCCTTAAGCAGTGGAACTAAATGTGTGTCTTTTTTGTGTCTAGGTGCTATTACGCACTGTCAACACAGAGTATGAAGAAATTATTTAATCACCAGCCATATTGACAGACCATTTTTTCAGTGTGTCGTATATGTACCTACAGGTGTGCCACTAATGGAAGACATGCTTTAGACTATCTTTTTAAATTCCTTTCAGAACCAATTTCACTTTATATACCAAAGAGGGTCCACTCATTTTGATTTTTCTTACAGGGACTAAATTTTCATTCATTATGACATCATTTTATAATAGTGTTAATGATATCAGAATACCAGTGTGGAAAGAGGAGTAACTGTATTTTCCTATAGCACACTAAATATATGTGGAAATAGAAAATTTTTCATCTTCTGTTTCAGACTCTGCTGTTGTTACGGTGGCCATGGAAAAGTCAGAGCTACGAAAAGTTCTGATAAATTTTGGACGTGGAATGCCAGTATTGTTCCTCTATACAAACCGTCTAGCTGCTGAACGTATTAGGCGGACTCTTAGTATGGAACCTAGTCGTGGACCTTATTATGATCCCAACAGTCTAGGTATTTTGAATATGTTGGTTTGAAAATTTTGTTGCTATTAAAATGTAATACTTTATATTGAAAATGGAAGTTGAACATAAAATAGTTTAAACATAAACAAAACAGATAATGTTTAGATTTAACTATGTGCTTCTGAACATATGTAATATCCAGACTTAATTTTACTTGAAATGTCGTGTGTGTTGATTGTGTTCAAGTAGCACACAGAGGTTTATTCACATTTATTCATCATATTAATTTATGACTGTCATAAGTGAACTCTCATTTATTCTTCTCTGGCCTTTTTAGTTTCTGAAAGTGTTTTGAGATGTTGCCATTTCTATTCTTATTACTGTTAGGCATTTTTCCACTGCTTACTTAATGTAATAATTAGTTTTCTTTTTTAAAACTTACAAAAGTCTTATCTATTATGGATGTGGTCTTATCTATTATGGATGTGGAAAATGATGACACTGATTAATAAAGATTATTAGAAATGACCGCAATCAGTTGCTTTTGTGTTGGAAGAAATGCTTTTATTTTATCATTACTGGCTTTGTTGCCTAGCAAACCATGATTGTTTGATATACAGTAATATCGACAACATTAGGAAGAGGGTAGATTGCTACTCACCATAAAGATGACCCATTTAGTTGCTGACAGGCCCAACTAAACAACTGTTACACTTCATAGGTTTTTGACCTCCTTCAACAAAGAAAACACACGCACATGCGCGCGACCGCTACTAGCAGCAGCTCCGACTGGAATGCGACGTGTCATGTGAATAGCATTCTGGAGTGGGGCATAAAAGGGGGAGGGATAACAGGATACGGGTGGGTGGGAGAGGAGTACTGTCTGGCAGGGCATGTAGGGACTGGTTGGCAGCCTGATGAGTGTCTTCTTTCCCATCTGCTTCATCTGGTCCTCCTCAGCCCAGCAAGCCACCTCCCTAGATGTTGACCTCCTCCTCTCTGTTGGTTCCACCCACACTACTGTCCACATTCATCCTATGAACCACCTGCATTTCAACAGCAGCTGTCCCTTACACACCAAAAAATTCCTCCCTTATATCCTGGCCACCTGGGGTGACATATGTGCAGTGTCAAAACTCCCTTTCCCAGTATGCTAAAAGTCTCACCGAGGCCTTCACAGACAGGCACTATCCCGCCCCTCCCCTCTCGGACCTAGTCCACAGACATATTTCCCATGCCATTTCTCCACACATGCCCAATCCTCCCACCACACCCAAAAGCCCATTGCAAACATGTCCACCTTTGTCACTGTCAGGTGCAGTGTCTTCTCTCCCATCTGCTTCACCTGACCTTCTTGGGTGTTGACCTTCTCCTCTGTGA
Organism: Schistocerca piceifrons; assembly: GCF_021461385.2. Lineage (NCBI taxonomy): Eukaryota > Metazoa > Arthropoda > Insecta > Orthoptera > Acrididae > Schistocerca > Schistocerca piceifrons. Next base: position 424,996,788 of record NC_060145.1, read on the forward strand.
TGGTTCCATTGACACATCCTTTGTCAGGGCTTTGATTATCTATCATCACGCCCTGAAACAAGGGACATCCTACCAAGATCCTTCTTACCCCTCATAAAGTGGTTTTCTGTCACCCACTCAACCACCACAGCATCCTAATTCATCCCTGTGCCACTTCCAGGCCCAACCCCTTGCCGTTGGGATCATATCCCTGTGGAAGACCCAGGTGCAAAACATGCCCAATCTACCCACCCAGCACTTCCTATTCCAGTCCTATCGCAGGCTATCCCATCTATGGCTGAGCTGCTTTTGAAAACCATCTTGATGGGTACCAGCTCTGCTGCAATCACTGAGCAGCCACTGCTAAATTTGTGCCTAGAGCAAAGTGGAGCACCCTATGGCACAAAGTGTAGCTGAACATAACATGTTTGATTTCAATGGCTGCTTCACAACCTGCCACCCTATGGCACAAAGTGCAGCTAAACATAACATGTTTGATTTCAGTGGCTGCTTCACAACCCGAGCCATCTGGATCCTGCCCGTCTCTACGACCAGCCTTTCTGAGCTGTGCATATGGCAGTTATCCTTGCAATGCATTCTCTATCCCCAGAGCCATTCTGGCATCAACCTGTGGTATTCTACTGTTGCCACACCTCCACCCAACACTTTCTGCTGTCAGTAATAGCACTTTCTCCCTTTCCATGTCCCATCACCCTCATTGTATGCTGCCCTTTGCCAGTGCACCTGCCTGTTGTTTCCCTTTCCCTGCTCCTCTCTTTTTTTCCGATCCTCACCTCCTGATACTGCGCATGGCGGTCTTGTCAGACTGCCATCTAGTCCCTGCATGCTGCTTCAGAAATTTACAAAATATTTTTTCTCTGTGATAGCAAATGTGTGGGTTACAGTGCAAACTGTTAAGTATCCCCTATCCCTGGCACATAGTCATGACACTTTCTTCCCAAGTAGGTGTGTTAAATACTAAAACTATTAGATAGATGCAAATTACAGTTTGTAGTGATTAAAAGTGCGTCCTATGTACAGTGTTTCATATTTCACAACTTAAAAAAGCCACAATGTAAAATATATATAAAAACACCATAAAATATGAAATTATGAAGCTATATAATAAAAAAGTGAACAAAACAGTCCCTACTGTAATAAGACACGAGAGAAAATCCATGTAGACATGTTTACATTTACACATTGTATAAGATTCGAATCACTATTAAAAATAAATTTGACCATTAATATTTTAATTGAGTAAGTATCAAAATAATAGCGTTACATATTAAAAACCCAAAATTATTTTTATTGAAACAAAATTGAGCATCCAGAGGGAATAGTGACGCAATGTGACTTGTATTGCTCCTCAACAGACTGTTGTCTATCTTTGGCCACATCTTCAGTTCCATGTTCATTCAAGCAGTGTTCATGTGTACATTGGTGCTCTTGGCATTGTACCTTCCACCATGTTGCAGTTCATCGAACAGTCGCCTCAGTGATAACCACTTACTGTAGGTTACAGACAGTTATGAAAGGCTACATTGATGCGGTTTGTTATTGGCAGACCACATAGGACCACAAGCTAATTCATACGAATGTGCTCAGCTTTGAATGTTATTCTATTATGCCTCCTTAATCTGATTGTTACGTTCTGAGCTAGGCTGTGCTGTATGTCTATAAATGATGATACCCCTATCATCTTAAAAACAGTCTTTAGACCAATCATTTAAAACCTAGTAAACAATGGGGCACACTGGACTGAATACCATACATTTGTCTATTATATCATCATCATGGGTTATGTCATGGAAGGTGGAAAGGGAAGAAGGGAAGAAGGCAAAAGGAAGGAGCAAAGTAATAGGCATAGTGGAGGAAGAAACTGATAAAACATTGCAAGTGTAGTCAAAGATTAAATGTTGGGGAGATAGGATGGCCTGGGGGTGATACTGTGTACTGAAACTGGTAGTCAGTAGGCAAAATAAATAAATTGTGATTATAGACTAAAACTTTTTTTTCTGATTATATCGGACGTTACTCCAACTGATAGTGTGTTGGGAATATGTAGTATGTAACTGGTCATTTTTGCGTCATGATTCCTTCTGGACCAGCCTATTCCAAGTGAAGTGATTAAGGGATCGGGAAGAATGGTGGCAGAAATCCCTGTCTAGCCTTCCAGATTTAGATTGTCTTGTTATCCACCAGAACTTCAGCTCAAGGACTTGGTGTCTGGTCATCATATCCTAACCTTACATTAATTCTAACCAGTAATTGAATTTGCACAACTACCTTATCTTTCACAAGCAGTGTTCTTCTAATTGAGCCATCTGGTCAAACTTTATGTATGTCTCATCTTTTAAATCAAGTGCCACTCACCTTAGGCCATGTCCTACATAAGCTACAGAAGTGATAGCGTGTGACAGCCCTGGGTGTCAAAACAATATGACTGATACAGTTATGGAGGTGAAATAGGTTGACAACAACCATGCCTGTTCTGGTCTTCTGCCACAGCTGGCTACATTTGAGTTCAAAAGCGTTGTAATCTTGTCACTGCAGCATGTGTGACAGGGACAGTGACAGCTGTGAGTCTCTATCAGTCAGCACTGGAGCAGATATACTAGCTGATGTGAAATACTTACCATCCGATTTTAAGGACACTATGTGATGAAAATATTTGGTTCTTTCATATCTTACAGCTTCATATCTTTACTAGAAAAAGGACTGAATTTCTTTTTGTTATTCATCATAGTTACTGTGCTGCACATAACTAAGTAAATGACATTTTTAGTAGTTTGCAGAGGTAAATCACATTGCATAGATGTTGAGAATAGTTTTATTTAGGAAATACGTTATTGTGTATGAAAGATATCCAACATATCAAAATTGTATATAAAGTTGAGGGCAGAATATCTCCCTTCTTCCTCGAGATACTTGTTTTTATGTCCGGCGGGCAGGATGCACACAGTGTACCCAATTCCATTACCTGCGTGTAGGGAATTGTGTGAGTGTAAAAATTGTCATATTTTATAAACTGTTCAAAATACTGAAATGAGGTTTCTTACAAATGACAGCACACACAGAGAACTTATTTTGTTGTATGATTAATGCTCAAAATGTTTTGGTCAGTGTTTGAGTGCAGTGAAAACAAGACTCACTCCAAATGCCACTGTGGGTTTATATCCAAATTTTCATAGCAAAATGAAGTGTGGAAATTGGGCAAGTGGGGTATCATATTCACCAGTGTGAGGTCTAGTTTTGCAAATAAACATCGAATTATTGGAAAGTTATCGAGGTAATTAAGGAATACTTAGAGAGTTGAGGGGAAATTGAAGTATTTCAAGAACAGCTGCAGCTAGCTATATAAATGAAGTGTCAAAAAGTTCATGTCTTCTTCTATTTTGTGCATGAAAAGACATTGGTGAGATATATAACTGTAAAAAAGAATTTCTTCGAATAAAGTACTAAAATTATATCATTTTCGGAACTTAAGCCACTAGGAAGGCAAATAGGATTAGTAAGATCATGCTTTCTGAATAAAATAATTTTAAAAAAGAGAAAATGAAATCAGTCAAATATTTTGTGAAAAGGATAGTTGCTACTCACCATATAGCGGAGAAGCTGAGTTGCAGGCAGGCTCAACAAAAAGACAGTCAGAAAATGAGCCTTTTATGGAAGTAGGCAACACACATACACGTGTGTGTGTGTGTGTGTGTGTGTGTGTGTGTGTGTGTGTGTGTGTGTGTGTGTGTGTGTGTGTGTGTGTGTGTGGTGTTCCATAGTTCAAAATTTTTGTGAAATGGTTTGTCTAAAAGAATTAAAATACATTAGAGAAACATTTGACATGCCTTTGAATGATGTTCGAAATCTTGTACAGCTAATGAGATGCTTCAAATGTCTCTCTAATCTACTTTATTTCTTACTTTTAGACAAAGCATTTTGAAAAACATTTAACTTTTTTTCTTTTTCTTTTTTCTATCAAAAATTGTGTGTGTTTGTTTATGCAGACTATTTGCATTAATTGAAAGACTTGGCTTAGCATTGATTACTGATGAATTACATTCCCAACAATCAAATATCAGTCAAATTTCATGATTGTTCAGTGAGTTTTATTATGAATTTAATGTGTGTGATACCCTGGGATAGGTGCGTATTCACTTAAAAATCAAGTACTTGATAAAACCTTAAAAATATACTTTGAGATGCAGTGCAAAGAGTTTGGTTAAAACGTAGTATGTAGAACAGGTGATAGGATTGTAGATGAGTCACTTAAAATGTAAATAGTAGTCGGGTGTAAATGCGGCACCCACAACAGTTCAGGTTACTAACCAAAGACACTACCACTAAACCTCTGAACCTTCATGGGGGAGTCACTCATTTTTTTTGAGCTGACGTTAGGCAGTCATTTTTCGTTCTTATTGGCTGATGAATCTGCTTATCTGCATATATTCAAAGAATGTGTATTATGATGAATATAGTTGATATAATTTATAAAATTCTTCATGAAGATTCCTCTTTGTAAATTTATTACACAGCTTTCCTTTATCGCCCTATTTTCCTGAATAAAGCTAAATTTGTTGCCTTACTATCAAGTCACAATATTCTATGGTTTATGAGAAATGTTGTTTGGAAATGGCTGATCTACTCTAGTCGCCATCTCGTAGCAGGAGATAGTCACTCGAAGGCAGCTCGCATGAACATATCACTCAATATTGCCATTTTTAGTTGGAGTGTCATGTATCCAGGTGTTACACGCTGTCTGTCACTTCTGTTGTTTACTTAGGATGCAGCCCTATGTTCCATCATGGCAATGGACTGCCATTATAAAGTAGGTATTCCACCTCTTAGTTTAAGCTTGTGTTTTGCTTGTTGTGTTTTGTTTGTTATGCTGAACATTTACCATGTTAAAGTAATCGTTTGTCCTTTTGCAGATGATACTCAGAGACGAATTACGTTGCTGCCAGAAAGAATATCAGAAGAGAGCAAAGTGGCCCTTAAAAACATTTTTGAAGGTATTCTTAGTGAGCTCGATAACAAGGAAGCGAATGAACTTCTAGTTCGTGCTTCTCCGAGAGAGGTTTGTGTTGACAGTAGAAGTGTGTTGGCTATGTAGTGAGTAATTCTAATAGTATTTACAAATAAACCTTCTTTCTTTTTTGCTTATGTATGAAGCAGCAGTATTGCAGATTTTTGTGATCTTACCTTTCATTTACAGAACGGACATAAATTTATTAAACCATCTTACAGTGTACATGTTTTCAAATGAAACACAAACAATATGATGATTTCTATTTTGCTTCCAGATTCAAAGTCTGATAAAGAAAACAAGCGGTGGATCATCAAATTCCGTAAGAATAAAGAATGAAATACAAACGTAAGTGCTTTCTCCTGTTGTGACGAGTTAAAATATTTACATTAGTTCTAAAGATTTGTATATTTTAATCTCTCTTGAAGGTCTTCATGTACTAACAGTTTCATTTTTTCTTACTGTAGAATCATAATTTATCCACCTCCACCTGCGAAAGGAGGAATACCAATAAATACAGAAGATTATGCTTGTTTGGGTGAAGACCAGTTTCTGAATGATGTAATAATAGACTTCTACTTAAAGTAAGTAGCATATTGTTGCATACAGTTTGAAATGTATTACTTATCAAAGAAGTAATCTGGAGTTGAATTAACTTTCTTGTGGATTTCTCCCACAATTTACCACTAAGTGTCTCTTATTTGCCTATCTCATTTTAATGAACACAGTTTTGAGATGCAGTACTTCATGAACACTTGCTTACTTGATGAAACCCTCTCATAAACAGCAGTAGAGTTTCGGGTGGAATATATTTAGCATATCACCCGCTTGTGATGGAAATTTTTGACCAATTAAATCAGTGTGTAAAGTAGTGACTTGAATGTGACGAGAGAAACAAGTGACAGGCTGAAACCTTGGCAGTCTGTGCAACATTCATAGACTGCACAGTGTTGCAGAAGGTAAGTGACCAGTCTCAAGTCTCAGTCTGGCATACAACTCAGATTCACTTGGTTGTCAAATATTTCTCTGCCTGTCATATGAAGTATACTAGGTATTCAGTAGTGGAACTAATATTGGAATCTTCCCTTTATTAGCTGAGGTACTTCCGCAGGTATCCTGTTGATTTTGCATTTCTTACAGCTGCTTTCTGTAATGACACCTTTGTAGGATCTAAAAAAATCCCATTTCGAAAATATGTACCTGTGTTATAACTTATGTGCAAAATATACCTGAGACTGTATTTAGGACCATTGTCTTCGAACAAATCCTTCACCACAGCTAATGGAATACACATTACAAACTTGCGCAGCTACATTGTGCCAGCACTACTGCTAAACAGTGGCAAGGAGTTGTGTGCTGAAGTGGGCTAGCGAGGAAGAGGAGGTGAGAGGTTTTAGGGGGGAGAGAGTTGGGGAAGGTGGATAATGGTTCGGAGGAAGACACAACAGGTGCGCATGATTTGAATATGACAGCAGAGAGGTCATTCTGACCACAGGCAGGGGGAGTTGGGTGCTGTGCAAAGTGATGTAAAGGAGAGGATCAGGAGGGGGGGGGGGCAGGTGGAGAAAACGTAGGAGGAGGAGGAGGAGGGGGGTGTGAATACAGGGGGAGTGAAGTTAGGGTACTGGGGAAGAGAGCGGAGATGGATGTGGGGCAGAGGCTAGTGGAGCTTGAGATCAGTCATCAACGGACTTGGTTCATACACTAAACAGCAAACAAATTTTCTTTGTACTACAGGTGTCAAAGCAGAGGGGACATAAACTTCCTTGAATGGTTTACTGAAAGACTGACAACCAGCGGAACATGAATGAGCACCAGCGAATGCAAATTGAACATGACTGACTGCTGTTCGCTCTTGCTTGTCTACTGTTTACACGAAGTTCTCAGTGTGCTGTTTGCTCCAGTGTAAACCAGACTCGACAGTCTCCATGATGCCATACAGCTATCTGTATAGTAAAAGTTGAAGCTAGACTTGCATTAAAACAATATCATTAGTTGGTCAGTACTTGAGTCAGAGTTCACATACCCATTTCATTGTGGGCTGTATGTGATTTCTGGACAGTGGAAGCTGATGCAGTGATGTGTGTGCCACTCGTGGAACCCAGAGCAGATGGTGATGGTTTATTGACACAGGCACATGTACAGTCATTGATGTACTCTGTTAAGTCAACGCTGTGAACAAAGGTGAGTGGTCAGATACAGCCATGTGAACCAGATAGCTATCATCTCTTACCGTGATCACATTGGATAGTTTTGCAACATAGTATTCACAGGTTCTGTACATGCATGCCGTGCACAAGGTGAAATGCTAAGGCATAACAAACCCATTTCCCAGAGGCACATAAATAATACTGGGAACTATGTGGGCTGTAGGACGATTCATTCTTCAGAGCTCTAGAGTATGCATGCACACACGTAATTGTACTGTTGTTTTGAATACAGTATCTCTCTATTTACTACGTTGTTGTATTACCCGAGTGTGATCGTTCCATATTCATTACAATTGACAAGCTGTGTAAAAAAATTTATTTATTTATTTATTTATTTATTTATTTATTTTTTTTTTTTTTTTGCAGGTTCCTAACTCTCTCTTCATTGACTCCAGAAGATCAGGCTCGCACACATGTATTTAGCTCTTTTTTCTACAAACGCTTAACAACGCGGCCTGCTAAAGTTTCAAAGCGCCCACATCCAATTGAAGACGATCCAAAGTTGTCTGCTGCAGAGAAGAGGCACAGTCGTGTGAAAGGCTGGACAAAACACGTTAACATTTTCGAAAAAGATTTCATCATAATACCAATAAATGAACAGTAAGTATTCTGACATCGTGGTTTGGCGGTAGAGTTCCGTGAGTGACAATCTGTGTTGTGTACTTGTTGCCACTATATTCTCCGGTTGTGTCAGAATAGTTATCAGTAAAATTGGTTACTACCCCAATAAATGTAAAATAGTTTCACTGTAGAAAATGTATCACTCTTATACGTTAATGACAGGTTATACTGCTTCTGCCGACAAATATGCAAATAATGTTAATCGTGCCCAGTTAAGTTTTTGCAGTATCTCACACTCCAAATGGTGCACATTGTGCTTTAAGTGAAGTAGTATGTTTCAGATGACCATGAATTTCTTAGCTGCAGTGGAGACACATTTCGCATTTTATAACAACATTTTCAGATTTAGCATGAAACAGATTTTATTATAATTCTGTATTCTTCTGGCTGCTGGACATTTAAATTGCTGCCACTAGTATAAAATGAATTAATGGCTTAAACGTTAAAGACAAAGGAGCCATAACGTTTTAATTTTCAGAAATTAATATAGGTACTCAGCATCGATATTTTAATAATACAATATTTTATTTATTTATTTAAAGGTATGCGCTCATCACACACACTGACTTGTTCTGGTTTCTCTGACACTAGGAGTATCAAAAAGTTGTTATGAAGTTATTTCTATTATGATTCTTGAGCTGGAGGGAGAGTGTAGTTATGATAGAGCAATCTAGGGGATGAAATTGGTCATTCATTACCTTTCCCACATCTAGAAGTGATCAGAATCGAAATTTCAAATGGCATTTATTAAGATTTGGTTTTAAAAATTCTAAATTTACTGATGCACATTTCTGAGGTAGATTGAAAGAGACCTTATTAGTCACCTCGCACGACCTGGAGTTCTAAATGATAACTTTTGTCACTTTTGGTGTGGCTGTTTTCCTGTGTGCTTCCATTGGAAGGACTACTCATTTAGAATTTTAAATTCCACAAAAATTATTAATAAAGTAGCAAGACTAACAACAAATAGTATTCCTGCTAAATTGTAGTAGGGCTTTGTTGATAACAACAGATAAAGGGATCGTGGAAGAACAAAGATTACATTTAAATTACTGGCAGTAGTGTTTCGTTTACAGGTATATCTAATTTCAACCTGCAAAATATTAATTGACAACGTCCACTGAAGCAGAAATCATTGTTGTTAATTTTCAAAAGCAATAAAACACTGTTCTAGAGTGATAAGGTGTGCTGCATTAGATGCTGAATGTTGATGATTTGTGCTGTGCAGTTGTAAGTCTATCGGGATACTTCAATTAAATGACATTTAGTGTACAGGAGTAATTTTCCTTCCCTGAACTGCTGAAAATCATTTTGTTACTTTTCTCTTCCCTTCTTCTTAAATGCCATTCTCTCCTCTCCAAGAGATCAATCAATTAATTCTGAAATAGAGATTTAGTTAATAGCCAGCAGTTATTACTGTTTTGGTGTTTAAATGGCCAGTTTCTTCTCCAAAGCACTGTGGAAATATATATCCTTAAGTGCTCAGCTTAATCGGTGCATAATGAGTGAATCCATAGATGTGCACGATGAGTAAAGAGGTGTAAGTCTAATATCTGCAGTTTTGACTTTAACCCATATTTTTAACGTCCACAAACTTTTACTGGCAAACACACTTTCATCCGGGAAAGAAAGTTGGTTCTGTTCCAGTCCATTGCCAATACAGGTACTCTGAATAGTTGAAAGAAGGTGTTCTTAAATAGATACGCACTCAGGACAGAACGTCAAGAATGAGATGAATCTTCTAGGCATTCAGTAACACTATTTTCCACCTTATTGATTTTAGTGATACTTACCGTGTAGGGAAGTAATGGAACATACAAAAGAAATATTGTACCAGAAATTATCAACATTCTCAATTCTTTTTCAATGTCCTCTCTGTTTTCAAGCAACATTTTAGATTATAAATCTCATCTATAGTTACGAAGGTTGTTCCACTTCTCATGACACTTGTGCACATTGTGTGACTGTGACTATTTTACTTAAATTATACCTAGAAATTTTGCTTTTACTCTTTCTGTCATCCATATTTTGACATAATTATCACTTTCTTTTCATCCTGATGAGAATATTTGGAGTAAAAAAATTTCAAATAGGTAAACACCTGCTGAGACATACAGGGTTGTGATTATGACAGTGTGCTTCATTCTGCACTAGTGAAATTAAGAAACTGGTTCAGTAATGCTAATATTGCCAGCTGGATTGTCCTTTGTTCATCTCATAACTTATTTTCTTAATTATGATATTGTCGATTAAATTATGCAGAGTATTGTAAATGGTTGCTAAGTTTTGTGCCATGTTCTACATGTGAAAATTGTGTGATAGCCTAAACGAAATCCTATACTTGGTGGAGGCAGATCACAGTTCACACAATTCATGTCATACATCCTACGCACAGACCAAATAACTGGTGACTCTATATGTATATGTGTAAACTGAGGCTCTAGATGATACCAGTTACTCACATGTTATGTGGAATGGTGAAATACTGTCATTGCTGTTGTGCTGTTTGGTAGATTGTTCGATACAGTTGATTTCAGAGAAGAAATATTGTAGGACTCTGACAGTGGAGAACATAAGTTTAGTCCGTCTGGACTGATGAGAAATACAGTGAAGCAGTTTTATAAGGAATGGAAGAGAAAAAAAGCCTTGCAGTTACTTTCAAGAAGTGGAAAACAAAATTCATTTACATAAACATAGCAGCTGGTTAACATGTACCTTTGATGGAAAATTCTGTATCAAAAAAGCATGAGCAGTGCACAATAAAAGGTAGTAGAAGCTCTTCTCCTGGTAACAAAAATCAGAAGTCAGTTTCTAACATGTTGCTGAAAGGCAAAGATATTGGTGGGTAGCATTGTTAAGAAATATTTAGAAACTTTGTTATATACCTGGTATGTCAGTGTCATGATTTTTAATATGTGCATCATGAGCTTTGATCTCATGCAAACGTAGATTCCATATTGGATGCAGCTCGTGTCTGTTAGATTGCTGTAAGAAATTAGTGGCACTTACTGAAAATTTACACAGTAATTTTCTTAAAAATAAAATTGATTTATACTTACATTTCATTAAGCACATTTGTTGTGTGTGGTTGTTGCGAGTTAAAACCTTTTTGTTGCAGCTGTCATTGGTTCCTAGCAATTATTTGTTTTCCTGGTTTAAATGGCTGTGTGCGAATGTGTGACAACACTCCAGTAAAAGAGCTCCCAAAAACACGTCGAAAGGCAGTCACTCAGAAAAGTATTGGTGAGTTAGCTGTTGCATACACTAAGGCATGTGTGTACAAGCATGAGAGAGAGAAAATGGAAAATATTACTACTAAGAAATAGCCTCCCTGATCTTATATGTAACACAGAAACACATTCACTATTTAAATACAAAATTAGTATCTACAAGGTTTTTTTTCCCCCCCTTTTCCCTTCCATTATTATTCATTGGTGAAATTCAGTTACGAATTTCTTTCTTAATTTATATATTACCGAATAGTACTATTAGGAGTTTTACTATACTCTAAAGGATGCAAGTTGATGTTTTAAAAAATCATTTTATGGTGCACTATGTTTATGTGACGCGTATCACTTGCCACTTACCTCTACTACTTACTCTCATACACTACACTGAAGGAAATCTTGAAAGTTTTATTCTGCAAACCATCAGCAAGTTTGAGACACATGAAGCAACAGATGTGCACCAGCTGTAGGGCTGAATAAAATTTGAGTTTATTGAAACTGTGTTTCTTGAAGTAGAAATTACTCTCTGCGATCTGTAGTAGTCGTATAAAGTATGACATTACCTTAACTTCTAATGGTCAAACACAGCTTGATAAAATGTTAATTCTGCTGACAGAAGTAAATTATTTCATGTAAAGTTAATGTGAATCAAACAGTTTTCAGTGTCACATATTAATGTTCTAAACATATAATGACGAAAATAGCAAATACATTTGATGAATGAAAATAATGTTTTCCTTTTATTACATACCTACAAATACGCATACTGGTAAAGTATTGTGATGAGAAAATTGGATCAGTTAGTGCCAGGAATATTCCACTACAAATGAAAGAAGCATGGAAATCAGTTTTGTGGTAAAGTTATGTTTGAGATCTAGTAGTGACTCAGTGCTTTCGGAAATTGTCTCCAGCCAGCACTTGTAGTCCATATCGATGTATTGTACTCACGTGGTTTGGTCAGTAACTTCAGCATTGAGAATGCTTTTTGATTAAAGCAACCTTCGTAACTACACATTTCTTCAAGAGACCGCCACTGTACTGCAGAAACTAATGAAAGAACACTAGTGCGTGTTCTAACACCAATTAGAAGTAACTTTGGGAATCCTGAATGAAATTCTCACTCAACAGCGGAATGTGTGCTGATATGAAACTTCCTGTTAGATTACTATGTGCTAGACCGAGACTTGAAAACTTGAACTTGGGATCTTTGCCTTTCGGAAGCAAGTACTCTACCAACTGAGCTACCCAAGCATGACCCATAACTTGTCCTCACAGCTTTACTGCCCCCAGTACGTAATCTCCTACCTTCCAAACTTCATAGAAGCTCTCCTGCAAAACTTGTGGGACTAGTAATCCTGGAAGAAAGGATATTGAGACACGGCTTAGCCACAGCCTGAGAATTTTTCCAGAAAAAAATTTTCATTCTGCAACAGTGTGTGTGTGTGTGTGTGTGTGTGTGTGTGTGTGTGTGTGTGTGTGTGTGTGGGCACGCGCACGCGCTAATACGGAACTTCCTGGCAGATTAAAACTATGTGTCAGACTGGAACTCGAACCTGGGACCTTTACTTTTTGAAGAACAGAACTTGACCATGAAAGGCAAATGTTCCAAGGTTGAGTCTTGATCTGGCACTTAGTTTTAATCTGCCAGGAAGTTTCATCTTTGCCTTGGCTACCTCTGCAGTTCACACCTTTCCGCAAAACTGATGATGCAAAACTACATGGAAATGAGAAAATTGTTCCCTATTTTGCTAATGTCCTAAATAAAATTTGTAATGGATATTCCTTACAATGGTTGTATTCTTAGTTTTCCACAGTACTGAGAAATGAGAGAATAGGTAAAGTGTAAAGTGTTTTTCCCAGCATTTCGAAACATCAGGATTTGCCCAACAAAATACATACTTAAAGACAAATCAAACAGCTTTTGTTTTCATATTACATACCAAATGGCATAAAAACTCTATTTTCCTTTAAAGAAGCTCACATTTTTACTGTGAAATACTATTTTTTAATGAAAATTGTTTTATCTGTTTAAACCCTTACTAGCTTAGCACCTGCTGCTTTGCTTACTTAGACTGTACGTTCTACACAGTGGCATTTTTTTGTAATCAAATTTTTATGTTCACAAATTGTAACAGCTCCAAACTTTTAATGCTAAATAAGGTCATAGAAGCATGGTCTTTGTCGAATGTACTTCTGACCAAAAAGCATATCTGATAGCTGGAGTCCTAGGCTTTTGTTGATCATGCTTTTTGCATTCTTGTGGTGATATTTCCATAGAAGTGAAATACTAATTTTTGTAGATTTACTTTCAAAAATTTTTAAATAATAGCTTCAAAATTGCCTTAATAGTGACGTTTTCAGAAAGCCATAGATCTCTTATGTCACACACTTAGGAGTGTAATTTTGCACAGTCCCTTCTTAAATGATGCCAATGGTGTAACATCCGCACGCTCTCCAGATTTAAATATTATATCATTTGCCATATGGCCAGATGATAATGAATCAGTGAATTATTCAGGCCCTATTTTGCCCCCTTAGGAGTTGAATTTCCAGAAATGGCGAAACATTTTTTATTTCTAACTGAGAAGCCAAATAAATACCAATTATAATAGATATAACTTTAAAAATGCTTTTGCAATTAAATATTTTCATAAAACATTTCATCCCTCCCCTCGTTTCTTCCCCTTACAGATTGAGTATCCAGATATAGTGTAACGTGTATTTTTTTATTTCTAATGGAGAAGCCAAATACAAATTTTCATAGATTTAGTTTTAAAAGTCAAACAATGGAAAATCCAGGATGGAATGTAACAATATCATGAGAAGGAAAGTTGCTACTCACCATACAGTGGAGATGCTGAGTCTCGGATTGCCACAACAAAAAAGACTATCACAATCAAAGCTTTTGGCCATTAAGTACTTCGTCAACAGTAGACATACATACGCACTCACGTATCTAATTGCAGTCTCAGACCTGAGACTGCAGTCGTTTGTGTGAGTTTCATTTGCATGAGTGTGTGTGAGTACGTATGTGTGTGTATTGTTTACGAAGGCCTTAATGGCTGAAAGCTTTAATTGTGAGAGTCTTTTTATAGTGCCTATCTGCGACTCAGCATCTCCACTATATGGTGAGTAGCAACTTTCCTTCCCATAATATTGTATAGCTTTAAAAGTGCTTTCATAATGAAATATTTTATAAAACAACCTCTTAGGGATTAAATTTCCAAAAATACTGAAACATGTATTTTTTTATTTCTAACTGAGAAGTCAAATACCAATTTTCATAGCTCAAACTTTAAAAATAGTTTAGTAGATCTTTAACAATTTATTAATAAAAAGCTTTCGCTCACTGTTTTACTTCTTTAGGGTTAAATTTCAAGAAATGCTGAAACATGTATTTCTTTATTTCTAACTGAGTCAATCTGGGGAGATGGAAATTAATTAATAACTGCTTGAATATTAAATGAAACAACAAGTTTACTGTTACCAGTCACCGTTTTATTTATTTCCACAACACGTTTCGAAGGTTTAAACCTCCATCATCGGGTGGATTTACATTAGTTAGTATTACATTTGTGTGTGTGTTGTGTTACGATTTTTGGAGGAACTTGTGGCACTGCCTAGTGGAGAAACAAGACACTATTTCAGAATATGGTTCGCATTTAAAATTTAAACTGCTTGAATAATTGGAAAAATCGATGGGAAAGAATAGTTGAAAGAAATATGAAGGTAATTTATGAATCTGTACACAATCCTGGGTGAACTTTACCTGATAGCAATATCAACAGACCTTGAGTATCAATATATTCGAGGTCAGTATTCATAATATGCGTTACATACTGCTTCACATTAATTCCATTGTGCTAAGTCTTGATTGTGATGACGTCAATGCAGGATCGCTCCTCCGAATATCGCATAAGTTCTGTCACGGTGCCAAGTGAAATGATGAACAGCTAGGAGTGGTCATCTTAAATGTGCAAATAAATTTTGCTTTTCTAATAATTTTATAAACACTTTTAATGTACGGTTGAAATACACATTTTTAACAATGCTGGTACGATGGATCCAAGCACACAACTGTACAGTACCACTTATTGAAACAAAAGGGTGAGAATACAGAAATTAATAAATTAAACAGCGTATTTCTTATTTTGTTTCGTACAAATATGTATCAAAAACTTATCCTTACCACAAAACAACTCGTTAATTTACGTTTGACGAGGTCTGTAACCCATTCAGTTTCCATATAGCTTATATATAAGAAAAGAAAATAATTATATGATTCACTACGCGAGAAACCAAATACTGATTTTCATAGGCATAGCTTCAAAATTGTGTGAATAGCGACGTATTAAAATAAAAATCTTCTATTTCATGCCCTAAGGGTGGAATTTTGAAAAATCCTTTCTTGGTGACACTTACAGTATAAGACCAACCCCCTCTGCAAAGTTAAAGTGTGTATCGTTAGTGATTTGTACTGGGTAATAAGTGAGATTGGGTGTATGGGTGGGTGCGTGGGTGCGTGAGTGAGTGAGTGAGTGAGTGAGTGAGTGAGTCAGTCAGTCAGTCAGTCAGTCAGTCAGTCGACCAGGATGTTGACTTTTTTGTATAGCATGTGAGACCCAGTGCAGTGTTTTTCTTTCTCCAGATACAGTGGGACCTTGCTTAACGGGCATCAACCATAATGCACAATTCACATAACGAGCAAAACAGATTGCAAAAAGGACCTGCTTATTGAGTGATGTTTAGCATAATGAGTGACAACAGTTTAGTGTGACATCATTCATCAGCCGTTCGCACTTCAGGGGAAACATTCAACAATATGAACAACTTTTTATTTTTTGTAAACAGATTTTAATAACCTTCATAGAAATCTTCTGACCATAAGAGAAAGAAAATGACTTTATAAATGAAACATAATCACTGAGAAATGCGAACATGGTGTGAGCGTTGCTGATTTAGCATGCACACTATCTGTATACATCAACTATTTGAATTATCGTCAAGAAAAAGGACAAGATTTAGGACATAGAGGCTTCAAAGGTAGTGTGTAGAGTATCTAAACAAGTTATGTGTTTTGGATGATGTCAAAAGGTTGCTCCTTACCATGCCAGGATTATCAGCAGTGGAAAAAGTTTTTAAAGGAAGCCACGGGTGGTTCGAGAAGTTTAAGAGAAGAACCAACATCCACAGCATTGTGAGGCATGGCAAAGCAGCCAGCTCCGACACAAAGGCAGCAGAGAACGTCATCAGCAACATAAAGATGCTCATAGAGTCTGAGGGTTATCTGCCGCAACAGGTTTTTGACTGTGATGAGATGGGTCTATTTTGGAAAAAGATGCTGAAGTGTACCTGTATAACAGGAGAGCAGAATGCATTGCCTGGTCACAAGCCAACGAAAGACCTTCTCACACTGTTACTCTGTGCCAATGCAAGTGGCGATGTGAAAATTAAACTGCTGCTTGTTTATCATTTCAGAAACTCCACGAGTCTTCAAGAAGTGTTAAGTCCAGAACAACAGGTTAAATGTGATGTGAAAGTCCAGTAACAACACTTGAGTGATGTGTGATCTTTTTTGTGATTGTATCAGTGAAGTGTTTGGCCCTTCAGTGAAAAAACATTTGCTCGAGATATGTCTGCCATTCCATGCCTTGCTTGTTATGGACAGCACTTACAAGACCACCTCCTTGAAGAATTTCAATTCATCAGGATCCAATTTCTGCCTTCCAACGCCACTCCATTACTCCAGCCCGTGGACGAGCAGATTATTTCTGACTTTAAGAAGCTCTACACTAAAGCACTCTTTCAAGTATTGCTTTCAGTTGACTGAATCTACCAGTCTCGCGCTCAGAGTGTTTTGGAAATATCACTTCAACATTATTGCCTGCATCAAGATGATCGAAAAGGCATGAGATGGGGTTACCAAGACAATTCTCATTTCTGCTTGGAAGAAGCTTTGATCAGAGTGCATTGTTGAATGTGACTCGGGTGAGGCGTTTGAGTTGATACCTTTGGAGCCTGTAGTCAACGAGATTGTTCTTTTGGTCAAGAGCATGGGACTATAAGTAGATAACAATGGTGTCAATGAGCTTGTGTTAGAACACAGCCAAGAAATGACCAACAGAGAGCTTATGGAGTTGCAGTGTTTTTCACAGCTGAAAGTTGTGAAGAAGAGTTCAGAGGAGGAGGGGGAGGGGGAGGAAACAGCAAAGCAGCCATCTTCTGGTGTAATAAGGGAAAGGCTGAAAGCATGGGAATCAGTTGCAACATACATTGAAAATCATCACCGCAATAAAGCAATGGCTACGCACGCTACACCGAGCAAGGTGGCACAGTGGTTAGCAGACAGGACTCGCATTTCGTAGGACTATTGTTCAATCCTGCATCCAGCCAGCCTGATTTAGATTTTCCGTGATTTCCCTAAATCACTTCAGGCAAATGTCGGGATGGTTCTTCAAAAGGGCATGGCCGACTTTCTTCCCCATCCTTCCCTAATCCGATGAGACCGATTACCTCCCCCAAATCAATCCAACCCCCTACGTACACTACAAATTTATTTGATGATAATGATGTGTCACATTTTTGCCATGTGTTGAAGCATTGGCAGAAACAAATGACTGTAGATAGCTTCGTAGTAAAAAAGAATTAGTTATGCATCATGATAATAAAATACATAATACTCTGTGTACAATTTCTTTGAAGAAATGGCATGAATAAGTTTAGACTTTTAGTACGTTTTCTGCATGGAACGCATTATCGTATTTTACATTAATTTGTATGGGCAAATTGTTTTGCTTCATTGGTGTTTTGCACTGTGAGTAAGGTTCTGGAACAAATTATGCTCTCTATATGTGGTTCCACTGTATTATAAAACATAAATCATTTTTCCTTTTCTTTTGTTGAAGAACAGCAGGAACCAGGTTTGTGATAAAAGTTAATATAGATGGAAATACTGCCTCAGAGTGTGATAACACGAAATTGGCTAATAAGTGGTGTTTCGTAGAGAATTGCATGCAGACAAACTATTTTATCAGATACAGTTTGAAATGAAAATATCTTCATGTAAATGCCAAAAATGTAACAGACTTATAGCTACTGGTATAGCATATCGTTTGGTGAACCTCCATTTTGGAAAGATAATATGCATAAGAATGTGTTATAAAACAGAAAGTGCATGAAAGCAATGATGTATCAGTTGACTTGATGCTTTGGTGCCACGTCAATTGGGAGTTGTTGAATGGTTTCTGTACATGCCGTGTAATGCAGCATGGGACTCACAGGATGTATACGACCCAGGACAACCAGGAAAAACCCAGGAATTTTTTAGAATTCCGGGAAATTTTCGTTGTTTTAGTTTTCAGTTAAATTTTTGTAATTTGACTGGTAAGAACCATACTCTGACAAAGAATATTACTGTATCCCGCTACTGCAGAATAATACTGCAGCATTAAAACATGAACGAGAGAGAAAAACGAAAAAAAAAACTTAAATTGCAAAGGAGATGTGCCGTATAAAATGACACAGTGCTCGTACAAGCGTCTGCCAACAGCAAAATGTGTCAAAGGCTTTCGGAAGACTAGGCAAAGCTTCATAGCAACAAATTTCCTCCGATGAGCTTGACGTCACAACTGTTTACATTTGACTCATTTAATCAGTTACGAGCTGCCTCATGCACACACGCAATTGAGTCGCCTATGAGTAGTACCTTCTCCCAATTCTGGCTGCAGAAATGTGGCTGTTAGCTGTGTAAGCAGCAGTAGCAGCAACTAGCCACATGGTACCCAGAAAAATTTTACTGGAGCGCCCAAGCTGCCACACACGTGCGCAGCCGGTTAAGTTCCATTCTGGGAAAACTCATTGTACAAACACGCAATAACGCCTAACTGGAGAATAATCGCTGGATAACTAAACCGGTAAATGTGGCAGGGTTAGTGAAGTTAACTGGAGACTGAGTTTTGACAGTGGTAGGAATGGTTACAGAATTAGTGATAAGACTGTTTGTTAGAACAATGAAGGAGAAGAAACGGGGACATCACACAAATTATGGTAGAATATGACGATTCCAAATTTATACAAAAATTCGTACTACTACTTTTCGGTCTCGCACATGAGAAACCTGAGTATATGAATGAAATGTGAAACTATTTCCTAACATAAAGCTTTCTGCTTGTAGTGGGCCAAATAGGTATTTCGTATTGGTACTTCATGAATTATATTCTGTCATATTATAAAAATGATCATTATTGCCAAAACAGTCTCGCTTATTTGGTGTGTGTTAAAATTGCTGCAATATTAGAAAGGCCTCTTTTGTTTTATCCAGCTCACAGTGACAAAATAGACTTAATCAGATCGAGAAACCACAGCAGTCTTGGGTACTATTTGTATTAACAGTTTTTTCAGTATTAGACGACATTTCTATTTTTCATGTAGCAAAATGTTTGACGACCTTTTATAAAGTAATAATTCTTTCGCAGAAGGGAAGCATGCCATGTAAAGCTGTAGCAAGATTAGAGAGAAAAATCGCTAGGACCTAAGGATTGAAGAAATGTGTACTGTCTTGCCTGCCTCTTGTCTTTACTGGTTTTAGGTATCCTATATTTAATTTTATGTCACACAGAAGAGCAAGTTAAAAGAAAAAGGGGGGGGGGGGGGGTGGCAGGATGTCAAACTGGCTGACTGGGAGCAGGAGAGGCACTACAGGACATTTTAATTTCCACTGTCCTGAAACAGATTTGAGTTCCACAGAGCAAAATACAGTGATGTGCGGTCTAAGAATATTGTTTGAAGAGGTGTGGCACTGCACTGCACACTTAAGACCAAATAATGTCTTACATTTCCTCAAAGATATATGTTTTGTGTATCAGACTCTTCAGAAAGATGTGTGCTACAAAATGAACTTATTTTTGAAAAGCCGATTTCGTTTTAATTTTTGATGTTCTGATGCGCAGAGCAGTCAGAGTTACAGTGGGGGGTGTAGTCTCCATGTGACCCGTGTTTACATTTAGCGATTTTTCTGTTTCCTCTTCGTTTACTTCTCTCACGTCAAATGAAAACGAGACGGATTTCTGTGGCTGGGAGTTATCAAGAGAATTAAAATACATTCCCATAATTACGGAAGGCTAAAATATGTTACTAGTTTCAGATTTTATTTCAACCTTTCTGATAGTCAAGCATTAATCGCCTTGCAGAACAATAAAGTTATTTTTGTCGGTTTGCTAAAGAAATTTGGCTTTTATTAAGCTTTCGTGCTGAGGCAGTGAATTTATTTGAAACGAAGTGTTTAATTTCACACTATTGGCTAGTTTCAAATGTTTGCTGCATTTCAAGTGCACGTTTTCATCTTCTAGCACATATGGCATTACTCCAAGAAAATTTACGTCTCGAAAACCACAATGAAAAGCTTCATATCAGGTCAAGGCCTACATCATCGCGAATCTGGACACACGAATGTGCACTGTAAGGCAAACTATGCATTTTAGTATGGTTCACGAAATTCCGACACTCTTGGAGTATCCTCTGATGTCTTGTTTCTTTCATGACATAATGTAAGATCTTTTAATGTTTTACACGTACGAACATATGGGCTTCCTACGTCACCATAACTGCACAAGCGCGGTGACACCTCTTATCTGGCACTCTCTGGTAACTGCTGAAATGAATCTATTTCTAACAGGTCGCGGGAAAATATTGAGAATTATTATTTTCAAAGTAAATTTCCTTTTACGCAATACAAACTATGTGCGATAATGTACGATGAATTTCTTAAATCACAGAGTGTTTGCTCTCTTTTGAAAATCAGCTCTTTGATGATGCACCAGTTAGAAGAATTTTGAGCCCAGAAGATCAGAGATTTATGTTGGTATTAAAAATTTTACTGGTGTGTTTGTGTGATGTATCTTAAAGTGTAACATGCGCTAAACAGATCAGCCGATCACTTTGGCCAAGCGGTTCTAGGCGCTTCAGTCCAAAACCGCGCTGCTGCTACGGTTGCAGGTTCAAATCCTGGCTTGGGCATGGATGTGTGTGATGCCGTTAGGTTAGTTAGGTTTAAGTAGTTCTAAGTCTAGGGGACTGATGACCTCAGATGTTAAGTCCCATAATGCTTCGAGCCATTCGAACCATTTGAGCTAAACAGATCCACATTATATGTGAAAGCTTAGCTTCTCTTGAAGCTTATTAATCTTAGAGACAAATATTATATGCGAAAGCTTTGCTTTTCTTGTAGCAACACTATGTATATTAATTTAAACCATGAACTTTTCCTGTTGTTGGAATTCAAATTTATACTTTCGTGATACGAAAATATGCAGCGTACATGTTGCTGCACATCAAAGATCTTTCTAAAATGTCCCCTCCCCCGAGTTTCATTTTCAAAAATGCCGGGAAATTCTGCACTGCTGTATAAAACCATATCAATTCAAAGGATAAGTTTTACAGTTTCGAGGGAAAGTATATTGTCATTTAGCGTGGAAAAAGTGTATTTTCGCCCGGGAGAAAATGTGAAATGTGTCTTTAACCGGGAGATACGGGAAAAATCTGTGATCCCCCCCCCCCTTCCCTGTCTGCTTATACATCCTGGACTCAACAGTAGAGCCTAGCATCTTAGAACAAGGAAACTTTGTATATATATATATATATATAAATAAAAAACAAAGATGAGGTGACTTACCGAACGAAAGCGCTGGCAGGTCGATAGACACACAAACATACACACAAAATTCAAGCTTTCGCAACAAACTGTTGCTTCATCAGGAAAGAGGGAAAGACGAAAGGAAGTGGGTTTTAAGGGAGAGGGTAAGGAGTCATTCCAATCCCGGGAGCGGAAAGACTTACCTTAGGGGGCAAAAAAGGACAGGTATACACTCGAACACACGCACATATACATCCACACATACAGACACAAGCAGACATATTGGATTGGATTGACTCCTTACCCTCTCCCTTAAAACCCACTTCCTTTCGTCTTTCCCTCTCCTTCCCTCTTTCCTGATGAGGCAACAGTTTGTTGCGAAAGCTTGAATTTTGTGTGTATGTTTGTGTTTGTTTGTGTGTCTATCGACCTGCCAGCGCTTTCGTTCGGTAAGTCACCTCATCTTTGTTTTTTTATATATATAACAAAAATTACTGCACGCACAGTCATTCAAACAGTCATTCTTCTTGCACTTCATACTTGCAAGGTTGTTGTTGTTGTTGTTGTTGTTGTTGTGGTGGTCTTCAGTCCTGAGACTGGTTTGATGCAGCTCTCCATGCTACCCTGTCCTGTGCAAGTTTCTTCATCTCCCAGTACCTACTGCAACCTACATCCTTCTGAATCTGCTTAGTGTATTCATCTCTTGGTCTCCCTCTACGATTTTTACCCTCCACGCTGCCCTCCAATACTAAATTGGTGATCCCTTGATGCCTCAGAACATGTCCTACCAACCGATCCCTTCTTCTGGTCAAGTTGTGCCACAAACTTCTCTTCTCCCCAATCCTATTCAATACTTCCTCATTAGTTATGTGATCTACCCATCTAACCTTCAGCATTCTTCTGTAGCACCATATTTCGAAAGCTTCTATTCTCTTCTTGTCCAAACTATTTATCGTCCATGTTTCACTTCCATACGTGGCTACACTCCATACGAATACTTTCAGAAATGACTTCCTGACACTTAAATCAATACTGGATGTTAACAAATTCCTCTTCTTCAGAAACGCTTTCCTTGCCATTGCCAGCCTACATTTTATATCCTCTCTACTTCGACCATCATCAGTTATTTTGCTTCCCAAATAACAAAACTCCTTTACTACTTTAAGTGTCTCATTTCCTAATCTAATACCCTCAACATCACCCGATTTAATTCTACTACATTCCATTATCCTTGTTTTGCTTTTGTTGATGTTCATCTTATATCCTCCTTTCAAGACACTGTCCATTCCATTCAACTGCTCTTCCAAGTCCTTTGCTGTCTCTGACAGAATTACAATGTCATCGGCGAACCTCAAAGTTTTTATTTCTTCTCCATGAATTTTAATACCTACTCCGAATTTTTCTTTTGTTTCCATTACTGCTTGCTCAATATACAGATTGAACAACATCGGGGAGAGGCTACAACCCTGTCTTACTCCCTTCCCAACCACTGCTTCCCTTTCATGTCCCTCAACTCTTATAACTGCCATCTGGTTTCTGTACAAATTGTAAATAGCCTTTCGCTCCCTGTATTTTATCCCTGCCACCTTTAGAATTTGAAAGAGAGTATTCCAGTCAACATTGTCAAAAGCTTTCTCTAAGTCTACAAATGCTAGAAACGTAGGTTTGCCTTTCCTTAATCTTTCTTCTAAGATAAGTCGTAAGGTCAGTATTGCCTCACGTGTTCCAGTGTTTCTACGGAATCCAAACTGATCTTCCCCGAGGTTGGCTTCTACTAGTTTTTCCATTCGTCTGTAAAGAATTCGTGTTAGTATTTTGCAGCTGTGACATATTAAGCTGATAGTTCGGTAATTTTC
The DNA here is from genome assembly GCF_021461385.2 of Schistocerca piceifrons. Classification (NCBI taxonomy): domain Eukaryota; kingdom Metazoa; phylum Arthropoda; class Insecta; order Orthoptera; family Acrididae; genus Schistocerca; species Schistocerca piceifrons. The sequence goes on from NC_060145.1 coordinate 425,020,334, forward strand.
ACATCTGTCAACACCTGCTTTCTTTGGGATTGGAATTATTATATTCTTCTTAAAGTCTGAGGGTATTTCGCCTGTTTCATACATCTTGCTCACCAGATGGTAGAGTTTTGTCAGGACTGGCTCTCCCACTGCCGTCAGTAGTTCCAATGGAATATTGTCTACTCCGGGGGCCTTGTTTCGACTCAGGTCTTTCAGTGCTCTGTCAAACTCTTCACGCAGTATCATATCTCCCATTTCATCTTCATCTACATCCTCTTCCATTTCCATAATATTGTCCTCAAGTACATCGCCCTTGTATAGACACTCTATATACTCCTTCCACCTTTCTGCTTTCCCTTCTTTGCTTAGAACTGGGTTTCCATCTGAGCTCTTGATATTCATACAAGTCGTTCTCTTATCTCCAAAGGTCTCTTTAATTTTCCTGTAGGCGGTATCTATCTTACCCCTAGTGAGATAGGCCTCTACATCCTTACATTTGTCCTCTAGCCATCCCTGCTTAGCCATTTTGCACTTCTGTCGATCTCATTTTTGAGACGTTTGTATTCCTTTTTGCCTGTTTCACTTACTGCATTTTTATATTTTCTCCTTTCATCAATTAAATTCAATATTTCTTCTGTTACCCAAGGTATTCTACTAGTCCTCGTCTTTTTACCTACTTGATCCTCTGCTGCCTTCACTACTTCATCCCTCAAAGCTACCCATTCTTCTTCTACTGTATTTATTTCCCCCATTCCTGTCAATTGCTTCCTTATGCTCTCCCTGAATCTCTGTACAACCTCTGGTTCTTTTAGTTTATCCAGGTCCCATCTCCTTAAATTCCCACCTTTTTGCAGTTTCTTCAGTTTTAATCTACAGGTCATAACCAATAGATTGTGGTCAGAGTCCACATCTGCCCCTGGAAATGTCTTACAATTTAAAACCTGGTTCCTAAATCTCTGTCTTACCATTATATAATCTATCTGATACCTTTTAGTATCTCCAGGGTTCTTCCATGTATATAACCTTCTTTCATGATTCTTAAACCAAGTGTTAGTTATGATTATGTTGTGCTCTGTGCAAAATTCGACCAGGCGGCTTCCTCTTTCATTTCTGTCCCCCAATCCATATTCACCTACTATGTTTCCTTCTCTCCCTTTTCCTACACTCGAATTCCAGTCACCCATGACTATTAAATTTTCGTCTCCCTTCACAATCTGAATAATTTCTTTTATTTCATCATACATTTCATCAATTTCTTCGTCATCTGCAGAGCTAGTTGGCATATAAACTTGTACTACTGTAGTAGGTGTGGGCTTCGTATCTATCTTGGCCACAATAATGCGTTCACTATGCTGTTTGTAGTAGCTTACCCGCATTCCTATTTTCCTATTCATTATTAAACCTACTCCTGCATTACCCCTATTTGATTTTGTGTTTATAACCCTGTAGTCACCTGACCAGAAGTCTTGTTCCTCCTGCCACCGAACTTCACTAATTCCCACTATATCTAACTTCAACCTATCCATTTCCATTTTTAAATTTTCTAACCTACTTGTCCGATTAAGGGATCTGACATTCCACGCTCCGATCCGTAGAACGCCAGTTTTCTTTCTCATATATATAATCTTCTAATTTAAGTCAAAAAGTTGGTAAAATCACCATGTTCACATGTGACTCAACTTCCGGAAAACAAAAATCTTTATTGCTGTCTTGTTTGTATGTTCAGTGCTGTAATGGAGTTCAAAATCGATCAGATATTGCATATAGAAATAAGCTATTTCAGTTACCGATTTAGTAAGCACAATGGCTGGTTCCCTTTGATGAAATGTTAGGTGTAGACAACTTCATACTTAGTCCATCCATTAGCAAAAAGTTTTTAACAAGACATAACCTGCCATTCTCAACCTGTTTCAAAAAATGGTTTCGTATTGACATGTGAGCAAAAATCAGTTGCGCATGTTGATAGCGGCAATTAGATGTATATTTCTAGAATCAATACTGGAGTGTTTGTGACCAATCAGAAGCTGAATTGGGAAATCTATTTACAAAATTTGGTTTTGGGACCTGCATGTAAACATAGTGAACGCAGACACTTTAATGGTGGTAATTTAGGTGTTTTGAGCTATGGTTGGATCAGCTACTGCTAGAGTCCTCCTTTATGGCACTGCAGATGTATGCAGGCAACTGCATTGTAGTCCTTACCAAATAGTTTGTGTTGTGTATTGCTCGTTGTTTACCTTTCGTATTTTGAAATGTGTGAAAATCCTGGTCAGTCATTGGCTTCAATCACAACCCTCACAAGACCAGAAGGGATCAGTAGTTCCTGTGGTCATCTCAATTTGTTTACGCTCTCGATCGACTGCCACTTCATAGTGCCCAACTCTGCACTGTAGTGACTGGAAAATAAACTCTGTCAACCTATTTCAACCATGCTGGAAGTCTTCCCTAATGCATGAGTGGAGTTATTTTCAGTTCTATTTCTGCACTAAGTACTTTATCGGTTTTATCTGTAGCATTGTCAAGTACAGCTCAGAAGGCTATGAATTGCCACAAAAGGGCGACATCGATATTCTGCCCATTTCGTAATTTTCAAATTGGGTGGAAAAAGAAAAATAATGTCGAGTAACAGCATAAATCAGATAACCACTCTGTTCATTGGTAGGAAAATGCTGTTGTTTCTCATTTGTTGGAAGCTTAAGTAGAGCAAAAAGAAGAAAACAAGTAACTTCCAGTTCAGAAAAAAACTGACAAAGATTTTGCAAAAGCAAATATTTAAGTCAAAAAGCTCCCTAATCATCAATAAATTTTGACACACAGAGGATTTGTCTGCAGGTGCATTGGAAAAAATATACTTTTAGGTGCCTAATCATAGGTAAAAAATGGAAGCCTCTGTGCAACCTTCGTAATGTCACAAAAACAAAGCAAACAAGATTTATGGACAAAGGCACAAAATCTGCAATAGTGTTAGTGAGAGCAGAAGAAATGGGTTAACTTCCCGTTTTAAAGATGACATCATCGTAACCCAACTGCCATCAATGTCAAAACCTTCTTCCAGGGGCTCCTTAAAGTTGATGCTCCATTCCATTCAATTGACATATTGTGTGAATAGCATTTGAAATATATTGTGGTACATTTCAATGAGTGTCCCTCGCTTTCTAGTAGCCATCAATGGTCTAGCAGCAGCTATGGAGTACTCAGTATCACCCTCCTCGTATGCTGATGACTTTTGTCTCTAGTGTGGGCGTTGCCGAACGTCGACTGCAAGGCACCATACGAATAAGAAAAGTGCAGACATGGACCCTGACCCATGGCTTTCAGTTTTTATCCACCAAGACTCACGTCATGCACTTCTGTTGACACAGCACCACACACCAACAACCAGAACCTTTAACTCAACAACCAGCTACTCAGTATGGTGGAGACTTGTCACTTTTTAGGACTGTTCTTCAATTATCTTCACCAGCTTAAGCGAAAGTGCTGGCTACACTTTAACAGACTTTGTTGCCTGAATAACAGCAGCTGGTCTGTAGATCGCACTATCCTTCTGCGACTTTACAAAGCCCTGACACTGTTCTGTCTTGATTATGGGAGTCTGGCTTATGGCTTAGCACTGCCCTCGGCATTGTGGATACTGGGTCAGATAAACCACTGTGGGTTTGACTTGGGACAGGAGCCTTTCAAACCATCCCTGTGACCAGCCTTACTCGTGGAGGGTGTGGTCCCTCCATTACAGATCAGGTGCCAGCAAAAGCTCTACAAATGTTCCAAGCTCCCCTTAGCAACTGTACTGCAGTCTCCTCTTCCGAAACGTGGAAATCCATCTCTCGCAATGGCAGCCCAGACCAGGGATTGTGATCGGAATCTGTGTCTGGCCCCTCTTCTCTGAACTGTTGTTCCTTCTACCGCCTCCCCTCCGGACCCACTCGGATCTGCATCCTGTGGTACATCCCTCGGCCACAGTTTCTGCTTGACCTGTCACATGGTCTGAAAGACTTAGTTCGTCCCAATACCCTCCGCCACCAATTTTTCTCCATCCTTCGGTTTCAGCAGCAGTCTGTTTTGATAGCTCGATGTTTGCCAGTTATGTAGGCTTTGCTTATACTCAAGCAGGACATGCTGAATTGTGTTCCTTGCTGTATGGCAGTAGTGCTTTCACTGCAGATTTGGTAGCCATCTCTGCCGCTCTTGACCATATCAGTTCCTGTACCGGTGAGGCCTTTCTCATCTGGAGCGACTCCATGAGCAGTTTGAAAGCTCCTGACCAGCGTAGTCCTCGCCATCCCTTGATTATGTCTATCCAGGATTCCTTGTATGCCCTTGAACAATGTGAATGCCCAGTGACCTTCGTCTGGACCCCGGGCCACGTTGGGATCCTGGGGGATGAATTCGCTGGTAATGGAGCCAAACTGGCTATTGGTAAGCTGACTCTTGAGATCAATATTCTGGAAACATTTCTCTATTCAGTATTATGCCGTCAAGGTTTAGGGATCTGGCATATGGAATAGCTCACTCTGACTTCACCATATAAACTAAGGGTGATAAAGGAGACTGAATCTGTTACGGTCCTCCATGCAAGCCTTTCACAAGCACTGTACTGTCCTTTACCTGCTCCACATTGGCGATTTGTGGCTGGTAATCTCCTCCATTACTAGGACCCACCCCACTGTCATCATGGTTGGCATTTGACAGTGGTCCATATTTTGCTGGACTGTCCCGACCTAGCCACACTGCGGCGGGCTCTTACTCTCCCTGAGTAGCTACCCCTGACGTTAAGAGATGGTGCCTCAGTGGTTGACTTAGTTTGACATTTTATTCATGAAGGGGTCTTTTACCACTGCCTTTAAGAGAGGGCGACTTAACGTTATCATCTTATTGGGGGCTTGGCAGCAGCTGCGGCTGTAGTGGTGTCTTTTGTCTATCGGTGCTTCTCTTGCTTGTCCATGTTGCTTGTCTTTCCGTGGCAATTTCTGAGTGGGGTACCTCTGATGAGTGGAAGGGTTCGGGGGGTATATGTCCCCTCGTTGCACTCTCCTGCCTGACTTCCTTCCCGTGTCCCATTTTCTTCATATTGTCCCTTATCTAGCCTTCATTGACCTTTGGTAGACCTTGTGGTTTATCTTCCCCTGTTTTTTTTTAAGTAGACCATCTCTGATGTACAGTCATGTAGACCTGCCTGTTCAAGGAAGAAAGGACTGATGATCTAACAGTGAAATGTAGTACGAAATAATTCACTCTGAAGGCCTACCTCAAGTCATGTAGTACTTAATACTATAAATTTAGCATTTTCACTTTGTAGTTAGCAAAACTGTGTTGCCTAAGCAAGCACAGTGTACAAAATGGGGAGTATCCTCAAGGTCCAATTGTTGCTTGTTTGACTAACCATGTAGTGCGATTATAAGTACATTTGGTTTAGTGCTGTTTCTCAAAGTTCATCTCATACTCGAAGCAATTTTTCTCTGAATATTTATCTTCTTCCTGCCTTCACATTACTTAGTACAACATACATAGTAATAGAAATTATTTAATAAAAAAGTAGCTGTTGAAATGAATTAAATGCACATTTCACTCATGAAAGTCTCAACAGATCATACTGTATGAACTGAGGTACTTTAAGTAAAATAAGAATGCACTCCTGCCTGTGTTTCAAGAAATCATCGTTTCTTGCCTTTGATTTTTTAGAGGACAGTAAAAGGAGCCTTTTTCTTTGTAATTTGGTTTCTTGGTTGTGATCTCTTGTAATCTTCAAATGAACTCGCTAAATGCACTGTGGGGTATAAGTAGAAGTTTCATAAATAAGATACCCTACATTTGCCTCACATGAAGAGATCCAGCTTTGGTTTCTGTCACCAAATCTTCATCAGCTTCATACTCAAAAGAAAAGATGAATACCAAGCCTGCTAACATAGTGAGACTCTCATCATATCTGTGTTTCATTTTACAACCATCTTTGTCTTAACTTTCATTTTGTGATGCTTCCCAACAATCAACACAAATAACAGACCACTTAGTGACTGTAGTTACTCAATACAAAAAATGCATTCAACTCTCAGGTCTTCAGTTATTGAATATAATGAGACAGTATTTCACACCAACACGAGTGTGTGTGTGGGAAATGTTGGATATCATCTGACTGCCCCAATGAACAATAAACAATAATTCATTAGCCACTTGTTTTAACTTGACAGGTACTTGCTCGAAAAGTAGTGTACAAAGTAGTTAATGTGTCCAAAACCTGTATAGAGCATATCAACTGAACAGTAGTACAACTTACAAATCTTCATCAGTACATCTTACAAATATATGTTTTTGACTACTTAGGTGTCCTTGAAAGTCCTCCGTCCGTGTACCCCTGATCCTATTCTGTGCAACATTTTCTCCTCCTCAAATAAGAATTGACAAGGGAAACTGGTTTCCTCAAATGAAAAAAACCATGCATACAGAATTATGTGCTCAGCTGCCCAAAAAATGCTTGTAGAAATGGTTTGATGAGTGACTTTGGAGATGCATTTTAAGTGTAGATCAAATAAAAAAAATAAAGTAAACCTGCTTCTACAGCAACATTTCTATAGAACCAATAATGTAAAATTTCCATGAATAATGTGTAAATAGATTTTTACACTTCTGTTCAGATAAATCTTTACTTTTGGAGAGAACTTAATTTCTATAAAAGTTAACACTCAGATTCTGCTGTAACCTTGTTTCGTTCTTTGCAGATTTGTATTCCAGTGTCAAAGTAGTTACTGATTAATATATTGTTTTCTTCTAATTTTTAATGAATAGATTAAAAATAATGTAATTATTATTCTGTACTATATAGATTCCATTATCACTGTCACTATTACTGTTGCTACTAATGTAATTAGTGCTGTTGCATTTTGTGTATTAATAAATAATTCTCTTAGTTTCTTCTGCTTTTTGAGTAGTATGAGAGGAGGAATAAAACTTGACACAATCTACCCTTTACAGTAGAAGAAGCAGGAAAGAGTGTACAGATAGGATGCACAACTATTACACCTGTAAAAGTTGCGACAACCACCATTACGTTGGAGTCGCCGGAAGATGATTGTTCAGATCGAGATGAAGCTGAAGGTGAAGATGATGATATTGTTCGGAGCAGCAGTGAGGAAGATGAGGTTGGATTCAGTTTTTATTCCTTGTTTGCCAAATTAGTATGTTGCGGCTTTCATGTTCAAAAATTTATAAAATATTATGTTAAAATGTCTTGTTCACCTTAAACAGTTTCATCTACACATATGAAGTGAAATAGAGCATAGTTTTAAAACAAATTTATACTATGGTAAATGAAGTATTGCCCTATCTTTTATGAGATATTTCAAGAATTTCTGAATTTTGCACGGTTTTTCATGAAATGCATCAGCCATTTGCTTTGGTGTTAATAGGAAGATAAGCAAATTTCCTAAAATTTTTTCCAAAATTGGTTTTATTGTGGCCACTGACATTTTTCAGGTCATTCAAACATTGCAGGAAGTTATTGATTCTTATTTTCATGTAATAACACTGGCTGCTATGATACAAGCATTTTTCTTGTTGTTTACCAATGCTATGTGTTGGGTGTAACTAATTCTATAAGCAGTGATGTTACCACTACACAAGTGTAGTCTGTGTAATATAATAATTGCACACTAGATACAAGAACCTCGTATAACTGAGTCAAAAAGTATGTATTGTTTTCTGGTGCTCCATTTATAGAGAAATGTAATCTTTTAATCGTAATCTCACTCTGCACGTGTGGGATTATCTGATATAATAATATCATACAGTGGGCGCGATGATCTCTCTGTCTCTGGTGATATTACATTAATGCTTTGTCGAGTTGAACAATGAGACTTACCTATATAGCTCACAGAAAATTTGTGATGTTTCCCATCATTTGGTGATGTGCACAGGGGGGAAAAAGTGATCAGAAGCTAGCTAACAACCTTAGCCAAAATAGTAATCAGTAATAATAATAATAATAAATTGTGATCTTGACTTGAAGGTGTTAGGTAACGAGGTAAATTAAAATAGTCACAATATAAAGTTGACAACCTCTTTAAAAAAATTCTACCTCTCACTTCCACATTCTGTCCTCCGATGAATTTAAGTGAGGTGACACAGTGATTATGGTACTGGACACACATTTACGGGAGATTAAAATAGAGTTCACAAAAAACAACCTGGAAAGTGGAAATAATTTCCTGAAATACATTGTGCAAGGAATAACTAAAAAAAAGTGACTGACAGCATTGCTTTTACAGTTGCTTCATTCAACCGTATCTAATGCATAAAATAAAATCTTTGTTCTTTGATAGGCATAAGCTTTATATTTCTTCAGAAAGGTGTTATTTGCACAGTTGAATACATTAAAACATATCACAAAAATCCTGGTAGGTGGATATAGGTCGTTAAGATATTTTAATGGATAAAATTTCCTGACAGATTAAAACAGTGTGCAAGACTGGGACTCCAATCAGAGAGCTTTGCCTTTGGTGGGCAAGTGCCCTACCAACACAGCTTTACTTCCTCCAATACCTCACCTCCTGCCTTTCAAACATCACAGATTCCTCTTGTAACTTCTGGGACTAGCACTCAAAAGACATAATGGAGACACTGCTTATTTTAATAGGTGATCAGTGAGGTGGTATGTGGCACATACAGTGGAGATGTTCTTCTGGAATCCAAAGTGTGACTGATGCAGAACCTCATATTTGTAGATAAGCTTGAGCATTTGTCAGTTTTATTACTGATTCCAAAAAATTTGAAAAGTAAGTTAATAGCAAATCAAATCAGTATGTATTAATATCTGCCCCAACACCTTTCTTAAATAGTTCCAACAGTGACACATGTCTGGAAGGATAATTTGTGAAAGTACGATATTGCAGTGCCTGTGTTATTCCAAATTACAATGCAATGTTCCGCACTGCGACAACTACAGGCATTATGAAAATCATGAAACGTATTTCCAGTTGTGAAATGGACACTCATCAGCTGCATAATGAAATAACAAGAGTAAAAATGTGGCCCGGACTGGAACTTGAACCTGAATTTCCTACTTACCTTGAATGTCCACCTTACCATTAGCCTGCGCGAGCACAATTCATGGTCAGGCTCAAACTTCCATATATCGTCAACATTCAAATGTCTCGCCTGTACGGGAATATACATTATGGGTGATAGATGGTTGTAGATAAATGGTTTATGACATTTGGAAGTTTGGGTCTGGCCATGAGTCATGCTCGGATAGCCTTATAGTAAGGCGACCACTTGCAATAAGCGGGAAATTAGGGTTCGAGTCCAGGTCCAGCACAAATTTTCATTGTCGTCATTCCGTTATGCAGCTGATGAATGTCCATATTCACAACTATGAATACATTTCATGTACTTTGTGAAAATGTTGGATTACAAATGTGGTTGAGCAGAATTCCAGTATTGTAGCAACATGCTTTTAATATAATATTTTGGTTGAAATCTCTTTTAGCCACACAAGAATTTTTGATTTTTGTAGAGTTCATTATTTCTCTGATGATCCTGGAAGAAGTTACAGTAAACTTATTGGATGCTTGTGATGGTGATTTTCACATATATTACAGTACCTTTTTCATCATGAGTTGACGGTACAGACTTCTTCTCTTGTGTTTAGGAAGTGATTATTAAAAAGGCATGTTTTGTGATTGTTGTCATGGCCCCTTGGTGATCATTTTTGAATATTAGAACATTTTGTTCCTTGATAGACTTCCCGGTTACTCTTCTGCCTGTTCTTCATATTGTTTTGATTTTGTTCTTAAAATGATATCTTTTTGACATAAGATGAAAGCTTTTTTATTGACAAAACTCCAGTCAGTAAAGAAAAAGTTTCTGTGGTCTGATCAACAGTGCACAACTGTGCCCTGCTGCAAGCTACTCCAGTGCCTTTGATATCGTTGGCATCATTCTTTAGTGTTTATTGGAAAACAGCTGTTAAAGTTAGAATTTTACTTAGAAGTGAACTAAATTTAGAATTTACATCCATTGGCTTGTGTAACTCATGACAACTAAAATTTAGCATGTTTCTTGTAAAGTTGTTTGCTATGAACTAAATTATTTTTCTGTTTTCATAGTAACAGTTATTTTTGAGTTCTTATGTTTTGTATTGTGGCTAACTGGTCATAATGGTTTTAGAACCCCTTTAAACCTAGATGAACATTAACATTGTGACTACATTCTAACATACATAACAGTTATGCATTTAGGTGCTTTTGGCTTGGACAGTTCTTGAAGGAAAATTTACAACTCAGGTTACATTTTAAGTGTTGAATAATATTAATGTATCATGCTTTTGCTCAGCCACCTTCAAGAAATTAATATGAAATCACTTAAAATTATTTTTTTGCCAGATTAGGTCCCATAGGTGACACAATAGTTTCACATTTCACATAACTGAGAAGTGGCTGTCAGTAATCACATGTCAAATATGGATGTGGGTTCACAGGCTCTCCTTTAGAAAATTTTAGTGGAAGAGGAGGGGGGGGGGGGGGGGGGGTGTAATGTTTAACATCTGATCGTCGACATTGAGGTCATTTAGAGATGGGTTGTGTCAAGGATGCTTAAGGAAATTGGCCATGCTCTTTCAAAGGAACCATCCCGGCGTTTACCTGGAGTGATTTAATTGCAAAATTTAAAAAATTAGAGTTGTTTTAGACCTTTAAACGCTATATATCACTTTCAGGCTCTAAATAAAGATGATTTTGTAGCAATTAAAACAATTGCAAATGAAAAATCAGGTTAACTAAAAATCAGTTTAGTAAATATAAAGGCATTTTAGAAAAATTTCTGTAATTTACAAATACTGTAAAATCAATACATGTTATGTGTTAACAAAATCAACATACATCATGAGATGAGAGGTTCTGAATTTTTTCTTTAATAAGTACTGTTAGAGGTTCAGTTAATTTAATTTAATATCTTTGTAATTTAGGTTAGGTTATGTTCAATGTATTCTACAAAAATATTTTTCTCATCCACTGCCTTTTCTTCTTGGATCTGTCTCTACTGGTATAATACAGGATTTTGACTGGTGACTGAGAATTAATTTTCTCTTGAGTGATAATCTTGTTGCACTCTTCGCAACCTAAATCTGATGCTTTGAAAAATTATTTTGGCAACATGCTCTTCCTGAAGATAAATGGTTAAACTTTTTAATGTGTTGTTTGATAAATCTCACAATCAAATCTGTAAACAAGTTATTTAGTGTCCTATGAAGACTGTGAATTACTGGCTCTTCTTTCTGAAGGAATACATTTGCTTTGGTAAATAACAAGAGAGTATTATGCAAGAAAAGAAGATTTAGCCTCGTTACTGGATCATTTAGGGTAGGGTGCACGCTAGATAAGTGAGAGTTGTTTACATTTTTGAAAAATTTTCGTAGTTAACACTGTTCAGTTATTCTTTCTGTTGATTGGAGCAGAGCTTTAGTGCCATATAGATTTTGACAGAGTAGACTCTCTTTTTGAACTCTTTTGGAGAAAATAGAGAAATGCCCATTATGAGTTCTTCAGCATCAAAGTATTGTAGGGTTCTCACACTTTGTGTGCAGCAAAATGAAGCTGGTGCCAAGAAAAAGATCGAATTCTTAAGTGTGTTTGACTTTTCTTTAAAAAAGCAGCATTTCATTTTATATGTACCTCCATTGTATTTGCATTATCATATGCAAATGAAATACAGTTTTCCAGGGAGTTCCTTTTCTTAGCTGTTCACCACTCAAGAGATTAAAAATTCCTTCACCAGTATTTAAACTTGATTCCAGCAAGGATAGTATTGTGGCGCACATCTTTTTCTTTATAACATCAAATTAAGTTCGACAATTGGATATAGTTTCACATCTTTAACGTCTGTGCTATCATCAGTTGCAAGAGAAAAGGGGGTTTTCTTTTAAGTATTTTACTACATCATTCTGGCAAAGAATTTATAACTGCAGTTGTTTTTAGTTCTTCCACAATTGTATTTTTTAGCAAACTGAGAATCAGGAAACTTTTTGATAGTGGCTGTGAACTACGATCTGCACAAGAAATTGGTAGGTCATGTTCAACAATAAATGAACTAAAAAGCATTTCAGCATTTGTGACAGTCTTCCTCACAATCTTTTATTACAAATGATGACAATGATGCTTTTGAAGACTTTAGGCTTCCTAGGTCTACATGTACTTCGACAGAATATGACAGCAATCATCATGACTAGCATGTTTTATAGAAATGTCTTTGTGAAGACACTGTACAAAACACATGTTGGTCTGATTTATTTAATTTTACTAAATATGGCCATTCGTTACTATACTGTTTCTGAAATTTCTGTCCAGTTTTACATTTTTTTTTTGTCACACTGCCGTCCACCGTACTAACACTTCGGTGTTCAACAATATCGCTGTCTGAATTTAGTACAGTATTTTTCTCACTTTCTCTTGGGATATGGCTTGTGATGTTTGATTTTGCATTATCATTTTTGTCAGGCTTTGCTTTATGGATGCTATTAACAGTTGCTGAAGAAACTGTATTTTCGCTTCCTGTGTGTAGGTTGGGGAACCGCGCACAAAACGGAATGGAGCCAGTTTGTGAAAGTATGTGATAGGTGTGTGTGCGTGCGTGTGTGTGTGTGTGTGTGTGTGTGTGTGTGTGTGCGTGCGTGCGTGCGCGCGTTAAATGCGTGCAATTAGATGTTCAAATTTATAGGGTTGTCACAGTAGATGCTTGAAGATAGAGCCTTAGTGCTTTAAAACTGACTATTAAAAAAAGTGATGATTGGGGACTTTTTGGGTGGAATGTTTGCTTTTGCAAAAACTTCAACAACTTTTTCCGAGTTGTTGTTTTCTTGTTTTGGCTCAATTTAAGCTTTCAACAAATCATTGTTTCTGTTGAGAAGCAGCAGCATTTTCTCCTACATTGTACTGATTTCTTCTCTGATATAAGGTGTTTCTCGACATTATTCTTCTTTTCCCATCCAATTTGATAATTAAAAAATCTAGCAGAATATTAATTTCAACCTTTTGTGGGCATTCATAGTTGTGCAACCCATACTTAACACTGTTCTATCTGAACAGTGTTTACACAAAACAGACAGGGCACTTAGTGTAGAAGTTGAACCAAAAATAACTCTGCTCACATGTTAGAGGAAGGATTTCAGTGTGATTGAAAGACATTGACAGGTTTTGTTTTCTGATCGCTGTAGTGCGGAGTGCTGGCACTATAAACTCAGCTAGGAGCATAAATAATCTAGAATTTTAATCACCAGAAAGAGAGGAGCAGTGTGGGAAAACAAACCCTACCTGTCAGTTCCAAGGCAGCCAACCTACACCAGTGTTCTGCATTTCTTTGTAAGGAGTATTGATGGATGCTACCCTTTCTGGTGTTGTGAGAGTGTAATTCAACTCTGACGGATCAGGATTAGTTTCTTCACTCATTTGAAAATAAGAAACGAAATCAATGCACAACACAAAGCATTTGGTAATGGCATCCTCACAACTTTTTGCTGAAGCTTGCAGTATCGTAAACGGGGTGGAGGGTGGGGGGGGGGGGAAGTTGGTGTGTGACATCTACCAGTATTTGCCGTAGCCACCTTCCAAAACCCGCACCACCTAAAACTGCCATTGTAAGTGCTCACATTATGTCAACTAATGAACTTTAGTTAGCAGCCAAATGTACGTGTTTCTTTGTTCTGAGATGCTAGATTCCACGGGCCGAGTACTATGCTGCATCACGGCATGTACCTTACAGATAATTCAACTGCCCATAGTTGGTGAGGCATTCTTACACATATTACCTTTCCATTAGGCTTCGCCAAATGATTTGTTGTTGTTGTTGTGGTCTTCAGTCCTGAGACTGGTTTGATGCAGCTCTCCATGCTACCCTATCCTGTGCAAGCTTCTTCATCTCCCAGTACCTACTGCAACCTACATCCTTCTGAATCTGCTTAGTGTATTCATCTCTTTGTCTCCCTCTACGATTTTTACCCTCCACGCTGCCCTCCATTACTAAAGTGGTGATCCCTTGATGATGCCTCAGAACATGTCCTACCAATCGATCCCTTCTTCTAGTCAAGTTGTGCCACAAACTTCTCTTCTCCCCAATCCTATTTAATACTTCCTCATTAGTTATGTGATCTACCCATCTAATCTTCAGCATTCTTCTGTAGCACCACATTTCAAAAGCTTCTATTCTCTTCTTGTCCAAACTATTTATCGTCCATGTTTCACTTCCATACATGGCTACACTCCATACAAATACTTTCAGAAACGACTTCCTGACACTTAAATCTATACTCGATGTTAACAAATTTCTCTTCTTCAGAAACGCTTTTCTTGCCATTGCCAGTCTACATTTTATATCCTCTCTACTTCGACCGTCATCAGTTATTTTGCTCCCCAAATAGCAAAACTCCTTTACTACTTTAAGTGTCTCATTTCCTAATCTAATTCCCTCAGCATCACCTGACTTAATTTGACTACATTCCATTATCCTCGTTTTGCTTTTGTTGATGTTCATCTTATATCCTCCTATCAAGACACTGTCCATTCCGTTCAACTGCTCTTCCAGGTCCTTTGCTGTCTCTGACAGAATTACAATGTCATCGGCGAACCTTAGTTTTTATTTCTTCTCCATGGATTTTAATACCTACTCCGAATTTTTCTTTTGTTTCCTTTACTGCTTGCTCAATATACAGATTGAATAACATCGGGGAGAGGCTACAACCCTGTCTCACTCCCTTCCCAACCACTGCTTCCCTTTCATGCCCCTCGACTCTTATAACTGCCATCTGCTTTCTGTACAAATTGTAAATAGCCTTTCGCTCACTGAATTTTACCCCTACCACCTTCAGAATTAGAATGAGAGTATTCCAGTCAACATTGTCAAAAGCTTTCTCTTAAGTCTACAAATGCTAGAAACGTAGGTTTGCATTTCCTTAATCTAGCTTCTAAGATAAGTCGTAGGGTCAGTATTGCCTCAGGTGTTCCAATATTTCTATGGAATCCAATCTGATCTCCTTTTATCAATTAAATTCAATATTTCTTCTGTTACCCAAGGATTTCTACTAGCTCTTGTCCTTTTACCTACTTGATCCTCTGCTTCCTTCACTACTTCATCCCTCAAAGCTACCCATTCTTCTTCTACTGTATTTCTTTCCCCCATTCTTGTCAGTTGTTCCCTTATGCTCTCCCTGAAACTCTGTACAACCTCTGGTTTAGTCAATTTACCCAGGTCTCATCTCCTTAAACTCCCACCTTTTTGCAGTTTCTTCAGTTTTAATCTACAGTTCATAACCAATAGATTGTGGTCAGAATCCACATCTGCCCTTGGAAATGTCTTACAATTTAAAACCTGGTTCCTAAATCTGTCTTACCATTATATAATCTATCTGAAACCTGTCAGTATCTCCAGGCTTCTTCCATGTATACTATCTTCTGTTATGATTCTTGAACTAACTGTTAGCTATGATTAGGTTGTGCTCTGTGCAAAATTCTACCAGGCGGCTTCCTCTTTCGTTTCTTACCCCCAATCCATATTCACCTACTACGTTTCCTTCTCTCCCTTTTCCTACTGACGAATTCCAGTCGCTCATGACTATTAAATTTTCATCTCCCTTCAGTATCTGAATAATTTCTTTTATTTCATCATACATTTCTTCAATTTCTTCGCCATCTGCAGAGCTAGTTGGCATATAAACTTGTACTACTGTGGTAGGTGTGGGCTTTGTATCTATCTTGGCCACAAAAATGCATTCACTATGCTGTTTGTAGTAGCTTACCCGCATTCCTATTTTCCTATTCATTATTAAACCTACTCCTGCATTACCCCTATTTGATTATGTGTTTATAACCCTGTAGTCACCTGACCAGAAGTCTTGTTCCTCCTGCCACCGAACTTCACTAATTCCCACTACATCTAACTTTAACCTATCCATTTCCCTTTTTAAATTTTCTAACCTACCTGCCCGATTAAGGGATCTGACATTCCACGCTCCAATCCGTAGAATGCCAGTTTTCTTTCTCCTGATAACGACATCCTCTCGAGTAGTCCCCGCCCCGAGATCCGAATCGGGGACTATTTTACCTCCGGAATGTTTTACCCAAGAGGACGCCATCATCATTTAACCATACAGTAAAGCTGCATGCCCTCGGGAAAAATTACGGCCGTAGTTTCCCCTTGCTTTCAGCTGTTCGCAGTACCAGCACAGCAAGGCCATTTTGGTTAGTGTTACAAGGCCAGATCAGTCAATCATCCAGACTGTTAACCCTGCAACTACTGAAAAGGCTGCTGCCCCTCTTCAGGAACCACACGTTTTTCTGGCCTCTCAACAGATACTCCTCCATTGTGGTTGCACCTACAGTACGGCTATCTGTATCGCTGAGGCACGGAAGCCTCACCACCAACGGCAAGGTCCAGGACATACAATATGAAATACACTGAAGCACCAAAGAAACTGATATAGGCATGCGTATTCAAATACAGAGATAAGTAAACATGCAGAATACAGTGCTGTGGTCAGCAACGCCTATATAAGACTAAAAGTGTCAGGTGCATTTGTTATATTGTTTACTGCAGGTTATCAAGATTTAAGTGAGTTTGAACATGGTGTAATAGTCGGCACAGTAGTAATGGGACACAGCATCTCCAAGGTAGTGATAAGGTGGGGATTTTCCCGTATGACCATTTCACAAGCGTACCGTGAATATCAGAATCCAGTAAAACATCAAATCTCCGACTTCGGTTTGGCCGGAAACAGATCTTGCATGAACGGAAGCAACGACGACTGAAGAGAATCATTCAGTGTCACAGAAGTGCAACCATTCTGCAAATTGCTCCAGATTTCAATGCTGGGCCATCAACAAGTGCCAATGTGCAAACCTTTTGACGAACCATCATTGATATGGGCCTTCGGAGCCGAAGGCCCAGTCGTGTACCCTTGATGACTGCACATCACAAAAATCTATGCCTCGCCTGGACCCGTCAACACCGACATCGGATTGTTGATGACTGGAAACATGTTGCCTGGTTGGACGAGTCTCATTTCAAATTGCATTGAGCAGATGGACGTGTAGATATGGAGACAACCTCATGAATCCGTGGACACTGCATCTCAGCAGGGGACTGTTTAAGCTGGTGGATGCTCTGTAATGGTGTAGGGACTGTGCAGTTGGATTGATGTGGGACCCCTGATACGTCTAGATATGACTCCAACAGGTGACACATACGTAAGCATCCTGTCTGATCACCTGCATCCATTCATGTCCATTGCGCAGTTTAGGGACTTGGGCAATTCCAGCAGGATATAAGTATCAGTAAATGAAAACTGGCTCAACTGGGTATAATTTGCTATGAAGTAGCATCTGTTAGGCAGTTACTGTCCCATGCAAGCCTCTCATCTCTGTATAACTACTACATTCTACATCCTAGAATCTGCTTACTGCAGTCACCTCTTAGTCTTCCTCTATGATTTTTATCCCCTCATCTTTTCCTCCAGTATTAAATTGTTGATCCTTTGATTTCTCAGAATGTGTTGTATCAACCAGTCCCTTCTTCTAGTCAGGTTGTACCACAAGTTTCTTTTCTTCCTAATTATATTAAGTTCCTCCTCATTAGTTATGCAACTACCCATCTAATCTTCAACATTCTTCTGGAGCACCACAGTTCAAAAGCTTCTATTCTCATATTGGCTAAACTGTTTATTGTCCATGTTTCATTTCCATACATGGATACACTGCATACCAATACTTTCATAAAAGATTCCCTGACACTTGGATGTTAACAAATTTCTCTTCTTCGGAAATGCTTTACTTGCCATTGGCAATCTACGTTTCACCTCCTCTCTATTTCAGCCATCAGCAGTTACTTTGCTGCCCAAATAGCAGATGTACTCTACTAATTTTAGCATCTCATTTCCTAATCTGATTCCCTCAGCATTACTTGATTTAGTTCGACTACATTCTGTTATTCTTGTTATGTTTTTGTTATGTTCATCTTATATCCTCATGTAAAGACTCTGACCATTCTGTTCAACTTCTCATCAAAGTTCTTTGCTGTTTCTGACATACTTACAGTGTCTTTCTTATCCATGGACATTAATTCCTACTCTCCAGTATCCAAACTGACCGTACCCAAGGTCAACTTCTACCAGTTTTTCCAGTCTTCATCTGTAAAGAATTCATGTTAGTATTTTGCAACCATGGCTTATTAAACTGGTAGTTTAATAATATTCACACGTGTTGGCAACTGTTTTCCTTGGACTTTGAATTATTATGCCCTCCTGAAGTCTGAGGGAATCTAACCTGTGTCACACATCTTGTACACCAAACAGAATAGTTTTGTCAATTGGCTCTCCCAAGGCTGTATATAATTTGACTTAGGTCTTTCACTGCTCTGTTAAATCTTGCTTTCTTTGGAATTGGAATTATGTTGTTCTTGAAGTGTGAGGTATTTCACCTGTCATGTACATTGTTTATACCAACTGGAATAGTTTTGTCATGGCTGGCTCTCCCAAGGCTGTAAGTAGTTGGACTGGGTCTTTCAGTGCTCTGCCAAATTCTTTCTTGCAATATCGTATCCCTCATCTCAATTTCACCTGCTTTGTCCTCCATTTCTATAATATTGCTCTTAAGTACATCTCCCGTGTATAGGTCCTGTATATACTCCTTCTTCCTTTCGGCTTCCCCTTGTTTGCTTAGGAATGGTTTTCTATATGAGTTCTTGATATTCATACAGGGGCATCTCTTTTCTCCAAAGGCAACTTTAATTTTCTTTTAGATGGTATCTATCGTTCCCTTAGTGATATATGCTTATGAATCCTTACACTTGTCTTGCTAGTCATTTTGCACTTACTGTCAATTATTTTTTTAGATGTTTGTATTCCATTTCATTTGCTTCATTAAATACATTTTTATGCTTTCTCATTCCATTAATTAAGTTTTATACCTACTGTGTTACCCAAGAATTTCTACTACATGTTGTCTTTTCACCTATTTGATTATCTGCTGCTTTCACTATTTCATCTCTCAAATCTACCCATTCATCTTCTGCTGTGTCCTTTTCCCCTGTTCTTGTCAGTTTTGCCTAATGCTCCCTCTGAAACATTCAGCCACCTCTGGTTCTTTCAGCTTATCCAAGTCCTATATCCTTAATTCCCCACCTTTTTGCAATTTCTTTAGTTTTAATCTACAGTTCGTAAGAAATAAATTGTGGTCAGGCCACTTCTGATCCTGGAAATGTCTTACAATTTAAAATCTGTTTCCAAAGCCTCTGTCTTACCATTACATAATCACTCTGAAACCTGCAGGTGTCTCCAGGTCTCTTCCATATGTACAACCTTATTTCATGGTTCTTAAACTAAGTGTTGGCAGTGCTCTGTGCAAAATTGTACCAGTCGGCTTCCTGTTCCATTCCTTTTCTCCAGTCCATATTCAACTACAATTTTATCTTCTCTTCCTTTTTCTACTGTCGAATTGCATTCCCCCATCACAATTAAATTTTCGTCTCCCTTAACTACCTGAACATTTTCTTTCATCTTATCATACATATCTTCAATCTCTTCATCTACAGAACTAGTTGGTGTATAAACTTGTGCTACTGTGGTGAGTATTGGCTTTGAGTCTATTTTGGCTACAATTGTGTGTTCACCACGTTGTTCATAGAAGCTTACCCACATTCCTATTTTCTTACTTATTATAAAACCTACTTCCTCTGAAAGGGCACGGCCGACTTCCTTCCCTAATCCGATGAGACCGATGACCACGCTGTCTGGTCTCCTTCCCCAAAACAACCAACCAACCTATAAAACCTACTGCTGCATTGCCCCTATTTGATTTTGTATTTATAACCCTGTATTCACCTGACCAAAAATCTTGTTCCTCCTGCCACCGAACTTCACTAATTCCCACTATATCTAACTTTAACCTATCCATTTCCCTTTTCAAATTTTCTAACCTACTTGCCCGATTATGGGATCTGACATTCCACGCTCCGATCCGCAGAACGCCAGTTTCCTTTCTCCTGATAACAACGTCCTCTTGAGTAGTCCCTGCCCGGAGATCCGAATGGGGGACTATTTTACCTCCGGAATGTTTTACCCAAGAGGACGCCATCATCCTTTAATCATACAGTAAAGCTGCATGCCCTCGGGAAAAATTACGGCCGTAGTTTCCCCTTGCTTTCAGCCGTTCGCAGTACCAGTGCAAGGGCGTTTTGGTTGATGTTAAAAGTCCAGATCAGTCAATCATCCAGACTGTTGCCCATGTAACTACTGAAAAGGCTGCTGCCCCTCATAAGAAACCACATGTTTATTTAGCCTCTCAGCAGACAACCTTTTGTTGTGGTTGCACCTTTATATTGCTGAGGCACGCAAGTCTCTTCACCAATAGCAAGGTCCATGGTTCATAGGGGTCATCTGTATTCTCATTTATCACAAAGTGTGAATTTTTCTGGTCCTTTCGTATTAGGTATTTTCATTTCTATTCCATTGCATTCATTTACTTGAAACCAGAATTCATTGTCCACGAAGTAGACTCTTGATGGTAAATAATGTATGACAGCATGCACATTTACCACCCATGTCAGTGTAGCGATTGAGAGGCACTGCTTTCAAAGAATTTGGAAATCTAAGTTAAACTTGAAGTAAAGATGAAATGAAAAACATTGCACTTTCCTGCAGTAGTGGCGAGGTCCGTTTTTTCAACGACACCATGCAGCGCGGTACAGATGGGCCCAACAACATGCCGAATGGACCGCTAAGGATTGGCATCACGTTCTCTTCACCGTGAGTGTCGCATATACACTCAACCAGACGTGTTTGGAGGCAATCTGGTCAGGCTGAATGCCTTAGACACACTGTCCAGCAAGTGCAGCAAGGTGGTGGTTCCCTGCTGTTTTGGCGTGGCTGATGTGGGCCAACATATGCCGCTGGTGGTCATGGAAGGTGTCATAACGGCTGTATGATATGTGAACGCCATCCCCCGACTGATAGTGCAACCATATTGGCAGTATATTGTCGAGGCATTCATCTTTATGGACGACAATTCGCGTCTCCATCGCGCACGTCTTGTGAATGACTTCCTTCAGGATAACAATATTGCTTGACTAGAGTGGCCAGTATGTTTTCCAGACATGAACCCTATCAAACATGGCTGGGATAAATTGAAAAGGGCTGTTTATGGACGATGTGACACTCCAACCATTCTGAGGGATCTGTGCCAAATCGCCGTTCAGGAGTGGGACAATATGGACCAACAGTGCCTTGATGAACTTGTGGATAGTATCCCACAGTGGATACAGGCGTGCATCAATGCAAGAGGATGTGCTACTGGGTATTAGAGGTACCGGTGTATACAGCAATCTGGACCACCACCTCTGAAGGTCTCGCTGTATGGTGGTACGACATGCAATGTGTTGTTTTCATGAACAATAAAAAGAGTGGAAATGATGTTTATCTTGATCTCTCTTCCAATTTTCTGTACAGGTTCCGGAACCCTCATATGCAAAACTTTTTATGACGTGTGTACATTGCTACTACATTTAGGTTATAATGTTGTTAATGTATTTTGTCACTCAGTTATGTTTTCTCATTTGTTGCAGGACGCTTCTTCTAAGCCAGCAGCAACAGTGAAACATGCTCTTTTTGCAGATTCCTCTGTTGATTCTTTTTACCCTAGTAAGAAATCAGACAGTAAAAACTCTGCAAAAGCAACAAGAGAGCCTATAAAACAGTAAGTTTTTATCTCTTATATACTTACAATACCTATATATGCAATTTAACAACAAAAGCAATCCATTATTGACAAAATTGTTTAATTCGATAGATAAAAATTTTACTCACCAAGCACCAACTGAGCAGACAATAAAAGACAGTTGTAATTGGCAAGCTTTTAGAGCCAATGGCTCCTTTCTTGAGACAGGAGGGTTGAAGGGGAAGGAAGAGGGGTGAAGGAAAAGGAGTGGAGAGGTCTAGGAAAAGGGGTAGATTTTGGGAAAGTCACCCAGAACGGCGGGTCAGGAGAGACTTATTGTATGGGATGAGGAGGGGAGACTGATTTTTGGGGACTGCATAGGACAAGATTTGAAAATGTGAGAGCTTACAGGTGGAAGACAGGATAATATGTAGATAGAGATTACTGCGTAAACATCATGCATGAGTTAGTAAGAGTTAAAAAAAGAAGTGCATTGTACGTAACGGAAGTGGGAGGGGGCACTGAAAAATAGGCGGAAAAGACAATGAAAGATGTAGAAAACTAAAACGGAGTGAAGCAAAGAGTAGTTACAATGAAGAAATGCTGAGATGGAAGAAAGTAACGTAAATTAAGGCCATACGGGTGGTGAGAACCAAAGACATGTTGTAGTACTAGTGCCCACCAGCAGAGTTCCGAGAATCTGATATCTAGGGGAAGAATCTTTATGGCACATGTGGTGAAACAGGCACCGAGGTCACAACTGTCATGTTGAAGAGCATGCTCTGCAACAGGATATTGTGAGTTGCCAGTATACATCCTCTGCCTATGCCCATTTATTCTAATTGATAGTTTGGTGGTAGTCACTCCAATGTAGAAGGCCAAACAGTGTTTACATAACATCTGATATGACGTTTGTCGTCTCGCAGGTGGCTCTCCTTTTGATAGTATGTTTTTCCAGTTACAAGACTGTTATAGGTGGTGGTACGGGGGTGCATAGGCCCTGAAATAAAATCCATTCTGTCTGAAATTTTGCCTACCACATCTAGAATAGCTTTCCATTGCCCTTCCAATCTCCGCAATATTCTTGTCAGACCTTACGCTCCTTCTGCACCCTTCTCCCTACCCAATGGCTACTAACTCTTAAGACGGTCCCTGCTGGAAGACTTACCCTATGAACCCTCCTACCACCACCTATAACAGTCTTGTAACTGGCAAAACATAAACTATCAAAGGGAGATTCACCTGCGAAACGACACATCATATACAGCTGTTATATGTAAACACTGTTCGGCCTTCTGCATTAGCATGACTACCACCAAATTATCAATTAGTATGAATGGGCATAGGCAGAGGGTGTATACTGGAAACTCACAATATCCTGTTGCAGAGCATGCTCTACAAGCACCTATTTCACCACAAGTGTCATCTGGATTCTTCTCCCAGACACCAGCTTCTCAGAACTCAGAAGGTGGAAATCATTCACTCCATTTTAGTTTTCTACAACTTTCATTGTCTTTCCTGTCTATTTTTCGCTGCTCCCCTCCCACCTCTGTTACGTACAATGCATTTAGCTTTTCACTCTTATTAACTCATGCATGATATTTAAGCAGTAATCCCTGTCTACATATTACCCTGTCTTCCACCTTTAAGCTCTCAAGTTTTCGTCTGATGCGGTTGCCAACAATCAGTCCTTCCTTCTCATTCATTATGCTAAGTTCCTCCTGACCCACAGTTCTGAGTGACTTGACCGAAATCTATCCCTTTTCCTTCACCTCTCTCCAGTTCTTTTCCTTCACCTCTCCAGTTCTTTTCCTTCACCTCTCCAGTCCTTTTCCTTCACCTCTCTTCCTTTCCCCTTAAGCTCTTCTGCCTGAAAAAAGGAGTCACTGGCTCCGAAAACTTGACAATTACAGTCGTCTTTTATGTGTGTGTTCTGCCACCTCTACATGCAGTTTGATGTATCATTTCCAGAGGTGTCTTCTTAAATTGATTGTGGTAGTAGACAGTGTCAACTACTTCTCTTGATTGTCATAACAGTTTTTTAAAAAATGAAATACTGCCTGGTTTATAACTAGAATTGTCCATCAACAACAACAACAACAATAACATTGTTGTACTATTGTGTATTCATTGTGATGATTCAGTTTACCATACTGTGCTTGATATTTCTAAGGTCAGTCTTTTTTCCCCTGTTGTGTTGTGGCGTGACATATAACAAATAGTGAAAAGTCCCAAAGAAATACATAAATTACAAGGATTGCTGAGAAAGTAATGCACTACGTTTTTTTTTTTCAACAATTATTTATTGAACACAGTGAAATGTACAAACAAGAAAGAATTATGTTTCTTCTATAATCTCTATCTTTCCACTAATTTCCTTCCCATTCTATTGTCTTTCTCCAGCGAGGCACAAGGATGTGTATGCCATGTGGGTATCACTCCTTGTTCTGGTCTTCAAGCCATTTCTTTATTGCACATATCACTTCTTCATCATTCTTGAGGTGTTCTTCATGACTGGCATCCTTTAATGACCCAAGCAAGTGAAAGTCTGAGGGAGTTAGATCAGCGTTGTAGGGTGAATGGTGTAACTTTGTCGAAATCTGTTTAGTGATATTTTGAACTTGTGTTAGATCAACTATTACCATTTTGAATCAATCAATCACCTGGGTTGTTCTGGAGCTGAAGTCACTGGAAGCACCTCTTGAGTTTCGTTGATGTGTTCACTGGTTTTTGGCACTGTGAATGAACTTATCAACTAGCTGCATATTATCAGGTGTAACAGCCATGGATTTCCTCCCTGAGCACTGCAAATCTCAGAGTTCTATCGAATGGCCTCTTTGCCCAGCGATTGACTGTACTTCTGTCAGTTTCAACTGCACACAAATGTTTGTGAGAGTTCCCAACAGTTTATTTTTCCACACTGAGAAATGTAGTGATGACACACTGCTTATAACATATGTCACGTACAGTTGTCATTTTGAAACTCTGCTGCGGCTATGCTATCTCTCGGAGGAAACATAAAATTTATGTGGGCCTTCCGGAAACTTCAAATAATGTATATCTCGTTTCGCATTAGTGCTGATGTTGATGGCTTAGAAAAAAATGTGGTTTGTTATTTTCTGGACATATACAAATATCTCATATATAAATATATATATGGCACCATTCTAATTAGTTTTATACTCTCATTGGTTTTTCCAGCAGTTAGTATGCAGATAAACTGGCATTTGTTACACTATGTGGGCAACTTGGCTTTGTCATCCATATATACAGAGTATTTCCGCAGCTTTGAAATAAACTTTCAGAGATTAGGGAAGAGGACAGATAGCAGTGTACCAAGGTCAGTACTAAGACACAAAATTTTCATGTATGAACAAGCAAATGGAAACTGATAGGCCACATATCCATGTCAGATTACTACACACCATGTTTCTGAGACTGATTCGACGGCTAAGGGAATCAAGGAAAATGGTACCACAATGAAACAATCAACTAGGACAATAAACTCTAAGGATCCACAAGTTAGATGAACCATTGTTTGCTCTCAGTGATTAGGAGCCTTCAATCAGCATTTCGGTAATTGCCTGTGAAATGTGTGTTGCACATGCAGAAAGTGATATCCAAACATCAGCTCCACTCTCACCATTCACAGACAGTGGAAGCTATATCAGACCACACTTGATTTCTTCTTGTGATGTCATGTAAATGCCATAATGTTCAAGACTCTGCCAGAGATGAAGCAGAACACTAAACTAGAATTCTCACTGCCTGCAAGATTGTTCATATAGGCACTGTAGAACTTTGTTCTAAAGTGTCATGGCTTCATAGAAATTGTGGGTGTTGCTTTGAACAGTTATTTTTACTGAAGCACCTTAAGTCAATGGTTTTTTAACAACATTTTTAGTGCAGTCTTGTGCACAGTGTCAATGCATAATAGGTATTGTGGAAGATTTAATTTCCTTCAGGATTCATACAAAATATTTGTAATTACTTCCTGTACTTGCCTAGAAATGTTGCAGTAACAATTGCAGTGAAAGTGGACTTGAAATTGCAAATACCACCCTCAGTGAAAATTTGTGATCCTAATTCAGGGTGTAAAGGCCCGGGGCAACTGGGAAATCTGAGAAAAACTGGAGTTTTCTCAGCTGGGAAAAACCCAGGAAAAATTTGGGGGTGTTTAAAAAATTCCATGAATTTTTTATTGTTTCAGTATTTAGTAAACTTTTTGGTAATTTCAACTGAAAAAAAAACCAAAACTTTAACAAAGAATTTTACTTTAGCCCACTACTGCAGAATAATACTTCAGCAATAAAATATAAACAAGAGAATAACACCAAAATAAAACTTCAGTTGCGAAGACTTGTCGTTATTATATCTCATTTGGCATGACTCTGGACTTCATTTATGCTATTTAGTAAATCAAAATGTGCTGTAAGTTTTTGCTTTGCAAGCGGCTTAACGTAATCTGTTTACACATTTTTCTTTCACTAATGATGTTTCACCTTCACTCTGACTTTCAGCTCAGATAAGCGCACAGCCTGATGTGGACCTGACATTTTGAATGAAAAGCACATGCCGCAGTATAGTAAAAACGTGCATTCATAGCAATCAAATAGTAAGTGATGGAAATTTTGCAGATTCTAACGCCTGGAAAGTGGAAGGGAAAATGCTGAAATGCTGGAGGGGGGGGGGGGGGGGGGGGGAGGAGTGAGGGAAGAAGGGGAAGTCATGTCAACAGTCTGTCTCACAATCTACATGTACACTCTGTAAATGACTGTGAAGTGCATGACAGAGGGTATGATCCTTTGAACCAGTTATTACAGTTTCTACCTGTTCCATTCACATATGGATCACGCGTAGAGGTTGTAGTCTGTTCCTAGAGTCATCATATTCTTAGAGTGCATCAACAATAGGCCTCCAGTGAGAATGAAAAGACTATGAAAAGTTCAGATTGGAATTTCAACAATTATGAAAAGGATAGATTGCTACTCACCCTAAAGATGATAGAGACAGGCACAATAAAAAGACTGTTACACAAGAAGTTTTCAGCCAAAGCCTTCTCCAGAAGAGAGAGAGGGGGGGGGGGGGGGGGGGGACACCACACACACACACACACACACACACACACACACACACACACACCTCATGCAGTTAGACCATTATCTATGACTGTTTTAGCTGAACTGCTACTGTTTACATTAAATGAAAGCAGCACTTGAGAGAGTGGCATGCAAGGGTTAGGCACAGCAGAGTATGGGTGTTCAGAAAGTTATAAACCTCTTCTTTCACCTCATCGTCGGAGCTGAATAATTGGGACCGCTATTAATGCTCACAGGTACTGAGAGACTCCGAAAAAACTCAAACGGGCAATTCAGAACCGGAGAAGAGGAATGTTGAACAAGGGCATACACATTCTCCATGACAACGCTTGCCCACACATCGCTCAGCAAACCGTTGCTCTCCTGCAACAGTATCAGTGGAACATAATCACTCACCCACACTATAGTCCTGACTTGGCACCCAGTGACTACCACCTGTTCCCTAGGTTAAAAGGACATTTGGCCGGAAAGTGATTAAACTCCACCGACGAGGTGAAAGAAGAGGTTCACAACTTTCTGAACAGCATGGCGGCAAGCTGGTATGACATGAGTGTACAAAAACTGCCACACCGTCTACAAAAATGCATCGAAAGATATGGTGATTCTCTCGAAAAATAGCTAAATGTTCAAACTGTAAACTGATGTAAACCATTATAGAAATAAACAGGTCTGTGTACTTCTAATAAAATAGGAGATCTTACTTTTGGGATTACCCTCGTAAATTCCAGATCTCATTGAATATCATCCTGCATTATTTCATCCACCACAACATTGTCACCAACATCTTCACTTTCAGAAATTCTTGCGTTTTTCCAGCAGTTCACAATCACTTTCTGGAACTAGCAATCGTGTCACAAGCCTGCTTCACATTGAAATTGTAGGGATTGCTCACCTTTCTTTCACTGTTTACGATAATGTGTTGAACTAAATGTGAACAGTATTTTGTGTTAAAGTTCTTAACTACCTCCATATTCAGTGGCTGAAGAATTAAAGTAGATTTGGAGGGGAAGTAGCATATTTCATCATTCTTCAATGCTGGCATGTTGTTATGCACACTAAAATTATCCATCAGTAATGCAATTTTCTTATTCTTCATTGACATCTCTTTATCAAGCGAAAGCACCCACTCACTAAAAAGAGTGGATGTCATACATCTTTTCGATTTGCCTTGCAATTGACTGCAATAAAATAATTGACATTTACATTATGACTGTAGCAAAACATTACAGCTGAAGCTATACTGTACTGATTTAACTTATAAATTAAAGGGAGGTAAAAGAAAATGCATGTACCCTCTTAACCTGGTAAGCTTCTTACATTTCTGAAGCACCGTGGGTTTGCTGATCGTCCGATCACGAGTGGTGTTAGTTTGTGTGTCCTATTTGTCCTGGCGCGTTGGTGCAGAGAACAGTTAGGCGTACTTTAGACTGGTTCCTTCCTTTACATTTTTCTCCTCTAAAGGCTTTAGTCTTCTCTGGCATCAGTTGATAAAACAATCCCATCTCATCTGTGTTGTACAAGTTTTAAGGACTGTATTTTTCTAACAGTTTACACATGGTGTTTTACCTCCAAAATTCTGCATCATCTAAAGGTGGTGACTTTTCTTCTCCTGAAATCTCTTTGAAAATGATCCCATGCCTGTTTTTAAATCTTTGCAATCATCTGTTACTTGCCTTAAAATTATTATTTTTCTTGAAGGGCTAAATTTGCCACTTACAAAATTTTCTTTTATTTCCTTTCGTTTTTTAAAGAATGTAGCTAATGTTGATTGTGCAAGTCCATGCTTCCTCGCCACGTCTACTACTTTCATTCCAATATAAATGTCTTTCAAAACCTCCATTTTTGTCTCCAACCTTATTTGTTTCTGAGTTCCACTCATTGTCCAAATATTAACGAAGTCAAAAGCGTTTACTTCAACTAAAAACATTGACAGATTGCAAAAATCATGGAGCGAAGCTGTACATGAGCTCCACAAAACACTTTTGTTTGCTACTGAAGCTAGACAGTGGACAAACTAAACACTCTTTCAAACAAATGAGCTCTTCAGTGTTTGATGCTCAGCACAGCTCGTCCACGGCTGTAAGCTTCTCTTTACTGCTAGAATAAAGACAGTACTGTAGTGTGTAGTGAAGCTTCTTGAAATGAAATGAAAGTCTAGTAGTTAATAAACAGTACCTACTGCTATAGTGAGCTTCTTAGAAATAGAAAATAGTAAATTCCTCTAAATTTTGTCTTTGTTATAACAGGGTGTTGCTAAATTTACTTCATCATAGTAATGAGGGGTAATTAACATACTACACATATGAAATCAGTTGGTCCCATATAAAATTATCACTGTACCCAGGTTTATCAGTCTGTTGGTAATTATTATACAGAGGTTTGATTGTACTACATTCAGTACCGTATTTACTCGAATCTAAGCTGCACTCAAATCTAAGCCGCACCTGAAAAATTAGACTCTAAATCTCCCCCCCCCCCCTCCCCCCCCCCAAAAAAAATATTTCCCCGAATCTAAGCCGCACCTGAAATTTGAGACTCGAAATTCAAGGGGAGAGAAAAGTTTTAGGCCGTACCTCCAAATCTAAATAAAGTTGGTCCATTGTAATATGAGACCCAATTTAGGTCGAATGAATGACGTTACAGCCACAGTAGTTTGGTTCGAGTCGTAAGCTTAGCAGTTAAGCTTTACCAGGTAACCATTGCTATGTGTCCGGCACTCTGTCCTTATTTATACGGGTACCCTTCCTTTTTCACGTGCTTCGTCTGGTTTGAATTGATAGCTTATTTTCTTTGATCTGATAAGTGCCACTCTTTGTTATAGGTGTTTACGTCACTCTAAACTGAAAATGCATTACTGTACTGTGTCATGCATTGTTTGTCGCATTCTGATAATGAGTGTTTACAGCCTGTCGCTGCTTGCGTCATGACTTGCTTTTGTGCGCACTGCCGCTGCTTACAATTAAAAAAAAAGAGAGAGAGAGAGAGGAATTGTCTGATTAGCGAAGCAATGGTAAGAGACTGCTGTTTGTTGTTACTTGCACTGCTGCTTTCTTTGATAATGATCAACAAGAACCAAATAATAGACCGCGGATGATAGAAAATGTTCTAAGCGAGAGTTTAGCGAAAATTTTTCTCCGTTTGAAAATCTTTACAGACGCCTCTTTAGTACATTACATTCTGCTCAGAAATTAGTCATCTTAGATTTAAAGCTCTAGTCAGTTGCCGTGCTTCATTTCTGACTGTATCACTATTAGGCATATGAATATAAACGCGATATGATATGTATATTCTTCCACGTTTGCTGTTGTCTCACTCTAGTTTCGAAGTTTATTAGGCAGACAGGATTTAAATGAGATAGCAGCAAACACAAAAGAATACATGGCAAAATGTTTATATTTGTATTATTCTTATGGTGAAGAGAATACCGCATGTGATTCACAATTCATAAAAGTTCCTATTAGCAACCATCTCTTCTCACAGGTAGGAAAAAATTCAGTTGTCCATATTGACAAACATTCCAAACAGTCTTGCCAGTCGAATTTTCGTAGTACGGTGAAATGCTGCTATATTCGAAGATGAACAATACGGAATTTGTATTTACTTCGTTGGATAATGTACGAAAATGCAGTGGTCGAAACTCGGGGCGGAGAAAAAAGGGTAGTCTTCCACCTTTTTTTATTTTATTTATTTATTTAGTTTTTTTATTTATTTACTGACACTAGAGGTTTTGGCGCCAGTATTTAGCATTGTGCATGCAATGCATGCCTGCGTAGTGCTACATAATACATATATTCGAAAGCAGAAGTTAGTTGTGGCGGCACCTACCAATGTTTTTCAGAACTTCCGCTTAATTTGTACTCGATTCTAAGCCGCAGGCGGTTTTTTGGATTGCAAAAACTGAAAAAAAAAGTGTGGCTTAGATTCGAGTAAATACGGTAATACTGTTTTTCACTGAGGGTGGTATTTTCAGTTTAGAGTCCACTTCCACAAACACTGTTAATGCAACATTTTGGGTTTGTATAGTGAGTAATTACACACATTTTGTATAAATCTTGAAGGAAATTAAATCCTTTACAACAATGTTTGTTATACGTTGTGCATAAAATAGCATTGAAAAGCTTGTAAGGCAAAACCCCAGGCATATCCCACTTTTTGTGATTTATACACTCCTGGAAATGGAAAAAAGAACACATTGACACCGGTGTGTCAGACCCACCATACTTGCTCCGGACACTGCGAGAGGGCTGTACAAGCAATGATCACACGCACGGCACAGCGGACACACCAGGAACCGCGGTGTTGGCCGTCGAATGGCGCTAGCTGCGCAGCATTTGTGCACCGCCGCCGTCAGTGTCAGCCAGTTTGCCGTGGCATACGGAGCTCCATCGAAGTCTTTAACACTGGTAGCATGCCGCGACAGCGTGGACGTGAACCGTATGTGCAGTTGACGGACTTTGAGCGAGAGCGTATAGTGGGCATGCGGGAGGCCGGGTGGACGTACCGCCGAATTGCTCAACACGTGGGGCGTGAGGTCTCCACAGTACATCGATGTTGTCGCCAGCGGTCGGCGGAAGGTGCACGTGCCCGTCGACCTGGGACCGGACTGCAGCGACGCACGGATGCACGCCACGACCGTAGGATCCTACGCAGTGCCGTAGGGGACCGCACCGCCACTTCCCAGCAAATTAGGGACACTGTTGCTCCTGGGGTATCGGCGAGGACCATTCGCAACCGTCTCCATGAAGCTGGGCTACGGTCCCACACACCTTTAGGCCGTCTTCCGCTCACGCCCCAACATCGTGCAGCCCGCCTCCAGTGGTGTCGCGACAGGCGTGAATGGAGGGACGAATGGAGACGTGTCGTCTTCAGCGATGAGAGTCGCTTCTGCCTTGGTGCCAATGATGGTCGTATGCGTGTTTGGCACCGTGCAGGTGAGCGCCACAATCAGGACTGCATACGACCGAGGCACACAGGGCCAACACCCGGCATCATGGTGTGGGGAGCGATCTCCTACATTGGCCGTACACCACTGGTGATCGTCGAGGGGACACTGAATAGTGAACGGTACATCCAAACCGTCATTGAACCCATCGTTCTACCATTCCTAGACCGGCAAGGGAACTTGCTGTTCCAACAGGACAATGCACGTCCGCATGTATCCCGTGCCACCAAACGTGCTCTAGAAGGTGTAAGTCAACTACCCTGGCCAGCAAGATCTCCGGATCTGTCCCCCATTGAGCATGTTTGGGACTGGATGAAGCGTCGTCTCACGCGGTCTGCACGTCCAGCACGAACGCTGGTCCAACTGAGGCGCCAGGTGGAAATGGCATGGCAAGCCGTTCCACAGGACTACATCCAGCATCTCTACGATCGTCTCCATGGGAGAATAGCAGCCTGCATTGCTGCGAAAGGTGGATATACACTGTACTAATGCCGACATTGTGCATGCTCTGTTGCCTGTGTCTATGTGCCTGTGGTTCTGTCAGTGTGATCATGTGATGTATCTGACCCCAGGAATGTGTCAATAAAGTTTCCCCTTCCTGGGACAATGAATTCACGGTGTTCTTATTTCAATTTCCAGGAGTGTAGATATGTTTGCAGAATTTCACAGCTTTTTATCTCAATAGGTTTTTAGAATTTTCCAACATGCTCTATATGAAATTTGTGAGAAATGTAACGTTCTTCAAAATTGACAGGGGCATGTTTTTGTGTAACATGCACTGGAAGCAAGTTACTGAGGAAAAACGGAAAGAAGTGCCATTTCTGATCAGTTTTTTCAAGATGCCAGATAAGATCTAAAACCTGCATTTTTTATGGGGGGGGGGGGGGGGGGGAAGAATTAAAAACCACATACCTGAAAATCAGAATTACTGTATCTTTTGCACCCTAATCCCATTTTCAAGCTACCTGTGCAGGACTTCTGATTCACTCAGTATATTGCTTCCTTCTACATACACCTCATTAAAAGAACATGAAGGTAAAAATCAGTGTGTCTCAAGTTTACTTGGAGGCTCACCCTATGGTCATTTATTTGTCACTGGAACAAGAATTGTGGTAAATGATAGTAGTATACGATCTACCCTCCGCCAAATACTACAAGATGGCTTGTGAGGTATATATGTAGATGCACGTGTACTTAATGCCAATATTACAATACCAGAGAAGGAAAGTTGCTACTCACCATATAGCAGAGATGCTGAGTCGCAATAGACCCAACAAAAAGATTCACACAATTTTAGCTTTCGGCCGTTAAGGCCTTTGTTATTAGTAGACACACGCACACGCAAACGCAACTTGCACACACGTCTGCAGTCTCTTAGAACTGAAACCACACTGCGAGCAGCAGCAGCAGCAGCACCAGTGCATGATGGGAGTGGCAACTAGGTGGGGGAAAGGAGGAGGCTGGGGCGGGGAGGAGGGTGGATAGTATGGTGGGAGTGGTGGACAGTGAAGTGTTGCAGTTCAGATGGTGGGAAGGAGAGAAGGTATGGAGGGGGGAGGGGGTAAGTAGCGGAAAGTAGAAAAATAAAAAGAAATTAAAAAATTTGGTGTGGCGGTGAAATGACGGCTGTGTAGTGCTGGAATGGGAACAGGGAGGGGACTGGATGGGTGAGGACAGTGACTAACTAAGGTTGAGGCCAGGAGGGTTACGGGAACATAGGTTGTACTGCAGGGAAAGTTCTCACCTGCGCAATTCAGAAAAGCTGGTGTTGGTGGGAAGGATCCATACGGCACAGGCTGTGAAGCAGTCATTGAGATGAGGGATATCATGTTTTGCAGTGTGTTCAGCAACAGGGTGGTCCACTTCTTTCTTGGCCACAGTTCGTCGGTGGCCATTCATGTGGACAGACAGCTTGTTGGTTGTCATGCCTGCATAGAATGCAGCACAGTGGCTGCAGGCCAGTGGGCAGGACGTATCTCATTCCAGGGCACGACGGGAGGTAATCAAAACCCTGCTGGAGAATGTAATTCAGTTGCTCCAGTCCCGAATGGTACTGAGTTATGAAGGTGGTGGGAGCCTGGAAAGATAAGGCACTGGAGATTTTTTTTTACAAGGATGGGAGGATAATTACGGTCAGTGAAGGCTTCAGTGAGACCCTCGGTATGTTTGAGAGGGACTGCTCGTCACTGCAGATGCGACGACCACGGGTGGCTAGGCTGTACAGAAGGGACTTCTTGGTATGGAATGGTTGGCAGCTGTTGGAAGTGGAAGTATTGCTGGTGGTTAGTAGGTTTGATATGGACAGAGGTACTTATGTAGCCATCTCTGAGGTGGAGGTCAACATCTCTTCGAGACTGCAGACATGTGTGCAAGTTGCATTTGTGTGTGTGTGTGTGTGTGTGTGTGTGTGTGTGTGTGTGTGTGTGTGTGTGTTTTTACTGCTGACAAAGGCCTTAATAGCCAAAAGCTATAATTGTGTGAATCTTTTTGTTGTGGCTATCGCGACTCAGCATCTCCTCTACATGGTGAGTAGCATGTTTCCTTCTCTGATATTGTTACATTCCATCGTGGATTTTCCACTGTTTGATACACGCCAATATTAGTCACAGTCACCATCATCTCATAGGTGGGTAGTTGTGTGACGCATATTGGCTTTTCTGAACCACTTGATCTCATTTTACATTAATTGCTGTTGTCATTGTCTCTCTCTCTCTCTCTCTCTCTCTCTCTCTCTCTCTCTCTCTCTCTCATGTTACCCAGTGCTGGCCTCAGTTCATTTGTCTGCTCTTTTTTGTATGTTGTGGAATCTGTATCCCTGTATTTGTGCTTTCATGCCCACTTTTACAGATATGCTTATCTGCATCCTTTCCTTATCTGTGATTTCTCAGATTTTCTCTTCCATTTCTACCTCCTTGTGTTTTAAATCTGTCAATTGCAATGTTGTATTGTTGATTTGGCTTTCATCCATCCCTGCACTGTATTTCTTCAGTGAGTCATTTCCTTTCCTCCAGCCCTTTTGTCTCTGATTTTTGGATAAAGAAAATTTGAATTCTGAACGTCAGTCTCCTGCCATGCTGCAAGAAGGAATTCTTTTTCTACCTTTCCTTGAATGTGTGACCTTGTGCTTCTTGCGATCCACAGCTGATTCTTGTTAATATGAAAAGAAACCATGACCGCTGTATTTATTGACACATGTCTATGCTGTGGCTGGGTTCATCTGAAATATCATCACTGGCAGGTTAAATGCAGTTAGACAAAACACAAATTATGATAAAAGTTGTAACAACTGACACACACAAATGATTGGCAATTCACACAGCCAACAGTCTTCACAACAAATACCCACAGAGTTGTACCAGTATCATGACATAAAAAGTCTAGTTATCTTACATAAAGTTTAAGGCAAATTGTGTAATACAACAATTGTATAACATCCCATTGACTGACTGGCATAAGTACAACGAGCAGTGCTCCATTTGACTCACTAAGTGACAGTACAATTCTTTGTAATCACATTCATTCATTGGTTATGATCGTTCTGTGTGATCACTATTACTGTTTTATTGTACATAATTAGTCTTTTGTGCCACCTGCTATTTTCTCTGTCTGATGATGATACAGCTTTGTGTAGGCACATGAATTTGTCTCTCTATAGTGTTCCATACCTCAATCGGTAAAAACTGAGCTCTTACAGTATAGGGTTGTTGTCAGTCTGTCTATCGGTCTGATTGACTGCTAGGAACCCTTCTTTTCAGAAACAGGTGTAGGTACCAAGTTGAAATTTGTCACATCCTAAGGTCTATCATCTTGTGGTGCTGTAAAAAATTTAAGCTCCTAAGTTGCTGCAGTCAAAAGACATCGTCATTTATGGTACATATTTTGATACTTGGAACCTCACTCATAAAGGCATGTAGGGTGCTTCCAATTGAACTAGAATCATGAAATATGGCAAGAAGTAAGGTTTCGCAGCACAAGTAAAGGAAAAAAATACAAAAATTGTCAAATTTTAATGATATCACATAAAAAATATCTTTTTGGCATTAGAACTTCCATTGCATTTTATTGTCTGTCAGAAGCGCAATAGAGAAATAATACTGCATGCAAACATAAAATGTAAGTAAATAAAAAATATTTTATTAATTCTCTCTCTCTCTCTCTTTCTATTTCTCTCAAGATACATAAACTTAAGTCCCCTGCTCACTTATTTTGAATGTCTGGGATTGTCTCAGGAACTAGCTTAGAGATTTTGGTGTGGCTTTGAAATTCCCAGGACCAATTTCTTGCCAGATTCAGTGTCAATAAAAGGGAAAGATCATCAAGATTCTTGGGATGGATGGACTGTCTACATACGTAATTATGTTTCTACAGAGCCCTCAGAGTGTGTGTCAAACTTGCGTTTGGCCAATTTTTTGTTGTGCATAATTGTTTTGTTCAGGTTTTGTATGTATAAATGTCTGCAAATTGTTTCAACAATTGTGTGGTACCTTTATGCTTGAATGTCATTTCTGCAATTAGGTTATTGTGTATATATGTAATGATTATGATATCCTAAAATTTACCTCTCCTTTGGAGTGGTGCTGTCTAGACAAGCTAGTTCACACAGCATGTCAAGATACATGCACTCGCTGCTCACCCTGTGCCTACCAAGTGGTCGGCAGTGTCTTTATATGATCATAATGTTCCAGAAATTGCCTTCAGTGTTACGTAAGCTAACTACCGTATTTACTCGAATGCAAGCAGCACTTTTTTTCCGGTTTTTGTAATCCAAAAAACTGCCTGTGGCTTAGAATCGAGTGCAAATTAAGCGGAAGTTCTGAAAAATTTGGTAGGTGCCGCCACAACTAACTTCTGCCAACGAATATATGTAGCGCTACACAGGCATGCTTTGCAGGCACAAAGATAAATACTCCAAAACCTCTGCGTCAGTAAAAAAAAAAAAAAAGGTGGAAGACGAGCTTTTTTCACCGCCCCGAGTTTCTACCACTGCATTTTCATACATTATCCAACGAAGTAAATACAAATTCCGTACTGTTCATCTTCGAATGTAGCAGCATTTCAATGTACTACGAAAATTCGACTGGCAAGACTGTTTGGGATGTTTGTCAATATGGACAACTCTACTTTCTGAATTTTTTCCTACCTGTGAGAAGAGATGGTTGCTAATAGGAACTTTTATGAATTGTGAATCACATACAGTATTCTTTTCACCATAAGAATAAATCGAATATAAACATTTTGCCATGTATTTGTTTCGTGTTTGCTGCTATCTCATTTAAATCCTGTCTGCCTAATAAACTACGAAACTAGAGTGAGACAACAGCAAACGCGAAAGAATATATATATATCATGTCATGTTTACATTCGTATTATTCGTATGCCTAATAGTGGTACAGTCAGAATCGTTCAGAACATCTTCTATCATACACAGTCCATTATTTGGTTCTTGTTGATCATTATCAAAGAAAGCAGCAGTGTAAGTAACAACAAATAGCAGTCTCTTACCATTGCTTCGCTAATGAGACGATTTCTCTCTCTTTGTTTTTTTAATTGTAAGCGGTGGTAGCGCGCACAAAAGCAAGCCATGCCGCAAGCGGCGACAGGCCGTGAACACTCATTATCAGAATGTGACATACAATGCATGACACAGTACAGTAATGCATTTTCAGTTTAGAGTGACGTAAACACCTATAACAAAGAGAACGGCACTTATCAGATCAAAGAAAAATAAGCAATGAATTCAAACTAGACGAAGCACGTGAAAAAGGAAGGATACCCGTATAAATACGGACGGAGCGCCTCACACACAACAATGGCTACCTGGTAAAGCTTAACTTCTAAGCTTACGACTCGAACCAAACTACTGTAGCTGTATTGTCATTCATTTGACCTAAATTGTGTCTCATATTACAATGGACCAACTTTGTTTCGATTTGGAGGTGCGGCCTAAAACTTTTCTGTCTCCTTGAATTTCGAGTCTCAAATTTCAGATGCGGCTTAGATTCGTGGAAAAATTTTTTTCCTTGATTTCAAGTCTCATTTTTTGGGTGCGGCTTAGATTCAGGTGCGGCTTAGAGTCGAGTGCGGCTTAGATTCGAGTAAATATGGTAGTCTTCCTAAGCCATCATCCGGGCAGAACTCTGGGGGGGTTTGTTAGGAAGACTCTTGGCAATGTGAGTCGCATACCATTTATCCTAATTATTGTTTTGTGTAGCTGCAGGTGACCTGATTTTGTTTTGAATGAAATTGGTCACAACATAATAAATGCAAGTTAGTAGAGCTGTGGTGGTGGTTTCTGATTGATATTGAATCTTTGAATATAGTTTCATTGCTTATGCAAGTCTTTAATTCTAGTTTTGTGTTTTCAGTGCTGATCATATTTTATAGTCCATTGATTTGTCATTCATTTTGATATTATTTCCTGCTGTAGTCACCTATCCCACAGTGTTACAGCTATAGTTCCCCTTAATCAAGTCTGTTATCTACTCTACACAAAAATACTGCATGTGCCTTTGGTGCAGGGAGGAAGTAATAGGTGGTACCAGACAAATTAAAGTTATTAAACGTAATGCACTGTAAGCATGGTGGTGGTATTGCAAACGTAAGTGTGTGGCACCAGGCAGATGTCATGGTGTGTGTTGTGTGTCTTCCATATGGTTAGCCTTAATAGGCTATCCAAAATACATTTTCATCAACTTTTGCTTGATGTTCCTTTATTCTCTCTCGACTCCCAGTGCAGTAGAAAGCCAGAAATTGTTTAACAGATGCTGCAAACTGGTTTTGATGCTACATATAGTCTGTTTTCTTTAAATGCTGTAGTGGTCATTATTTTTGTGAAATTTCCTTTGACTGGGTCTGCTGATTTTGAAATTTCTGTTATGTACTGAAGCAGTAGGCTGCAGACTTTTGATTCAGTTCCCATTCTATTTAATTTGGTGTGTCTATTTTTATTTCAATACAGGCCCTGCATTCTTATCTTTGACTCACTTTCGGGAGCTAGCCGGACACGTGTTGTGGCAACGCTTAGAGACTATCTGCGTATTGAATATCGAACGAAGATGGGTCGCAGCCGAGATTTCAACAAGGATACAATCAAAGGTGCCTCGCCACGTGTCCCACAACAAACAAATTTTACAGACTGTGGTCTGTACCTGTTGCAGTATGTCGAGAGTTTCTTCATGGTATGCTATAGTGTTGCCTCTATACTGTTCAGATGTAAATTCATAAAATATGTAAAATTATGGTCATTAGTGTATTGTAATTGTTATGAAGTATATGTAACAAAAATATTTTTAGAGGTAGTAATGCATCACCACTACCAGTATGATTTTTTAAAGTACACCATATTTCGACATGCTTAGAGGTTGTCATCTTGTTCATTGATGTATTAGAAACCAAGAAAATTATTTAGAAAAAAGTTGTCTTAACGTTGTTTATTAATGGTACTGATCTAGAAACCGATGGATATTAGAAAGCACATGCAAGAAATAGCTTTCTGAATGTTAGTAAGGTGACACAATTTATGTACAAACTTTCAGTAATTATTTTTAAATGGGCTGTTACCATGCCTTGGCTATTCGAACAGTGTTTTTGACCTTGCAGTTATTTATTGATAATGTCATTGAGTCAACATTTTTTATCATTTTTCTTTACTGCTGTAGTACAGCTTTGGGTCAGTTGCTTGATAACGGACAACTGATCATAATTTGGTATGTCTTCAAAGATTTATACTTCCAGAAGGCACTGCAGTTAGTTCAGATAGCATTACCAGTTTGTGATTTAATAACATGACATCATTTCCCCAATTGTTACACAATTCAAACTTCACCATTAGTGGACTAATTTGTTGTTTGGTTCAATCTTTATGAAAAGTGACAAAAATAGGTTCATCCTTTCGAATGTTCATTGAATTGCCATTGTTTTTTTACTTCTTGATAAAGGCTGTTACGATTCTGTGCTACTTATGTGTATCTTACACAATTATTGCAAATAATTAAGTGCATCTGTATGATTTTGTTTTGGCCTGCAACCACATAGGTTGTGTTGATACTGTCAGCAGTCCTGTTTGCTACCTGTTTGTCTACATTTTAGCATAACTGCTGTAAACTAAATGATAAATGATTAGGCCTATATAACAATATGAGCTAGGATAGAGCACTGCTCACCACAAAGAGGCGACATTAAGTGGCAATTTCATTAAGAAGTAGGCTAAGCTATCAGACACAAACCTCCTTCAGATTTAGAAAAACACACATTCATATGTTCACAACTGACATACTGTCGTGCCAGAGCACTGAAGCCCGATTGAAGTGAGTAGCTATTTTGGTTGGGGCATATAGTGGTCATATAGAAGCAGTATTGTGTGGGCAGGGTGAGAGATAGCAAGGTAGGGGTGGGGCAAGATGTGGTAGTGCTGCCTGTTGGAGTATGCAGGGCTGTGCCAGACAAGACAATGGACTGCTAGCCACACATACTCATTTCTCAGTTTGTCTCTGGGATTATTATTTTCCATTGTGCATTCTACTAGTTTCCAGCAAATAATCACTTTGTTGTATATGTTCAGTCATCCTATATAATCCATAATGTTATTAGGTGTTCTTTCTGTCCGATTCATTGCAAGACACTCTTTATTCCTTAATCAATCTCTCTAATCCTAAACAGTCTTCTTCACTACAGTTCAAAGATACCTTTATTTAATCATCCATTATGACACTTTTATTGTCTTGCTTCATGTTTACATTTTCTCTGAAATTTTTGAATCGGTCTTCTCAGTTTATCTTTCTTTCTGAACTATGAATTTTTTATTGCTTTCTTATACCCTTTGTCTGTGTATAGAAGTATGATACTTAACGTTTTCTCATATGTGGTTGAACCCATTGTTTCAGATTTCCATTTGAATGCATTTGTGCTCTTTGAGAGTGGATATGTTTATATTATTTGTAAGCAGAAGCCTTACAATTTTAAGAGTATAAGAGTAAGTGAAGGCTTATATTTGATTTTTTCAGTTGGTCATCAAGGTGCAGAAATGCTGATTTCATTATGCAGCTAACCTTTTTTATTAAATAGCTTTATGATAAGTGTCTTCTCATAGCACACTCCAGCATTGTTGGCAGATTTATTCCATTTCTAAGTACACTTTTTATTGCTACTCGAAATAAGCAGCTATAAAATTAGGAGGAGACAGTATGGCTGACATTTAATAGAAAAGAGAAAAAAAAAAGCTTACTTCCTTAGGGTGGAAGAGGTTTAGGTTCGATAAGGTTAGGAAGGAGGGGAAGATCACTTAGACCAAAGGATGAAAGGGACCCATCTGTTGGGAGGACATGGGACATGTATTATTAGATGTAATTAGTGTTTCACTTTGTGAAAGCAAATTCTGTCCAGCCATTCTATCTCCATGTAATTTTATAGTTTTCTCAAGTTAACTTTTCCTTTTGATAAAATATGCAGTTAGGGGTTACTAATTAATTTTGTCTAACACATTAGTAAATATTTCTTCTCAGCAGCTCCAGGTGACATTTCAGGTTACATAGTACAGTCAGATATATGTGACCCAAACAATGTGTTCACTATGCAACAGTCAAATAGTATGACATTGTCTCTCTCTCTCTCTCTCTCTCTCTCTCTCTCTCTCTTTCTTTCTTTCCTTTCTCCCTCACCTCTCCAAATCACCTGACAGTATTTTTCCTTTGTTTCAGAATCCAATAGATGACTACCATTTGCCAATGAAAAAACTAGCAGACTGGTTTCCTGAAGAAGTGGTCAATCGCAAGCGCGAAGACATCCAGAAATTGCTTTTAGACCTAATGCAGAAATACAATGTAGACATAGAAAGTCTTAATCTGCCAAAGCTTTCCTTTTCATCTTCCAAGCAGGTAAAAATTTGTGTGGTACATTGTAGCTTAAGAGATTATGCAAAGAAAACATGCATGTGTTATGATTCAGTTAGTTATCCGAAATATTCATACAATGTGGCTAAGTAATCTGTATTTCTAAGGGACCATCCCAGTTAACAATACCAGTTGCCCGTGGAAGCCGTTACATAGGTTACCTGCAACAAAGGTTTGATTTTCAATATTTTGCGTAGTTATGGACATAGTTTAAAAACTTAAAATTCTTACATTAAATTTTCAACACAATGAAACATTTGTTTCTCTTGAAACATGGTAACTGTTGGCGTGCAAATACCCAGAATTTATTCATTCACTGTGTGAGAACGAGAGCACTTCCCGACTTCCGACAAACTTCACAAATAGTCAGTCTAGTTATATTAATGTGATCACCACCTATATTAGATGTCAGCGTGCAATAACCATTTATATACAGTATGTGGCAGCACTATCAGTAGAGTATAGTGTGCTGGGGAAGAAAACAGTGCATTCATTGTCATAAATGCAGAAACAGAGTGGTTTGTCTGATGTTCAAAAGGGCATATTCATTGACCTTCTCGTAAGGGTGGAAGCATTTCCGAAATGGATAAGTTAGTAAACTGTTCATGTGCTGCTGTAGTTTAAGGATAATGTTCATGACAAAATTGTGCCATCCAAATCCGTTCTGAAGCAACCGTGGTGCACTACAGGCCATAGATGACAGGGAGAATGAGATGTGTGCATGCTAACCGCCCAGTGTCTCCTTATGTTGCTGTGTATGGGTCTCTGCAGCGGGCACCTGGTTCGTGCAAACGTGCTGACTGCTGTTCATCGGCGACGAAGGCTGGCCTATGTACGGCAGAACTGCAACTGGATATTCACTGACTGGCAACAGCTGGCTGTTTGAGATGTAATGTTTTGTATTCCATTGGACAGCTGGCTGTTGGCGTATACGGCGTGAAACTTCCGAAAGCAAAAGGTCCAACTGGATGAGGGAGTGTTATGGTCTGGGGAATGTTTACATGGCGTTGCCTGAGTGATCTCATTATTCTGGTAGACACAATGGATCAACTGAAGTATGCATATATCCTTGGGGATCATGTCCTCCCTACATGCAGTTTGTTCTTCCTCGGCACGATGGCATCTACCGGCACGACAATACAATGTCACACAGCTCAACGTGTATGTACATGGTTTGAAGAGCACCAGGATGAGTTTACTATACTCCCCTGGTCACACAATCTCCCTGGATATAAGCCCAATCGAGAATCTCTGGGGCAACCTAGGTGGGGCTGTTCATGTCATGGATCTTCAATCGAGGAACCTAGTGCCAGTGTTGCCAGATCCAAATTATTATTTTTTTTTTTCTGGAAGATGAGGCTTAAAATTTTCAGAAGATATAGGAAAAATCTTTATATATACATAAATTTTTACACATACATAAAAAAACCTCTACACATAATTAGGGGAACAAAAATAAAACAGTCTCTTATCAATTTAATTGTAACAGTTATTAATATTTTATGGTGAACATACTTAAAAATGTGACTTACAATGAACTGCAAACATTTTATTGTAAAAATTCTGTGTACAAAGCATTGGTATTTGTTTTACTATCACTAAATTGTTCGGTCAGAAATTATTAACGGATTACAACAATAGAATCCTTAGCAGTAAAATAATGTAAATTGTAAACTTCTTCAACCAGGAAGGAAACAAAACCAAATAGAATTTCAACAGTCATTGCATACTGGTGTACTACAACTAAAACAGCAAACTTTGGTTTTCCTGTCTTTTGATTTCGTTGCTTCTAACAGCATTTCCCACCTGATTTTCATTTTCCTCCTCCTCGTCTAACTCTGTTTCACTCTCACGTTTGCTTCTATAATTTTGATAAAGATCAGAGTCACCATTGAAGCTGAACTCTCTCTACTTCATCAAGCATTGATTGTACCTATTCATCGAGTTCAGGGTCTGATTCTTTTCTTTCATTACGAGACGTTAACTCTACTCAGTCTAGGATAGAAGAAAATATTTTGTTAAAAAAGCCGTGTACTTGGTATGGTAGGGTCAGTCTGGCCCCAACTGAAATAAAAATTGATGTAGTCACAAAATATACAAGAATTAGGATAATAACTTTACTGCAGGAATTGTTATAAAATGGTGTATGTGTAAGAAATATTTCTTTTCAACAAATTAAAGTGCTGATTGATGGACGTTATCTCTAATGTATCATCGAACACTGCCTATATTGTCCTGTGCTAGTCGTCTTCGTAAGAACTACTTTTGCAGCAGTTTAACTGTCAATATGAACCACCTGTTATTCAAAACATCAGTGATACATGCCAGTTTGTATGGTTCAGATGCTAAAAATTCTGTGTGTCGTACTGGATATTTGTGCTACACGGCACTACGCTCTCTTGTCATGGTTAATTCGCGCACTAAGTGAAAAATCTGTGTGTACTAAGCACTGTTAAGCAACTTCTTGTGATACAAAAACGAGTAACTGAAAGAAGTTTTTAAAGATACCTGGTGGGAAAGTGTGGCTCTACTGTGAAATGCGCCTTTAGACTCCTCTCTCTGGCTGCAGTACGCTGTAGTGTCTTTTAGAGGCTAAAATTTTTACAGTGCATTTCTTTTGTTGTATTCTTCCTGCATAAAAAATTTTGGGATGGGTTTCGATAGTTGGATTGGGCCATTCCCTTGTGAGATGTGTAGTGCTACAATGTTACAAACTTAAAACTAAACAAAACACAAAATTCCAGTCCACATGACCCCACCGTACCATTATGGGTTGATATAACGAACAGCAACATTAAGAGAAAGTTATATTACACTGAAGTGCCAAAGAAACTGGTATATGCATTTGTATTCAAATACAGAGATATGTAAACAGGCAGAATATGGTGCTGCGGTTGACGAAAGGCTATATAAGACAAGTGTTTGGTGCAGTTGTTAGATCGGTTACTGCTGCTACAGTGGCAATTATCAAAATTTAAGTGAGTTTAAGCATGTGTTACAATTGGTGCACTAGTGATGGGACACAGCATCTCTGAGGTAGTGATGAGGTGTGGATTTTCCTG
Organism: Schistocerca piceifrons; assembly: GCF_021461385.2. Lineage (NCBI taxonomy): Eukaryota > Metazoa > Arthropoda > Insecta > Orthoptera > Acrididae > Schistocerca > Schistocerca piceifrons. The sequence continues at coordinate 425,064,983 of NC_060145.1, forward strand.
TACGACCATTTCATGAGTGTACCGTGAATATCAGTAATCCAGTTATAAATCAAATCTCTGACTTTGCTGCAGGCGGAAAAAGATCCTGCAAGAACGGGACCAATGACGACTGAAGATAATCGTTCAACGTGACAGAAGTGCAACCCTTTCGGAAATTGCTGCAGATTCAGTGCTGGGCCATCAACAAGTGTCAGCGTGCAAAATGTTCAACAAAACATCATTGATATGGGCTTTGGGAGCTGAAAACCCACTCATGTGACTTTGATGACTGCACGACATGACGGTTTATGCTTTACCTGGGCCCGTCAACACCGACATTGGTCTGTTGATGACTGGAAACTTGTTACCTGGTCGGACGAGTCTCGTTTCAGATTGTATCGAGGAGACAGACATGTACGGGTATGGAGACAACCTCATGAATCCATGTACCCTGCATATCAGCAGGTACTGTTCAAGCTGGTGGAGGCTCTGTAATGGTGTGGGGTGTGTGCAGTTGGAGTTAGATGGGACCCCTGATATGTTTAAATATAACTCTTGCCAGATGACATGTATCTAAGCATCCTGTCTGATCACGTGCATCCATTCATGTCCATTGTGCATTCCAATGGACTTGGGCAATTCCAGCAGGACAGTGCAACACCCCACACATCCAGAATTGTTACTGAGTGGCTCCAGGTTTCTGCGGCTCTTCATTATATTTTCACTCACATTCTTCTTCCTCCTCCCCATCATCCTTATAAATGTCATTAGTCATCAGACGTAGAAATTCTGTGCCAATATTAAAGCCGTAACTGGGCATAAGTCTTGCATTCTTTATAGAATTTAAAAGTCATGTTGTTATTCTAGTGCTTACTCTGTTCTGTACTTTGGTTTTCATTCTCTTTATTGTGAAAATATTCTTTTCACACCAGCCAATAAATGGGGTAAGCACAACAGCGACATCTCACCCTTTCCTCTTACAGACAGCATTCCAGAATTCAGTCAGATCTGTACTCGAAACTTCGTGGCAGATTAAAACTGTGTGCCCGACCGAGACTCGAACTCGGGACCTTTGGCTTTCGCGGGCAAGTGCTCTACCATCTGAGCTACCGAAGCACGACTTACGCCCGGTACTCACAGCTTTACTTCTGCCAGTATCTCGTCTCCTACCGTCCAAACTCATTCTGGAGATCTGTACTCTTCGATCCTAACTCCGTATTTCTCAGTAATCTCCATTCAGTGTCAATTTTTGGGATGCCATTTTTGATTAAACATGGATACTTTGATGGAAGACAGGGAACAGTCAGAATTCTTTCGTCTCTAATGCAGACCGGGTCAAGTCTTCTAAATGTTTTAGAATATTATCACTGAAAGGAAACCATTTGAATATCTGTTGAACACTCTCAATCAAAAAATCCAAGCATCTAAATTTAAAGTTCTTCAGTTGGTCATGAGTCAGATCTGTATTTTTACCAATGTCCAGTGAAATCTTCTTTCCTAAATACAGTTCATAAAGAGATTTAATATGAGCAATATTTCAATACAGAATTTCTTTCAAGGGGATTGATCCGAGACAATTTTCCTCATTTAACATTCTAACACCATTTTCAATGTTGCCTCAGTGTCACAATACATGGTGTGGATTTGAGGAGACTTTGGCTGCATCATAGCATTCCGTGTATTGAAGATAGGCAACACAATATTCAAAAAATGAAGAAAGAGTCTTGTAGTATTATCGTTTGATTTCTACAGAATTGTATCACTTGCCAGAAGTCTGTCATTAGCCACAGCATCAATAAAAAACAGTTTCCGAGAATCATATTGCACAAGGAGCCTGGATACGACCATATGGAAAGAGAGCCAGCGTGTGTGGCTAGGATGAAATAATTTTTGCGGTTTTACTTTTACTACATTCTGAAAATCTTTCGATTTACCAATATGTTTAGGGCTGCACTGGAAGTAATTGTGAACATCCCTCACTACGTCTTTTATGCTTCTAGGAAGGGCTAAACAAACAAAGGATACGCATACCATTCCGTCACGAACAGCTCTGGAATATCTTGCTTAAACAAAGTGGATAAGGAATGACAGTCCCCTAAGATAGCATTCGCTCCTTCTGCTGTGAAACCAGTCATATTCTCAAGAACTTGACAATCTCCTGATATAATGTATCGGCAGTAGCATCAGTAAGTGGGATCAGTCCCAGAAAGGCCTCACTTATTTCATTTCCTTCACTTGGAACACATACTGCCAAACACAAATCTTTTATGCACTCCTTATCTGTTGATTCATCAACAGTGAGACTAAATTGCTGTCTTATTATTTGTCTTAAGTGTGTCAATTCACGAAACTTGCCTTGCTTGCAACATTTATGTTTTCAGTTACTTTTGTTATGCCACATTAAATATGTTTTGCAACTTGTTAATTAGGACACATGGCCTGGTTGAGTTTCAGTAAATGTTCAACCACCCAAAGTGATAAATCACGCTCTGCAACAAAACTAGCAAGGCGAGTTTCACCAGTCGTAACTGTCACGTTATCTTGAGTTTCCACTTCATGACATATCGGTAAATTTAGGTTGCCTTTGCTGGTCACCACAATTAAAAGTTTCTTACCACTCACATGCTATTGTGCCCAGCAGTAGACATTATGAGGACCTTTCTTTTTGCTTCTGAGCCAACCACTACACACTGTTTCTTTTTCCCATCGGGGATTATATTTCGTACCATATTTTACCTTTTTGGGCATTGTCACCACGGACTGAAAATCCGACTCTGAACTCATATCTAATCAAGCACAGCACTCCCATACTTTGCACGAGCTTGTGTGTCACCTGGTAACCGCCGTGAACTGCCCAGACCCATAAATGCACTTTGTTGCCCATATGCTCCTTTGTTGAATAGGCATAACTTCGACTCCATCCACTGCCTTGGACTACAACCACTGGACAGTGTTTGTTTTTCATTACTTTGCCTTCTCTTGTGTCCAAACAATACAGTAGTAGACCAGCAGTAGTAATTGTTAACATAATGTTTCCTTGTGATTGAATTGACAAGTATGTGCAGCATTTACTATCGACAATGGAAGATCAGAAAATTTCGGTATATTTACACAAAATTTTGTATTTTCTAGAATAATTCAAAAATCAGAAGATCTTAAAAAAAAAATTCGAAGGACCTGGCAGGACTGCCTAATGCAGTTAGCCATGGCACTGGAGTTGGCATGGCTCCTCATTCCTATCGGTGTCTTCTGGAACCTCATTGACACTCTTCCTGCACATCATCTAGCAGTCCCTGCTGCAAAAGGTGGTTATTCAGGCTTTGGAGAGGTTGTCCCATTAATGAAACTGGACAATGTAATTTCCCCACAAAAAGATGAAAGGAATTACTTACTTCGTTTTCACAGAATCACTTCTCATACCACTAGGTGGAGATGTATTGTGGCATGAAGAAGCTTCACCACTGTAAGAGCTGTCTGCAGTGTGCATTTGCCTTCCTTATGAGGTGCTGTGAGGAAGATGTGGTGCTGAACTTTGCCAGGGTAATGCATCACATTGATTCAGTGGCAACCAGAAGAACCAAGAGGTGTGCCAGCCTAGTTACAGTATTGGAGGGACTGTGCTGTACTCACTGGTGCCTGGACTCAACCAACATAAAACTTTTCAGTTTACATCTACAGCTGGCCAACCAGTTCAACTCCTGGACATGGCCATGGATTGGTGGTGTCACATGGCCCACAGCATGTATCAGAGAGATAATCTACTGATGCTTCCTGCAACACTCTCCTCAATCTCATGTGCAAGCAATTAGATGAGGATGTGGTTTCAGTTCTTCTGAAAGGACTCAATTTTGAACTTGCTCTTAAATCCACACCCATCACGAACATCATCAGCACAGTGGAGCAGGCAGTTTGCACGACTTTGACCTTAATAAGTAGTTCATGAAACATATGCATTCTTGTGAACAAAGATCGGAAATTGTGTTCTTGCCCACCGACGAAGGCAACACAACAGTGTACCTGTCTCACGAGGAGTACATTGAGAAAAGAGGGCGCCAGGATACGGGTAGATGTCATCCCTCATGACGAGAGGTAGTCAAAGCCCTGGCGAAAGATATAGTTGAGCTTTACCAAGGCCAGATTTGCTGATCTATCAGAGGAGTGCTGGTTGTAGGCACGTTAACAGGTTTATTAGTGTCGGAGGAGGAGATGTCACATATCTTTTTATGGATGAGCTGAATAGGATACTGTCTGTAAATAAAGGCTCAGATAAGGTTATCAGTATAATTCGACAACTCCTGCTTTCCATTGCAGATTTGGCTCTTGCGGGTAGTGAGGCTGTAAGGTAGTGTCATTTTGACCTGGAATGGGTGACGGCTGTCAGAATGGAGGTACTGTTGATGGTTGATATGAATAGATGTATTTATGGAGCCACTTGAGATGTGGAGTTTAACATAAAGGAAATTCGCTTGTTCAGGTGAAAGGAGCCAACCAAAGCAAATTTTGGAGTAGATATTTGGAAAGAGCAAACGTTTTCTTTGCTGCTAGTTGAGATATTGAAATTGAAAATGTATTTGGGGTATTAGGTTTTGAGTGGGTAGAAAGCTTTCCTCCATATGCCCCACAAATAAGTTAGCATAGGATGGTACCATGTGAATACACACCGCAGCACCATGGATTTGCTTATATATTCAACATTTGAAGCTGAGTAATCTTTTGACAGACCTGTTTCACAATCTCCTTCTCTACCTCCAGCTACCCTGGCAACTTCTCTCAAAAATGGATAATCAACAGTCAGTCTCCCTGTGGCCACATATGTTTGTGTTTGGGTGTCTGTATATGTGAATGTGCTAGAGAAATAGCAAGAACTTGTAAGATAGTGTGAATCTTTTTCTTGTGGGCGTTTTTATGCATTACACTTCAGTCAGTTGCAGATGAGTCTTTTCCTTTCCTTTATTTTACGTATTATACCATCTGGGAAATTCCAGTGCTGTTAGAGCTTTACTTACATGCGGACAGCTGCTGCCACTCAACACACAGGAATGGTGTGCTCAAAACTTTGGTACATAGGGCTTGCATCCTCTTCAACAAAGAGAACTGCACATCTGATGAGGGTATTCCAGAACAAGTAGTACAAGGAGTAGCAAATGTGGAGAGCCCTACACCGTACATCCAATGTAGAACTGGTGGAAACTGAGAAGCACAACAGCTTTTCTTCTCCTACTTTCCTTAATCCAATCTTGTGCCCTGTCTCTAATCATCTCGTTGTCGGCAGGATGTTAAATACTAATCTCCTCCTCCTCCGCCAGCCTCTGTGGCTGAGCGGTTCTAGGCGCTTCAGGCCGGAACCGAGCTGCTGCTGCTGCTGCTGCTGCTGCTGCAGTTGCAGATTCGACTCCTGCCTCGGGCATGGACATGTGATGTCCTTAGGTTAGTTAGATTTCAGGAGTTCTAAATCTAGGAGACTGACCTCAGATGTTAAGTCCCATAGTGCTTAGATCCATTTGAACCTCCTCCTCCAAGATTGCAACAACGTAACAAGTCTGCAGCTACAGAACATTACCTATCAGAATAACATGGAATGCATTATGGCCATACTAACTTTCTGGCACAGATGTCTTAATTACTGGGACTGTCATTGAAGAATCAGTTGATATTTGAGTAAGGTAAGTGCTGATTAATCATGAGGGCAACTGCATCCCTAACAAGGACTGGGAACTTAAAATTAGTCTGATTAAGAAGGGGAATGTGATACTCCACAACAGACTGACTTCCGGGGTAGCAGAGGTGGTGGGTGGTTGTAAACTGAGAATGGCAGATCAAATGGAGGGAGAGAAATAAAAGCACCACACCAGCCCCCACCCCCCCCACCCCCACCCCCACCACCACGCCCCGCAAATGGCAACATGGTCGCTTGTTGATATATTGTGCGTGTTTGAAACTGATATCCTGGTGTTCACCTGCCAACTATTGTATCATGAAGTACACTGGGAGAAGCTGAAGAATTAAGTTTTGAATGCCGATAAAGAATGGGTTCTTCTCTAACTTATTTCCTTAACAAACATAGGCATATTCTGTTCGAGGACGGAGAGATGATGATGATGATGATGATGATGATGATGATGATGATGATGATGAAAATAATAAAAGAACAAACAGTGGCCTTGCTCTGATAACAGTGAAACCAATGAAATGTTGCCACCATTACCAATTGGAAAATTTTAAATTCTTAGGTGATATAAAAACACTACGGTGCAGCTGTGATTTTAAAAGCAGTGTCTGGGTGCCTATTGAAATGTCTATGTAGTTTCTTAGAAGCTTAGATGTGAGATGAAAGGTGCAGATGGAGGAAGATGAACATTGATGATGTACTTTTTCCTGATAAAGATTAAAAGTTTAATATAGAAACAGCAAGAAGAGGATGGTTCAGCTGCACCGAGTTCTGCTGCAGCTGTTTAAAAGCCTTTTTTTCTCATTTAGTGTAGATGAGTTAGTGTTGGCCAATATCTACATCCATACAGATTCCACAAGCCACCATACAGTGTGTGGCAGAGGGTACCCTGTACGTATCACTACAAGTCTAGTCATTTCCTTTCCTGTTCCACTCGCAAATAGAGTGAGGGAAAAATTTCCACCTGTGTGTGTCTGTACGATCCCTAATTTCTTGTATCTTGATATTCCAGGTCTTCATGCAAAATGTATGCTGGCTGCAGTAGAATTGCTCTACAGTCAGCTTCGAATGTCATTCCACTAAATTTACTCAACAGTGTTCCTCAAAAACAATGTTGAGGTTCTCTAAATTTATTCAACAGTTTTCTGTTCTTCAAAAAGAATGACGCATTCTGTCCTTGGATCCACATTTGAGTGCCCAAAACATCTCTGTAATACTTGCATGTTATTCAAACCTACCGGTAACAAATATCAACCTGCTACAGCGACAACTCTTGTCGATATTTTATACTGGGAGGAAAGAGGGAACTGCAGCTTACAACTTTTATTTATTTCAAGAAATGCAGGATTCTTCCTTTATGAGCAATCATATTTATCTACACCATTAGCTGAATAAAACAATTCCTGAATATAAACAATTTGTTCTTAATTTTGGATGCTGCCTTTTGAGATGAGACCCCTGGTAGTGATTTGACATATGATTTTAAAAAATAAATGCATACTGAGTTAATGGAAAGAGCATGTTACTAAAATGAATTTTACAAAATAATTTAATTCAATAGACAAAAAAATCTACTCACAAAGTGGCGGCAGAACACACACTCAAAAGAAAGTTATAATTAGGCAAGCTTTCAGAGCCAGTGGCTCCTTTTTCAGACAGAAGGTTGAAGGGGTAGAAAGAGGGGTGAAGGAAAAGGACTGGAGAAGTCTAGGAAAAGGGGTAGATTTGGGGAAAGTCACCCAGAACTGTGGATCAGGAGAGAGATATACCATACGGAGTCAGGAGGAAAGACTGATTGTTGGAGACTGATCAGACGAGATTTGAAAACCTGAGAGCTAAAAGGTGGAAGACAGGGTAATATGTAGACAGAGATTATTGCTTAAATACCACGCACGAGTTGTTAAGAGTGAAAAGCTAAATGCATTGTATGAAACAGAGGTGGGAGGGGGTGATGAAAAATAAATGAGAAAGGCAATGAAAGATGTAGAACACGAAAAGAGAGTGAAGCAAAGAGTAGTTACAGTGAAGAAATGCTGAGACGGAAGAAAGTAACGTAAATTAAGGCCAGGTGGGTGGTGTGAACCCAAGGACATATTGTTGTGCTAGTTCACACCTGCGGAGTTCTGAGAAACTGATGTCTGGGGGAAGAGTCCAGATGGCATGTGCAGTGAAACAGGTGCCAAGGTTGCAATTGTCATGTTGTAGAACATGCTCTGCAACAGGATATTGCATGTTGTCAGTATACACCCTCTGCCTACACCCATCCACCCAAATTGGTAATTTGCTGGTAGTCATGCTGATATAGAAGGCCGAACAGTGTTTACATAACGGCCTGTCATTTCACAGGTTGCTTCCCCTTTGATAGTATATGTTTTGCCAGTTATCAAAGGGAGAGCGGCCTGTGAAACAACACATCATATACCAACTGTTATGTAAACACTGTTCAGCCTTTTGCATTGGCATGATGATGAATTGTCATAGGCAGAGGGTGAACACTGGCAGAGCTTGCTCTACAACATGACAGTTGTGGCCATGGTGCCTGTTACACCATACACGATATCTGGATTCTTCCAGACACCAGTTTCTCATAACTCCACCGGTGGAAACCCTTCACCTTGTTTTAGTTTCCTACAGCTTTCATTGTCTTACCCGTCTAGTTTTCACTATCCCACCTCTGATACGTACAGTGCACTTAGCTTTTCACTCTTATTAACTCATGCACAATGTTTAAGCAGTAATCTCTGTCTTGCATATTGCCCTGCCTGCTACCTTTAAGCTCTCAGGTTTTCAAATCTCATCTGATGCAGTCCCCAACAGTCTGTCTTTCCTTCTCAGTCTGTCCGACCCACGGTTCTGGGTGACTTTCACGAAATCTACCCCTTTTCAGTCCCTTTTCTTCATCCCTCTTCCTTCCCCTTTGACCCTTCTCCCTGAAGAGGGAGGGAGACTGGCTCCAAAAGCTTGCCTAATTATAACTTTCTTTTGAGTAAGTGTTCTGCTGCTGCTTGTTATGAGCAGATTTTTTTATCAATCCAATTAAATTATTTTGTCATATATAAAATGTATTTTAGGATTTCTTAGGACCAAATCCTCTGTCAGTGATTAAAAAGTGCCACTCAGTTGACTAATAACCTTGACATTCTGATTATGGGACTTGTAATTAGCGCACTGGAGCTAAACTCTTATTTAAGGAAAAAATTATTTGTCCCCAGGATTCAGAAAAAAAGCTAGCCTTCTATTTAAAGTCTTCATATAAGTGAAGTGATAAACAATTGAAACCCTCAGCTGCCGACAGGTGTCGTTGATATACCTCGGTGGGGACAGCTGAAAATGTATGCCCTGACCGTGACTCGAACTCGGGATCACCTGCTTACATGGCAGATGCTCTATCCATCTGAGCCACTGAGGGGACATGTAATGTACGTAATAGATATTTGCCCATCCACTCATTACTCGCGCAAACTAAGGTGACGATTCCTGTAATAGTTCGGGCAACCCAGCCACTTACCTCCGTCTGTGTGAAAGCGCGCAGGTTGCCCGAACTCTTAGGGGGATCGTCACCTTAGCATGCGCTAGTAATGGGAAAATATCTATTAGGTACATTACATATGTAAATTGTGTACAGTTGGGAATGTGGATCTCACGGGAAGAGTGCAAAGGATAAGTCCCTGCAGTTGCGCTATTCATCTGTGTCCTCAGTGGCTGAGATGGATAGAGCATCTGCCATGTAAGCAGGAGATCACGGGTTCGAGTCCTGGTCAGAGCACACATTTTCAGCTGTCCCCATCGAGGTATATCAACACCACCTGTCGGCAGCTGATGGTTTCAATTGTCTATCAATTATGCTAGAGAAGCTGCACAGTCATCAATGGTACCTGTTCTTTTGAGAACAGTTACTATCTTCGTATAAGCTTTCTTCCTCATATTTGTTCTTACCTTCCACTTTCGGCCAATTTTCTCTCCCACTTCTACCTTTTACTTCCTCTCAGATGACCATGTTGATGATGGGACATTAAACCCTAATCTTCCTTCTTTCCTTTACAGTCTCTCTGGCCCACATTGCTAATGTCTATTGATATAACCATCAAGTCATTAAACTCTAGTTTCACATTCTCTTATCCTGAATTCAGATGGACTGCCTAACTCCACATCATACACAAAGAAGGAATCCCTGTCAACATTCTTTTGTACTTATTTGTGTTATATTAGAAAATTAATGTTTAGCACAGAAGCTACTATTGAATAGAGAACTAGCTTAATTGCGATGTTGCCACTACATAATATTGATTCTATTGTTATTGCAGAACAGTGACAGCTGCGACAATCCTAATGAACAAGATAACAGTGCTGATGATGAGAAGGAAGCTGCTGGCTCACCTCAGACACCACCAAAATTGCAGCGACTACAGCAGCATATGGAATCGGAAGCGGAGATAATGGTGGCACGTCCACTTGTAAGTTATGCGGATAGTGATGGTGAAATGGGGCCAGTGGAAACTGAAAAAGAGAGGACAGATCTGGCAAGTGCTAATTTTGTTGATAGTACTGTACCTGTCCCTGTGCTCCACAAAGGAAAGAGAATTGGTACTGAACGACGAGATCCAGTTGATTCATCAACCGTTACAAATCCAGTGAAAAGGATGAGGCCAGCTAGATAGGATCAGTTGGTTGCTTACCTGAGCTCTGTAATCTCTGACCCCCTGCAGTACTCCTTCCTCAGCACCTATCAGAGTGAGCCGGAGTTATGTGCTGCAGTCAATTTGTAACTTATATCTACAATGAAGTTTTGTACATATTAGATATGGTGTACCTATAGATTGTGTACAGCACACTGCTACAATGTTTCAGCTCTCATAAGTTTTTAATTATTATTTGCTCCTGTGAAAATGTTATGTCTTTTAATGTTTTGTATTATAACTATGTCACTGTATCTGTTAAGTATTATGTACACCAGATTACAGAGTGGTGTCATTGAAATGTCATTTTGTGAACTATGTAAACTTCCTTGCTTTTGCAACAAGTTAGTAACATGAGCATGGTAGTTAAAATAAACAAATAACTAAATCCTATGTTGTTCATTTCTCAACATTTCCCCTTCTGTTAATCAAGGAAGACAGTTCTAAAGTTCACAAGAACATCTTCAACAACAGAACTAAAATGGTTTACTCATAAAAATTAGTACTTAAGCAGTACAGGAGGTCTCTCACTGAATAGCGTAAGTGGTGAGTCGTCGACAGGTGCACATAAAAGATTGAAAAGTTTGCTAGAATAAACCCTTTGAGGGGGCAGAGTGCACTAGCCCACTTGTGGGTTGTACAGGTACTTCTGATTATTTGGGGTAAAGTGGGGGGGGGGGGGGGGGGGGAGAAGATGCACGAATAATTGCAGTACGGGGTTAGTCAAAATTGTATTAACACTCAAATGGCAGAAACAATTTATTGACTTTACATACATCTATAAACAAAATACATTGAATGTGTTAAATGATATGCTGCAAGTGCTAAGTACCACCAAATTCAGTCAGTTCACCATCACATTCAACACTTGAAAATCAGCGATTAACATTTAAAATCTGTACACACATTTCACTCTGAATGGATGATACCACATCCAGTATATGGTCCTTTAGGTAACTTATGTCATGAACTTTCCTACTTTAAATATGCCTATTACCAGAAATAATATGGTGTTAACTCAGGAGTTTGTGGAGGCCAGCACAGTGGTCACTGATGACCAATCCACCAGTGTGAGAACATCGCATCGAGATGCAGTGGAATGTCATCTTGTTTGAAACAGTAGTAGTTCATCAATGGTGTGCATCTCTAAACAGATGTCAGAAGTTACTGTTCACGTATAAAAAAGTAGGATCCAGCTGCAATGACAGCGCACACCTTACATTCACTTTGGGGGAGTCATGACCCAGAATAGCGCGTGGGTTTGTGGTGGCCCACAAAATTGTGTTATGTTGGTTCACAAACCCCTTGTGTGAAAAGTGGCTTAATTGCTGAATGCTGTTACATTCAGAATATCTTGCCACATATTCATCAGTTCAGTTAAAAAAGACAACATTCCACCTGCTTACATTTCTGCACCAATGTTGAAGCTTGGATGTGGCATGGACCCATCCCAAGGTTGAATTTCACTGTTTTTGAGGAATTTCTGTTTTGAAACTGCATTGTATGCTGATTTTGAGGGACTCTGCAACACTGCGTCCTGTACAACAGTGATGCTTTGTTCATATCTTCCTGGTCTTGGATGTCCTGCATTGCCTCGATAGTTGTTAGCTACTGATCTAGCATTCACATACTTCGTGTAGATGTACAGCGTTAAACAGCTTGGTGGCTCATGTGCAAATCACATTCTAAACTTTGAACTGACAAAAGTCATTGAACCATACAATTTCATCAGTCTTGCTGCAAGTCGTCTTTGCTCCAGTGCCAATTTTCAGCCATAGTGTCAACTAAAAACAGAAGAGGTTGAAGACATTACATTGATCAGCTGCACAACAACTAAAAATAAAGTATAATACATATTTCAATAAATTGTTTGTTCTCTACATGTTGTGTCCATTTGACTAACCTTGTATTTTCAAACATATTCGGGATGTCTACTAGACGGGTAGTAGCTGGCAGTGGTGGCCAGTGTCTGCGTGAACTCAGATGCGGCACAAATAAGCCATGAACCAGATAATCTGTGCACGAATAATTGGGATTACATTATATTTGTATTGTAGCTCATCAAAGGATTTCTTCTAAAAGGTAGTAAAGTTTTCACTCCCTTTTGTATGCCTGTTAACAGTTCAATGCTTCTGCTATTCAGTGAGTGGTCTCCTTTACTCCTAAAGTACAAAGTTCTGACAAAACTTTCTTTATTGTAGCTACTCTTAAAACGACTCATCTTGTATTGCAAGATGGAATGAAGTGCTTGAATTTTTAACGTACATCTGCCTCCTCATACCCCCTAACTAAAGTATTTACATGTCCATTATAATTATCCGTACTGTTACGCCGTGGTCGGTTGATGAATTCTGTGATGATTCCCAACGTTTCATCTCCGACTGTGGGAGACATCTTCAAGGGGGTCCGTAGCTCGATGGAAGGTCCAACGTACCCACTGGCTCGCTACTGACTGCCGCTAAATTCCGTGTCCGCGCACTCCCACGCCGCGGCGTGACGTCACGTGTTTTGAAAATGTCAGTGCAATTGGCCGCTGTCCGTCGCCGTCGATGGCCGTTGCCATCACCCAGTAGTGGACGGGTGGTACACATCTTCTTTAACACTGGCATCCATATACCGTTTAATTTCACGCCCTCCTCCTTTCGGTTGAAATTATTTGGGTGTTTAGCGATTTCGATTGCCTCCCTGTAGAGCCTTTCGTAATATCCGCTTGTGGCGTCTCCTCGAAACGAATATTGTGGTTCCCTGGCTGGAAAGCATGCTCCGCAACAGCTGATCGTTCCGTTTCTCCTCTTCTACAATTTCCCTTGTGCTCTTCCAAACGTTTAGAAACAGTTCTTTTGGTGGTACCCACATAAACATCACCACAGCTGCATGGGATCCTATACACTCCAGCAACAGCTGATCGTTCCGTTTCTCCTCTTCTACAATTTCCCTTGTGCTCTTCCAAACGTTTAGAAACAGTTCTTTTGGTGGTACCCACATAAACATCACCACAGCTGCATGGGATCCTATACACTCCAGCTTTTTCCAATGGTTTGCGAGCGTCCTTGGCAGGCTTAAGGTATTCCTGTATCTTCCTGGTGGGCTTGTAAATTGCGGTAATATTCCGCTTCGTCAAGATCCTCCCTATTCTTTCCGTTACATTTTTAACAAATGGCAGGAAAACCTTAGATTTTGCAGTAGCCTGTACGTCAGTATGATTTCTGCGTGGCTGCCTCAACGCACATTTTATTTCGGCAGACGAATATCCATTCTTCATTAGTGCATTGTGGAGATCTTCCATCTCAGCGTCAAGCAACTCAGGTTCACAAATATTTCTAGCTCTGTCCGCTAACGTCTTGATAACACCCCGCTTCTGTTGTGGGTGGTGGTTCGAATCCCGGTGCAAATAACGGTCCTTGTGTGTGGGTTTGCGGTACACTGAGTGGCCCAAACTACCATTTTCGTTTCTAAAAACAAGCACATCGAGGAAATGTAATTTGCCGTCTACCTCCTCCTCCATTGTAAACTGAATTCTCGAGTTTATACTGTTCAGATGTTCGTGGAACCGGCTTAGTTCCTCCCTACCATGTCTCCACAGCACGAACGTGTCATCCATGTATCGGAACCATACATTTGGTTTTTTGCTGGCAGTACCTAAGGCCTGTTCTTCGAATTTCTCCATAAAGAAGTTTGCAATTACGGGACTTAGGGGGCTTCCCATAGCTATGCCATCCGTTTGCTCATAAAACTGTTCATTCCACTTGAAGTATGTGGTCGTCAAACAACACTTAAGCAGTTCTAAAATATCTGCAGGAAAAATTCGATCCAGCTGTTCCAATACATCATTAAGTGGAAGCATGGTAAACAGCGATACCACATCGAAGCTGACCAATATGTCCTCCCGCTGGACCACTATGCCATGTGGTTTTAACAGCGTAGTCAAAAACTTGGCTAACGAGTAGGTGGGCGAACCAATGGCACTATGTATCGGTCTTAACAGCACATTTTCTTTATGAATTTTGGGCAATCCATAAAGCCTCGGTGGTAGCGCAACCAAATTGCAGAGACCTTCCTGCACACTCTCTTCAATGGAGGACTTTTTTATTAACCGCGACACAATTCTGAGAACGTTGTTAGTGGGGTCCTTATTCAGCGTCCTATATGCTTGCGGATCCAGTAGATCAGTAATTTTACTCTGATAGTCGGCCACATCCATAACCACCATTGCGCTTCCTTTGTCAGCTGTGAGAACCAAAATACTATCGTCGTCATTCAGGAGTTTTAAAGCTCTTCTCTCACCCACAGTTATATTACTTTTCGGCGGTTTTGCATTGGCTAATATTCTTACTGTTTCTATACGGATTTCTTCAGCTGTTACAGAATCCACACTGTGAATTCCTGCTTCTACACTGGCTATAATTTCTTCCGTGTGCACAAAACGCAGACTAACAGCAAAATTTCCTCCCTTGGCAAGCACAGATGTCTCATCGTCAGATAACGAACGTTTGGACAAATTGATAACAGTCCGGGAAACGTCTAAATGCCGAACAGTCTGATTAGGTAGCAAATTATCAAACTACTTCTTCTGTCTACTAGACGTTGTCAACATACGCTTCCCCATGGTATCATGCAGTAGTCTATCAATTTTATCCCAGTCACCGCTGCACAGTTTATTACTGATCGTAATATGGAGAGACATTAACTTACAGTTTGTGCTTGCCAAGTCTCGTCAGGTCTGCTGAATGCGCGCTCGTAGTAAGGCCTCCTCAGTCCATTTGAAAATGCATTGTGCCTTTCCCGAATAGAACGTCACTTTATCTTCAGAAACTTCGGTATAACGCCGACGGCTCTGCAACGAGACAGGAATGTGAGGGAACACAAAAGCTGCACACTCTTCTGGAGTCCTTCCAGGCGTCGCACTTCTCTTGACATCTCCTCCCCGTAGAGGCGTCTGATACTGAAATGTAGACTTTCACGGCTGGAAATATCATGTCCATTATAATTATCCGGGCGGTTATGCCGTGGTCGGTTGATGAATTCTGTGATGATTCCCAACGTTTTGTCTCCGACTGCGGGAGACATCTTCAAGGGGGTCCGTAGCTCGATGGAAGGTCCAACACACCCACTGGCTCGCTCCTGCGCCGCGGCGTGATGTCACGTGTTTTGAAAACGTCAGTGCAATTGGCCACTGTCCGTCGCTGTCGATCGCCGTTGCCATCACCCAGTAGTGGACAGGTGGTACACATCTTCTTTAACACACAAGGGAAATTGTAGAAGAGGAGAAACAGAACGATCAGCTGTTGCGGAGCATGCTTTTCAGCCAGGGAACCACAATATTCGTTTCGAGGAGACGCAAGTACTAGCAGCCACAAGCGGATATTACGAAAGGCTCTACAGGGAGGCAATCGAAATCGCTAAACACCCTAATAATTTCAACCGAAAGGAGGAGGGCGTGAAATTAAACGGTATATGGATGCCGTTGTTAAAGATGATGTGTACCACCCGTCCACTACTGGGTGATGGCGACGGCGACGGACAGCGGCCAATTGCACTGACGTTTTCAAAACACGCGATGTCACGCCGCGGCGCGGGAGCGCGCGGACACGGAATTTAGCAGCAGTCAGTAGTGAGCCAGTGGGTGTGTTGGACCTTCCATCGAGCTACGGACCCTCTTGAAGATGTCTCCCATAGTTGGAGACGAAACGTTGGGAATCATCACAGAATTCATCAACCGACGACGGCATAACCGCCCGGATAATTATAATGGGCATGATATTTCCGCCCGTGAAAGTCTACATTTTAGTATAAAGTATTTACAGTGGCGACTGTTGATCATGTGCTAACATGCTACAGCATACTGTGAATATCACTCTAAAATTATGCCATTTCTCTTAAAATTTGTGCTGGTATGCAAATAAGATGGACAAGAATTTGTTTTATAGCACTCTCTCTGTGATGACTCAAAATCAGTGTTGAGTGCTGAAATTACTGTCAGTGGCACTACAGTCAACTCAGAGAAGGTATGCAGATGTCTGTTTTCAACTGCACATGCTCTGATGTGACATCATCCTTGTCCACACTGAGGATACTACATTGCTCACAGCACCAGGTCAGTACTTTTCTTTGAGCACTGCATGTAAAGTATTGTACAAGAGTAAAATATGAGGAAGTTTAGAACAGCTGTTGTCGTAGTGGTGGTGTAGCACACAGATTGGCAGTTCATTTGCTCAGGTTTGAATCCTGCTGCCCCAAACTTTTTTTTTTTATTTTGTATTTTATTCCTCTGTGTTAAACTATTAATTATAAAATTTAACAGGACTGCTACAAATGTGGTGTCTACATCCCGCATTGAGAGCAGTTTTGTTGTTGCTGCACTGCTCGCCTAATGCTGCTACGTGTGCTGAGAGACTGCATTCCGGACACTGTGAAATACCGATCATCTAGTTGTAAGGAAAGTTTCCAGGGAAAAAATTTTAAGATTTGCGCACCTTACAGTTTGATATCTTCGCTCGATAAAGGACTAAATTTCTTTTCATTTTTAATTATAGATACTGTGCTTCATCAAATTCAGTAAATTATAACATGAACTTTAAATAGTTTGCTGAGGTAAAAATGCATTATGTAAACTTTGTGTATGGCTGATCTCGGCCCATGCATTGCTGTGTATGAAATGCGGATAAGATATAAAAATTTTATTTAAAACTGAGAATAGAATATCATCTCATTTTATTCTAGAGATATTGGTTTTTACGTCCATTGGAGTACTCATTTCTGTCCCTGCTCATTGGGAACCACAGTTATAAGAATCATCATACAATACAGTTCCGCTATTCCAAGCTAAGTGGGACTGAACACTGTTTGGTTTTGTGGGAATCTGGTACATGTACATTTCATAAATAATATCAATGTTTTGACTTACTAAGGCATAAATTAAGTGCAGGGATATCTGCTTTGGACCTTCAATGACTCATAGTGCAGATGCCCTACCTGTACCTTTCTCTCCCGCATTCCAAATACATTATTGCAAATTTATTATTAAGTTTTGCTCCATGAGTGTTATTACTTTTATCAAGTCACTGTGCCTTTTTTATTTATATTCTTAGTCCCTAATGTCTACTGTTAAGCATTAAACATGGTAAGTAAAGGAAGTTGTTCTTCGTGTACATAACAACAAAAACTTGAAGTGTTAAAAAGATTGGACAAGGGACAAAGTGCTTCTAAATTATCACTTGAACATGCCATCAGAAAAGCAGTGATAAGTGCCTGGAGGGGGAAAAAAAAGAGCACTTTTGTTCTGCTTCAAATGAAATAACTCTTGAAAAGCAGCAAAAAAAGACTCTCTCTTCATATGAAAAACTTGACAAACCATTATTCTTGTGTTTCACTCAAGAAAGACAGGAATCCTCATTTCTGGTCCTGTGGTAAAAGAAAAGACGCTTGAACTGAACAAGCTTATGGATGGTGACCCATTAGACAGCTCAACGAAGCAGCTGCCAATTACCTGGAAGAATTTAAAAGCCTTGTTTCTTCTCAAAACTGCTCACCACTGCAAGTATACAACACAGATGAAACCAGACTGAATTCTAAGACTTTGCCTACCAAAAGTCTTGCTTTGGAAGAAGAGAAATCTGCCCTGGGATTTAAAATCGACGAACAACGTCTAACTGTCTCAACTTGCAGCAACACCTCAGCAACAAACTTCCACTGATGGTAATAGGCAAAATGTAGAAACCACGAGTGTTCAAAAACATTAACGTTAACTCGCTTCCCATGTATTATAAAAATAAAAAATTGCTTCAATGAAGTGTGACTTGCTCAAGGAATGTTTTGAGCATCAGTTTGTTCCTAAAGTGGCTGCGTTCAGTAGGAAAAATGGATTGCCTAATCATGCTCAGCCGTGTATAGACAATGCTCCATCCCACCCAAAAGAAATGAAACTTGGTTGTGGAGGCATCAAAGCAGATTTTCGCTACCAAATGTAATTTCAGTTCTTCGGCCTATGGACCAGGCCATTAAACAAAAATACTGAAAAATGCTGCTTTGCAACTTACTTGAAGAAGATAAAAATGAAATCACAATATTGCAAAAACTTAGGAAAATAACAATAAAAGATGTGATTTACTGGTTGGCTGAAGCAGGGGCTAGCACCACTGAGGCGTATTACAAACTTAATGGAAAACCTCTGCTCTATATTGGAATTTGTTGAAACAACTTTTTACACCAGTGAAAGACTGTGACCTCCTTCCACTAGTCAAGAAAAGGTTGCGAAGACACAGAGGAAAGTTGTGTTGAGGAGTGGACTGCTGCTGTTGATAATGATCACCAGGAGTATGGAGACGAAGGCATTGTAGCAGTGATGCAGGGCTCATCAGCTCAGATCGATGAGGAGGATGTGAACACTCAAACCGAACCCATATCATACACCTCTCCTAATGCTACATCAAACAGCATGCTTCAACACCAAATGATGTTATGTTCATGCAGCAATGGTGGAACATTACATCCTCAGATTGATTCATTTCTCTCTGTCAGAAAAATAACGGACTTTACTTCTTAGATGGTTGTGAATTGTGTGTGTGTGTGTGTGTGTGTGTGTGTGTGTGTGTTGCAATGATTAAGAATTATTCTACAGAATGTACAAACTGAGCCGACATGTACTGTACTTTCAAGTAACCAGCTTTCTTTCCAATATGATTTCAGGTGTTTTCATCAAGCTTACGCTCTGTTTGTCCATATTTAATTTCTTTGTATAATAATAAATTTATGCTTCTTCGCAAACACATTGTTAATTTCTCTGGTTTTTAAGTTTAAAAAATTGATATTTTTAATGAACTCTGTTCAGAATAAGTGGCTTTTCTGAATATTGGGGTTCAGAATAGCAGGACTCTACTGTATTCATAAAAAATTTCAAGATATCAAACTGAGGTATATTGCAAACAACAAAATGCGAAGAGGCACCTATATTTAATGATAAATATTCAGAACTTTTTTATATGTCATGATAAGGAAGTAATTTGTTTGCAGCAGTGATAGGGTCGGCAGAACAGGACGTATTACAGTGCCAATAGCATCTGAGTTCTCAAAGTTAAAACTACAAGCAACAGTACACACATCAGCTATGGAGCTTACTGGCAATTTGTCAATGTGTGTTTGATTCCTACTGCTGCTATCATTTTCTTAATTTTTTTTATTATTACTCCTTTAATGTTAATTATAGAATTTAAATATACATTGAAGAGCCAACAGAACTGGTACACCTGCCTAATATCGTGTAGGGCCTCAGCGAGGATTCAGAAGTGCCGCAACACAACGTGGCATGGACTCGACTAATGCCCGAAGTAATGCTGGAAGGAAATGACAACCTGAATCCTGCAGGGCTGCCCATAAATCTGTAAGAGTAGGAGGGGGCAGAGATCTCCTCTGAACAGCATGTTTCAAGGCATCCCAGACTCCTTTTACAGTCCGATGACGAGCTGCGCGCCAACTTAGAGTGACGAGGTGTCCATTTCGTCAGGCGCGTCCACCGGGGTCCGAGGGATCATCAAGTTTCCACCGGTGCCTTCATCTTGGCCTTCGATGGTGACACGTTACCTGGGAAAGTCAAGGTGATGGTCTGTCATTCCAATGTCAAACCCTATATCCCTCCCCTGATGCGGTGCTTTACGTGTTGGAAGTTCGGCCATATGTCTTCTCGCTGTGCTTCCACCCTCATCTGTCGCGACTGTGGTCGACCATCCCATCCTGATACTCCATGTGCCCCGCCTCCCATCTGTGTCAACTGCGGAGAGCACCATCCCCCTTGCTCGCCGGACTGTAAGATTCTCCAGAAGGAGCAGAAAATAATGGAATACAAGACCCTGGATAGGCTGACCTACACTGAGGCTAAGCGTAGGTTTGAATGACTGCATCCAGTACGCATGACGTCCACTTATGCCACCACTGTCGCTCCTGTTACAGCTCTCATAGCCCCGCCACACACCGTTAGCTCTCAGAGCCAGAGAACCACAGCGGCCCCCTTGATGGTGGGGGGCACTTCACTCCCTGTTGCTCCGGCTCCATCTACTTCAGGAGCAATGCCCCACCAACCATTGGGGACATCAGTTCCCCCTTCCCAGCCGGAGAAGCATAAGACTTCTTCGGCTCCTCTCGCCAGGAAGGGGTCCCTTGGGGACCTCCCTTCGCAAGTTCCGACCGGTACAAAAGCGGACACTCGCAAGTGGCTCAAACAACCACCGGTCCCTGGTCGTAGGGCCTCACGGTCATCGTCCGTCCCTGAGATTGACCCAGTGAAGCCCGCCCAGCCTGAACCACCGAAGGCACAGCGAGATAAGCCGAAAAAGAAAAAGGTACCCAAGAATTCTAACATTGCACTCGTCCCACCGCTTCCTACAGGCTCAGCGTCTGAGAACAAGGTCGAGATTCTGGCGTCTGCTGAAGACCTGGATCTCGCCGGTCCCTCGGACGCCATGGATGTCACTCACACGGGTACTGAATCAGTGGCAGCGAGTGAACAAGTGGCATAAATTGCCTCCCAGTCCCTTCATGCATTTCTCAGCCATGGACAATATCATCCTCCAGTGGAACTGCAGCGGTTTCTTCCACCATCTAGCTGAGCTCCGACATCTTATCAGCCTTCACCCTTTCTTCTGCATTGCTCTTCAGGAAACTTGGTTTCCAGCAATGCGAACCCCCACCCTCCGTGGCTATCAGGGTTATTATAAGAACCAAGCAGCTTATGAAAGGGTGTCTGGTGGCGTCTGCCTCTATGTCCTTCACTCTCTGTACAGCGAGTCTGTCCCTCTACGAACACCTTTGGAGGCTGTTGCTGTTCGGGTGTGGACGCCACAGGCTGTTACCGTCTGCATTCTTTACCTTCCACCGGATGGTGATGTCCCACAGCATGTCCTGGCTGCGCTGATAGCCCAGTTGCCGCCACCTTTCTTGTTACTGGGCCGACTTCAACACCCATAATCGTCTGTGGGGTGGGTCAGTGGCAACAGGTCGAGGCGCCACCATTGAGCGTTTATTGGCACAGCTCGATCTTTCCGTTTTAAATGATGGTGCAGTCACTCATTTAGCATGGCACATGGCACGTACTCCGCCATCGACCTTTCGATCTGCAGCCCTAGCCTCTTACCTTCTGTCCAATGGAGAGTGCATGACGACCTGTGCGGTAGTGACCACTTTCCGATCTTTCTGTCACTGCCACAGCGTCACTCTTCTGGGTGCCCTAGCTGATGGCTATGAATAAGGCTGACTGAGACTTGTTCTCCTCCATTGCTGCTATTGAGCCTCTCTCTAATGCCGCCATTGATGCGGTGGTTCAATCCGTCACCACCGTCATCATTACTGCCGCAGAATCTTCAATCCCCCATTCTTCTGGGTCCCCTCGGAGGAGGACTGTGCCTTGGTGGTCGCCTGAGATCGCTGAGGCGATTAAAGATCGACGGCGGGCGCTACAGCGTCACAAGCGACAGCCCTGCATTGAACACCTCATCACCTTCAAACGGCTGCGTGCGCGAGCCCGCCGCCTTATTCGCCAAAGCAAGCAGGACTGCTGGGAGCGGTATGTGTCCACCATTGGCCTCCATGTGTCTCCATCGCAGGTCTGGACCAAGATCCGACGCATCTATGGCTATCGGACCCCTGTCAGCGTTCTTGCGCTCTCACTGAATGGAACAGTTTGTACAGACTCCAACGAAATTGCCAACAGCTTGGCAGAGCATTTTGCTCTGAGTTCCGCTTCTTCCAATTACCCACTGGCCTTCCGCTCCATTAAAGAGTGGATGGGATGTCGGAGCCTTTCTTTTCGAACCCACCATCTGGAATCCTACAATGTGCCATTCAGTGAGTGGGAATTTCACAGTGCCCTCGCCGCTTGTCCTGATACTGCTCCTGGGCCAGATAGCATCCACTGTCAGATGCTGAAACACCTTTCAGTGGACTGCCAGCGACGGCTCCTCGACCTTTACAACCATATTTGGGTTGAGGGTGAGTTTCCGTCGCAGTGGCGGGAAAGTACTGTTATCCCCATTCTGAAACCAGGCAAGAACCCTTTGGAGGTGGACAGCTACCGTCCCATTAGCCTCACCAACGTTCTTTGCAAGTTGCTTGAACGGATGGTGAGCCGGCAGTTGAACTGGGTACTGGAGTCTCCGGGCCTTCTGGCTCCGTCTCAGGGTGGGTTCCATAAAGGCCACTCGGCCGCTGACAATCTGGTGAGCCTGGAGTCGGCCATCCATACTGACTTTGCCTGCCGTCAGCACCTGGTCGCTGTGTTTTTCGACATGTGGAAGGTGTACGATAACAACATGGCGTCATCACATCCTTTCTATGCTTCATGGATGGGGTCTTCGGGGCCCTCTGCCGATCTTTATCCGCAATTTTCTGTCGTATCGTACCTTTCGCGTGCAAGTCGTGGCCTCCCATAGTTTCTCCCGAGTCCAGGAGAACGGGGTACCACAGGGATCTGTCCTCAGTGTCTGCCTGTTTTTAATTGCAATAAATGGGCTCGCTGCAGTGGTGGGAAATTCTGTCTCCGCTTCCCTGTATGCTGACGACTTCTGCCTTTACTATAGCTCTATTGGCATTGCAGCTGCTGAACATCAGCTACAGGGCGCTATCCGTAAGGCGCAGTCTTGGGCTGTAGCTCATGGGTTCCAGTTTTCGGCAGCCAAGACCTGCGTTATGCATTTCTGCCGGCAACACACTGTTCACCTGGAGCCGCAGCTTTATCTTGACGGCGAACTTCTTGCTGTGGTAGAGTCTCGTAGGTTTTTGGGTGTGGTTTTTGATGCCCGGTTGACTTAGCTGCCTCATATTCGGCAGCTTAAACAAATGTGTTGGCGGCATCTTAATGCTCTGCGATGCTTGAGACACACCAGCTGGGGTGCCGACCGATCTACCCTGTTACGGCTCTACCAGGCGTTAATCCAGTCCCGTCTGGATTATGGGAGCCTGGCTTATGGCTCTGCATCCCCATCTGCGTTGTGGGTGCTGGACCCAATCCTCCACAGCGGGACATGCCTTGCCACTGGTGCTTTCCGTACCAGCCCTGTGGACAGCATACTAGTGGAGGCAGGTGTCCCTCCACTGCGGTTACGGCGCCTACGTTTGCTGGCCACTTATGCTGCCCATGTTTTCAGCTTGCCCGGGCATCCTAACTATCGGCTACTATTCCCACAGTCGCACGTCCGTCTTCCAGAACGTCGGCCCAGGGCTGGATGTACGATCGCGGTCCGCGTCCGAGAGCTTCTCTCCGGGCTTGGGGCTTTACCTCTTCCGCTTCCTTTCCGGGCACCTCTGCATACACCCTCGTGGTGTGTGCCTCACCCTCTCCTTCAGCTGGAATTGGTACAGGGCCCGAAGGACTCAGTCCCTCCGGAGGCCTTCCGCCGCCGCTCTCTTTCCATCCTCGCAACGTATCAGGGCTCTGGCGTTGTTCACACTGACGGCTCGATGGTTGCTGGTCGTGTCGGTTATGCGCTAACTCTAGGGGACCATTCCGAACGACGTTCATTGCCGGCTGGCTGCAGCGTTAACACTGCTGAGCTGGTCGCCATCTTTTGTACCCTAGAGTATATCCACTCCTGTTCAGGTGAGTCCTTCGTGATCTGTAACGATTCCCTGAGCAGTATGCGAGCTCTCGACCAGTGTTTCCCTCGTTCTCGTCTGGTGATGGCTATCCAGGAGTCCCTGCATACTCTTGCCTGTTGCGGCCGCTCTGTGGTCTTTGTGTGGACCCCAGGCCATGTTGGGATACCCGGCAATGAAAATGTTGGCCGCCTGACTAAAGAGGCCACCAGTGCACCATCTCTGGAGATTGGCCTCCTGGCGACTGATTTGTGGGCAATCATACGCCGCAAAATTTTCGACCTATGGGACACTGAATGGCGCAGCCTGCCCATGCCGAACAAGCTTCGCCCTATCAAGGCGGCGACTGTGTAGCGGTTGTCAATGCAGGTCTCCCGCCAGGAGTCTGTTGTCCTCTGCCAGCTGTGCATTGGGCACACTCGGCTGACGCACGGCCACTTATTGCGCCATGAGGACCCACCTCTATGTCGCTGCGGCTCCGTTTTATCTGTGGTCCACATTTTGTTGGAGTGTCGCCTTTTAGCTGTGCTCAGGCAGACGTTAGCACTGCCTGATACGCTCCCTGCCCTTTTAACTGATGACCCTGCTATGGCTGGCTTAGTTTTGCATTTTATTCGGGCAGGGGATTTTCATCATTTAATCTGAGTGTGTGTTTTATTTTAATGTTTTGTGTTGATTCTGGCCTTTGGCATACGGTTTTTAAACTGAGTTTTTAATGTGTTCTCGGTGGTTGGGTTTTCCTTTTTTCTCTCTATGGTCGGCCAACCATCTTCACACTCTGTGTGATTTCAATTTGTTTCGTCTGATCTCTGTGTGAGTCTTTCTTATCCTGTGTCGTCTGCCGTCTTTCCTGTTGTTCGTTTTTATTCTCTTTGGGTGGTTTTAGTTTTTTGGAAAAAGGGACCGATGACCGTCGCAGTCTGGTCCCTTTAATCTCCCAAACCAACCAACCAACCAAGGCATCCCAGATATGCTCAATAATGTTCACGTCTGGGGAGTTTGGTGGCCAGCAGAAGTGTGTTCCTGGAGCCACTCTGTAGCAATTCTGGACATAAGGGTTGTTGCATTGTCCTGCTGGAATTGCCCAAGTCCATCAGAATGCACAAAGGACATGAATGGATGCAGGTGATCAGACAGGCAGCTTATGTATGTGCCACCTGTCAGAGTTGTATCTACACGTATCAGGGGTCCCACATAACTCCAACTGCACACGCCCCACACTATTACAGAGCCCCCACCAGCTTGAACAGTCCCCTGCTGACATACAGGGTCCATGGATTCATGAGGTTGTCTCCATACATGTACATGTCCATCTGCTTGACACAATTTGAAATGAGACTCGTCTGACCATGCAACATGTTTCCAGTCACCAACAGCCCAATGTCCGTGTTCATGGGCCTAGACAAGATGTAAAGCTTTGTGTTGGTGCAGTCATCAAGGGTACAAAAGTGGGCCTTCAGCTCTGAAAGCCCATATCGATGATGTTTCATTGAACGGTTCACATGCTGACACTTGTTGATGGCTCAGCAATTTGAGGAAGGGTTGCGCTTCTGTCACGTCAAACAATTGTCTTCAGTCGTCGTTGGTCCTGTTCTTGCAGGATCTTTTTCCAGCTGTAGTGGTGTTGGAGATTTGATGTTTTACCGGACTCCTGATATTCACTGTACACTCGTGAAATGGTCATACATAAAAATACCCACTTCATCACTACCTCGGAGATGCTGTGTACCATCGCTCATGTCCCAACTATAACACCATGTTCAAACTCATTTAAATCTTGATAACTGTCATTGTAGCAGCAGTAACCGATCTAACAACTGTACCAGACAATTGTTGCCTTGTACACGCATTGCCGACAAACAGCGCCGTATTCTACCTGCTTACGTCTCTCTGTACTTGAATACACATGCATACACCAGAATCTTTGGCTACAATTACTACCTTTGTAAGTCAAAAGGCCATAGGCCGCTACATTGAAGCACACTGTTAAAATTTTTTATGGGTTGTCTCTGAGTATTTGAAACAAAGTCAGCAATTATTTTGTAAGATGTATGGAAATGTTTATGTGATGTTCCGTCTCTGACAATAATGGAATTCTGACTGCAAGTATTAAAAAATTCTCTTAACATCTCCTAACAACTGTTCTGCAATGCTCCTGTATGCAACAGACAACTTACCTCTTCTTGCTGCTGCAACAGAATGATCATCATCATGCTAAAATATTTCAAATGGAATACTGCGATCCGTACAGAGGGCAATGCATGGACTAATTGCAACAATTACTGCCATACTTTTTTATACATAGAAACTGAATGATCAGGAGGGATGTGGTCAACTAGCCTTAAACAATGTAAAGAAAACGAAAGAAACTAATAAAGTCTATTATATTTGCAATATATTGTTTAAACACTGCCAAACTTTACACAGACTTTTAATAATTCCACAATGTGTATACTCAATAAACACATTTCTGGCCACAACAAAGACACAAATATTACTCTCAGTCTACAAATCTGGCAGAATCCCTCCAGTGTGCAAACAACCAACAAATACTCGCAGCAAAAAGGCAAATTACCAAAAATCCTTAATACCAAAGTCTCCTCCAGTGCTACTAGCACGATCACCGTACATACACAACTTTCCAGTATCCTTGGGTCAGTGTATACCAAAGCTTCTTGGGAATGGTTGTTCAGACTAGTAATGATTAAGCAGACCACTCAATAAACTTGTCACATTCATTTGAGCTTCTAAAACGCACTATAGATAACTTACCTACATACAGACCAAGACTTATGTAAGTTTAGTGTCAGTTACGAATGCGGCCTCTAGGAGTTAACATGGTCCACTGGTGACAGGCAGCAACAATTTCAGTTTTTACTGTAATGTGTGTTCCATTAAATAACGTTATGCGAAAAAGAAACTGATATTTGGGGCAAATACCCTAGCATGAATCCTGAGTTATGCAGCAAGGAATGTTGTCAAAGATATAGTTAAAAACTTCTAGCCATTAAAGAAAGTAAAGACATTGTACATGCAGATCACAAAAAAATGGACAAGGTAAAATGTAAAAGCAACTGAAACGGTACACAGGAGAGATACCAGAAATTAGGGAAGAGACTGAAAGCTAGCCTGAAAATCTTTATGTGAAGATTAGTGGAGGCACAACTACTTATGAACTTGGGAATATTAACTGTCAGATAGCATGAGCAAATTTCAAATAGATTAGAAAAGGAAACTCTGCATCATCTAATGATCTAGTTTCAGATACAAAACAAGCAGGTGGTATCCACAGAATTAACAGCAGATATGGCGGGATTCCACTCAACAAGGGAACGTCAAGCTCACTTCGTCATGGATCATTTTTGTTGAACACACTAGGTGTAGCTTGGTGGACAAATGTCATATTATAAGTCCAAAAGTTCAGAATTCAATCCTCAGTCAGTCTTAAGATTTTTCTGCTACTTATCATTTTACTCACCTAAGGTATTTTGTTATGTGACAATGCCACACTATATATCACAGTTCATGTGCCTTGTTGAACTGTAGGCAGCTCTATAACACTATGGATAAGTCAGTTCAAAGGTTTGAGGAAGGCAAGGACATACCGTCCCAGCTTTAATTTTTTTTATTTTTCTAAAATAAAGATAAATAGAGATGAGATCCATGTGGAATAATTTCAGTTTTATTGAGATTTGTACAGATTGTACCTAAGTGATCTGCATGAACTACTCCAAACTTTTAGCTCAATTTTTCACTTTGTGTAGACATCACAGAGATTTTTACAAGGATTACTTTTCTCAGAACTGGAAATCTCACAAGAAAACAAAAAAATTGTTAAGTGTAACAAGCCATTATTCCTTACCTAAAATAGCTAGGATAATGCAACTTTTGCACAGATCAGAAAGCAGTGCTCACGGTTTAGTCTCTCTTCAAACTTGCTGACAAATTTTGGTGTAAGATATTTTCCTCATATTTGAACAAGGAGTTAGAAATGAGTGCAACACACTGGAAACATGGCTGCTTGGAGGAAAATGACACTGTTTATGTATGTTAAGTGATGGCTGATTGTGCTTTTGGACACAATCACATTGGCGTTTCAGTGTCATAACTGGTTTTGACCTCCCAGTGGTCATCTTCATACTGTCAACAGATAAATAGATTAAACAAAGGAACTACATAATCTACAAAGCCTGGCAAGTAACTACCTATGTAATCAATAAAAGTCCGGTTGCTGCAAGTGGAAGTGGAATCCATTGTGTTTTTAACAGTACTGAAGACAAGAATAGGTAGGGGTGAAGGTCTTTTGCAAGGAGTACAGCCTGTCTTTGCATACATTTCTACATTCAGAAAAATAGTAGCTTGCCATTGGATGAAGACTCTCTGGCATGCTTTCAACAAGAAGCACTACTGTCACATATGTATGAAATCTTGCATTGTTTGACAAAAAGTATCATACAATACACAAATGTCTGCACCTAACTGATATCGGAATGGCAAAACACCTACAATGTGTGAAAGTCTGATAAAAAGCAGGCCAAAAACTCTGACCACCATGCAGAAACATCGAGAAGAAGTTAATGGGATAAACTTGTATTCATATCTTCACAAATATTTATCAGCTACTGGAAAATAAGTTTAATTTCAAAAAATTTGTTCAAGAGATAAGAAAAAGGCTTTGCAAAGTGAATGATGCAATTATTTAAAAAACTGCAACAGTCAGTGGCTGATAAGAGCTCAAACGTGGGAGAAGGTCTTGCAGGTTGCTTAGGTACATTCTACACAAATTTCATTAACTTTGAAGAGGGCCACTTGATGCAAAATGACACAAAGGCTAAAAGATATGTGGTTGGCATGTCACTTACAATTAAAATCTCACTACATTGGTTACAGCAGTATCCTACCAGTGCATGAATGTAGTTTGCTAAAATGTGATTCAATAAGATTGATACATTACAGATTTATAGGTCCTTTATCCTAGCAGGTAGTACTGTGATAAAGATCAGTGGCATACTGCCTTGTTAGACTGACTGGCTTCCTCATGAGAGCCTCATAGACTGTTCTTAATATCATGTAACTAGTAATCATCAATTTACTGCTCTGAACGCACACCCACTCTTTTCCCATTGAAATATTTTGCAACAGTAAGCTCTTCATACCTTCCATGTTTCTTTGGCCATCTTGTGCCACAGCCAATATGTCTTGTATCCAGCAAAATGAGTCTTTCATTTTCATAAATGGATAGGGGTATTATGAATGGTTAGGATCACTTTCCCTGCTGGAGGGATTCACAACCAACAAGATATATATTTTGAATCATTCCTCACCCAGAACCCTTGGACTGATTTGAATGTAACCAAACTGATGGGTGAGTCCCAAAAGCATCTCCAAGAAAACTGATCCAGAGGCATGCATCTGCCTTGTCTAATCAGTTTCAACAACAGTAAAAATACAAAACACACCTAAAATAGTCAAATCCTTGTTTAAAGACTTGGTTTGGAGTATAAACTAGCTTTAAAACTGTTATCAGCCTCATTAATGGCCTGGGTGGAGTTTCACTCAACACTAAGTTAAAACATCTAAATTTGCCATTCTTACGGTATGTCTATACAATGCCTCCTTCCTTATGCACAAGTGCAAATGCGTGGGAACAGATGTGCATATGCAAAAATCAGTAGAAAGAATGCATGTGCATCATCTTGTGTGCTTGGAAATTTGTGCTGCATTTATAGTTATGAATTACAACAAAAAGAAGAAAAACAAAGGCAACTATGGGTAAAACAGTATCTAAATAATGGAGGTACTGTGTGTAAGAAACACAAAGTGATGGTAACATTTTGCTTGCAAATTTCAGAATAATGCTACAGCAAGGTTTCGATTTTCTGCTTAGGAAACTGAGAATTTGTCTCTCAAGACAAAATACTATTATGTATAATGCAATTTATGCAGCAATAAGGCTGATGGTAACATTTTGATATCTGGCAACTGTTGACTCATACACCAGTTTGAGAAATTTATTTTGCATTTCAAAACAATACATTTTACTGTTTATTGCTGAAACTGGGAAATTAAAAGGGGTGTTCTTAGTGGTTATGTGAAGGTTAGTTGGCTTTCATTAAGTCAGTCATACATTATTTTATTTTTAAAAAATTGTTTACACAGCTTTACTTAAGAATTATTATAAACTAACATCCCCAGACTCCACAAACACATGAATGTTGCGGACCCCAGAATCCACTGCACCAGTGGTCATGTTTTCCACAGTTGAATTTCTTGTATTCTCAGTGTCTATTTCATTTTCTAGCAGTTTTTTGAGGAAGTCCACTTGTGCCATCTTATTCAGCTGTTCACATGTCAGGCTCCTCAATTGTTCTGCTATTAAATCACTAACACAGGTATTTTCATCCACAATTTTCAAGTGCACTTTTCATAAATTTGAACCCTGTTGCTTGTTTTTTTCCCCCTACTTCAACATTTATATTTTTTTACACTAATATAATCTGAGTCTTTTATCTTATTTTTAGTTCCCACAAAGTCAAGCCCATACATGGCACTCTGGGCATAGCATCACAAGTAACCTTTAGAGGCAGAGTTTCATATTAATTCACTTTATCTGTTATCTTTAAATTTCAGCTTGTTTTCTTTGGAGTCCATCCAACATTGCACATGTATCACCTGTTTGCTCTAGCTGCCTGTTATCTGCTAAGTAGTGCAAGAGATCTCTACCAAACCTGGGGATCAAGGCTCTCATGCATGGCCTCCGATTCAAACATTAGAAGCTGGCTTCAGATGGAAAGAAATGGCAAACCAACTTCCAGACTAAGGGGGGAGATAGGATTTGCCCTTTTACTCCCTTGTTGCCCGTTTTATATTCTCTTAATGGCTAGTGTCCAGGATCTTATGACAGCTGAACCACACAGCCATAAACAGAACTAAATAATGACTTTGCAAAATACAACTGTTACCTTACCCCTAGCACTACGGGTTTGTGACCAAATCTTTGAGATGTAACAACCACAAGGCCCAGAAAGGTCCTTTTTACAGCCATGGCAGGATTACAGGCCATTAACCCATGACGTGCCAACTATCAACCAAATCTAATCATCTCAAGTTAAGCCTGGAATAACACCCTCAACCATCACTACCAAATTTCATTGCCGCCACAATACATTCTTACTAAATCCCATTGCCAGGCATCCATTTGATTGACACATGGTCATACATCACTACTATGTCTTTTCAGTGTCTAATCAACTTTCACTGCTCCATAGATACTAAATTTTTAGTGGCGGTATTAATTTATAAATAATATTTAAATCTCCAGCTCTCTTAAATTAGGCTGACTGGAAAATGTAACATTATTTTTACACTGATTGTGCATTTTTACCTTTGTGCTTCTCTAATGTGGGACTACAATTCAAAATTTTTTGGCAGAATCATGTTGAATTTATTTAATCTGTTATAAGGATATGTCACGTTGCATTAAGTAGCTTTTTTTTTTTTAAAAGGAGTTATTAAAATTACAACTGGTGAGTGTGTGTCTATCAGCTGACTGAAGTGGTCAAAGTATTGAAAGTGTTTATTGTATGTGACACACTTTTTAACACTTCCACTGATTATTGTTAATTGTCACAGCAGAGATGAAATTGGCTGCGCAAGATCAATGTATCTTAGAGCATCTTAATCCAACTGATGTGTTGAAAATAAGTGTGTTCTGTAAATTAAATTTTTTCAGGAAATGGGAAAATAACTGTTTTAATCCACAGGGCTTTAAGCTTTACACTATTATACATGTTGCACATATTCGAAAACAGATACTGACAAATAATGTATTAAAGGGTTTGCACTCTTTTTTTAAGTATATACGTAAAATTTCTTGTGCATCATTTAGTTTGCTTTCATTTATTTGAATTAGATGCTTGGTTGTCCAAAG
Source organism: Schistocerca piceifrons (assembly GCF_021461385.2). Classification (NCBI taxonomy): domain Eukaryota; kingdom Metazoa; phylum Arthropoda; class Insecta; order Orthoptera; family Acrididae; genus Schistocerca; species Schistocerca piceifrons. Next base: position 425,096,814 of record NC_060145.1, read on the forward strand.
AATCAGTCAGTTTTACATCCTCCTTTGAATACCATAGTGAAAACTATAGTGCGTCCATTGCTGAATATTTTGGCTCAACCAGAGAGAGAGAGAGAGAGAGAGAGAGAGAGAGAGAGAGTGTGTGTGTGTGTGTTCCCCCCCTCTTGATTGGGTAGGCAGGTGACAGTTTGGATGAGACTTGGTGACAACAAATGTGAATACGAATGAAAGGTTGTGGTAACAGATTAATCTCAGCTTGGACTTAGGTCTCCATAATTTTCTCCATATTTAATTACTATGTGAACATAAAAAACACTTTCATTTCTAAGTTCAGTATGAATCTGCAATAGCAAATATTCATTCCATATAGAACACATTTTCTATACAATTAACTGTAACATTCATTCAGAAATGCTGTGTATACAGGACAGAACATGACAAATATTTTGGTGCATATTATGTACATGCAACATACATAATTTGTGATAAATGCAAAAAAGGTGGAAGGGGCTACTATGTAATCTTTTCAATATCGACTTTAACCCAAACTAAACAAAGAAGTGAATCTTAATCTTTACGACTCATTAATTTAAATATATAGCAATATTTTACATATATATGGAAATGCATTACATACACTGTCATGGAACTAAACTGTACAAATATGAAACAGGGATGGTGGACCAAGCACACATTACATCCGTGTCTTGTGTTTAATTTTTTCCTACTACTTCAATACTTTGCAAATTACACTATTTGCTCTACTTTGTATTCTCACTAAGCAGCATGCTGAAATGCTTACCATAGATGCTTTTAGCATGCAGAAATTGAAAAAGTGAAAATGACTGACAGCATAAAAGGGACCTCATGGGATTGTTGGGACAATAGAGCTTTTGATGTGATTAGAACAGACTGAGTGCACTAATGATGCACAGAATTACTAACCTATGTCACTGGGTTCTGTAGAATTATAGAATAAGTTTGTTTTCATGTAATAAGTCTGCAGAAATTAGCGTACTTAACACAAGCACCAATAATGCGAAACTAAACTTCCTCCATTTTTCACGAGATCAATAACGCTTTGAACACGGATAATCAGGTTGATATTGTAGTTACAGATCTGAAAAGTCTTTGATACCATACTGCATTGTGTCCTACTGAATGGAATACATCTTACGAAATATTGAAACAGGTATGCGAACACAATGAAGACATCTTTGCTGAAAAAACATAATACATTCATATTTCTGGCAAGATGTAATCAGAAAGAAAAGAAGAGTACAGCCCCTCAAGGTTGCGCAATGACTCCATTACTGTTTACAAAATATATAATTTTTTTTAAAAAAAGAAAGAAAACTTGCAGATTATAAGCAATTGAAACTGGCAGGCAGACGATCCAAAACACAAATAAATAAAATATAATGCATGTAAATAGAAGAAATAGTGTTTATTCAATGGATGGGTGACTGTCCAGGGAAAACTGGGTAACAGTGGTTTTAAGCACACACTATTCGCCAAAGTGGTGCCCAATTGAAGGACTTGCACCAGGCCTCTTCAGTGGTACCAGGCCTCTTCAGTGGTGACCAATTAGTGCAATCAATAACAAGCATCAAGTATTGAGAAAAAGGAAGGGAAATTAAAATTCCATCAGTGAGGTAGTCGTCAGAGATAAAGCACATGCTAGGATTACTGAAGGAAGCCTGCTATATCCTTTTCAACTGAACCATCCACATACCAGTAGTATTTGTTGAGAGCTGCTTAAGGCAGAACACTACTATAAATTTGGGCCTGGGAAAGCAAATGTAAGGCTAAGATTTATTGAAAGAATCCTGAAAAGTGGTTGTTTACAAAATTCTTGTCTTAGGCTCTTCTTACCAAGTGGATTAATGGAAGAGATGAAAAATATTCAAAGAAGCAATGTGCTTAGTTGGTTTGAGAATATGCTAGAAATGCTCAACAAACCAATGAGGGATGTTACATGAAAGGCAGTATTCACTGCTGAGAGCCCTTGTTCCAATACAAGAAAAGGTTAATCCTATTAATTTATACCTTTTGCCAGTTGTTGTTGTTGTTGTTGCCTTACCATTAGGAAAATAACTGCCAAACATGGGAATAAAGAGTGTGGTACCAATAACTGTTTTTCCTGTGCATTTCTCACAAATGGAAAAAGAATGGAGAAAATGAAAGTGGTTTTCATAATAAAAGTATTAATGGTGCCTTTATAAATTTTCTAAAGTTTCTTTATATGGGAAACAGGGCAGGTGGTGTGACAGAGAGAATTATAAAGGCATATAAAATCCAACTAGGGTTTGGTTTCTGACCCTAACTCACAACAAGCATGAAATTCTGATGGTTTAAGAATGGTGCAAGCTACCCCTGAACAAAACAACTTGTCTGCTTGCCCATGCTCATTACAAATAACATAGTAAGAGAAATTAAAAAAAAAAACACACAATAAAATATTTTATAGCATGTGATAGCATAGGTCTACAAAACATAAAAGAGGAGCCTGCTATGTAGATGAAACCATTTAGAAATATCCATAAATAACAAGGAATGTAGATGAATATAAAAGCAACAAACTTAAAACTCAAGATACATTTAGTTTTTGAATGATTAGTCATTAATATCAGTTTTGAAGTGAAACAATTACTTAAAGCAATCAACTGGAAGATTGCTCTGGTCATCACAGTCCTGTGATAAACATGGTTCTGCTTGTTAGGCCTTCCTTGCAATGACCAGTTACTAGAAAGGAAGAACAATTAGAGAGTTCAGTGTTCTTAGAACACAAGTACTGACTCAGACTGAGTAAGGATCTCAAGGGAAACAGACACTGCCTATCCAAAAAAACAATCCCACAATTTACCAGTTAATTAAGGGGACAGGGATGGGGAGGGAGTGTGTTAGCCTGCAACCTGAATCACAGGGAAAGTTGGTGATGACTGCCACACAAAATTCTGGGACTGGGCATGGATTAAATCTTGGTCTTTTAGATCCCTATTATTGCACCAAAATAGTATGAATTCGGATTGCATGGGAAAGGGTTGAGCATGGTAGGTGGAAGGATAAGAATTAATAGTTAATAAAATACATACATCACATGATTATGTACATACAATGATGTCAGGCCTTTGTTTCACAACATCCAAAACCTTTTTAATTATTTAATATGTGAAGATAAGATGACTAACTGGTTGTGCCAACATTTAACAGAACCTTCAAAATTATGTATTTTATATTGCTGATATCATATGTACATGATCACATACTTGTACGCAGAAACAAGTTTCAGAAATGTTACCATCCATACCTGAACATATTGAACTGCATTTTGAGCTAATTTTGACACAGGTGTAAATATTAAGACGAAATTTGAGTTTGAGAAACTGAGGTGATTGATAACAAACAAATCTTGTCTAAAGAGAGTTCTGGCAGCAAACTTCGTTCCAAGTGTTGAGGTGAAGCATCACAACTCGTTTTTTCCTCTTACTATCTTCAATGTCCCAGTGTTATAAAAAAGAAATGACATTCTATTTAAAAACAAACATGTGCAAACAGCATAACAATACTGCTGAAAAATGACAGCAGCAAGATATATACAAAGTTATTACTGATTTTGTCCTCTGCCAAATATGTAAGCTAAGTACCTGCAAAATACAAAACTCAAAGCTACTACTGTAACTTTGACACTGAACAGCAAACACTGATACAACTCTGTGTAAAATTAGTACGCACTCAGTTGCAGAATGAATATGAACTATAAACAATCCGTAATTTGTTTCTGAATATCCTTTTGTTGTAAAATAATTTGAAGTATAACACAGAATTTTTTGGTATGGTACTTACTACACTGATCATTTATCAGGAGATTGTCAAAATTGGTAAATACATTACAGTAAACTGGAACTGCTAATATTTACAGAATTAATACACTGTCAGAATGAAACATTGTTTTGCACTTTAAACTAAATTTGTCATACACAAAATACTTAATCTTGACTGTTGTGGCCAAGTGCTACTTAAGTTGGTCTAACAGTCCCTGTTTAGATATTCATTTATAGAGCAGAAGAAGTTGCCAATCAAAAAGTCTTTCAAACTCTGTTTAAACCATGCTTTGTCTGAAAACAAGTTTGTAACAGTTGCTGGCAATTTATTGAAAATGTGCGTTCCTGAATACTGGACCCTTTCTTGGGCCAAGTTAAGGGATTTTTAGGTCTTTATGTAGATTTCACATGCAGCCAAAGTGATGTGAAGAATAATTAATAAATGACTTGAAAAAGTAATGAAGGAGAATCTTGGCAAGGAGCAATTTGGCTTTAGACGGAATACGGGCACCAGGGATGCAATGGGGCTCCTACGAATCTTGGGAGAAAGGTTTCTTGAAAAAGGAAGAGACCTATATATATGGGCTTCATTGATCTAGAAAAGGCATTCAACAATGTGGTTTGGGACAAGCTGGTGACTATAATGAGGGAAAAGAGAGTGGACTGGAAAACCAGATGACATGTAAACTCATTATAGGCCTACCTTAATCAAAAAGTTTCAATTAAAGTGAGAAGAGAAAGTACAAACTGGATCGGACTAGGAAAAGGAGTAAGACAAGGATGCTGTCTATCACCCACTATTTTCAATCTCTACTTGGAAAATATGGTTGACCAATGCTCATTAGATGACAAAGGCGTAGAAATTGGAGGAAGAAGAGTAGGGTGTTTCAGGTTTACTGATGACAGCACACGGGAAAAAGAATTACAGGATTTGGTGGACACCATTGAAACTAATGGAAAAAATATGGAATGAAAATTAACACAAATAAAACAAAAGTATTGACACTAGGAGGAAATAAGGAAATAAAAATTATGCTGAATGGAGAAATACTAGAACACGTGCAAAATTTTTAAGTATCTTGGAAGCAGGATAGACACCGACTGGAAGTGCACCACATAAATTAAAACAAGGATAGCAATGGCAAAAGAGGCGTTTTATAAGAAAATGAGAATTTTCTGCAGCGGTCTGGACAGAGAACTTAGGAAGAGATTCACAAAATGTCTTGTATGGAGCGTTCTTCTATATGGCGCTGAAACATGGACTATAAGGAAGAAAGACAGAGAAAGGCTGGAGGCTTTTGAGATCTGGACATGGCGGAGGATGGAAAGAATAAGTTGGATGGACAGAGTAAAAAATGAAGAGGTACTGAGAAGAGTGGAAGAGAAAAGACAGTTACTAGATGTAATAAAGAGAAGAAAAAGAAATTGGATTGGGCATAGATTAAGAAAGAATGATAAAAACAATTTTAGAAGGTTATGTAGAAGGGAAAAGGAAGCAAGGTAGGAAGAGATTCCAGATACTGGATGACATGATGGACGGTACAACATACAGCAGCCTTAAGTAGAAAGCAATGCATTGCAAGAAAATGGAGAGGCAAAGGAAGGACCTGCTGATATAGCAGATAACTGATGATGATGATGATGATGATGATGTAGATCATTCCTAGTATTGACACTATGTATTAAGCAACTGGTTACAAATAAGAGATACATTATTTGCAACAAATTTCATTAAGGAATAATATATTGAGAAGCAGTGGTTGGAATACGAAGTCCCTTGAACAGGTTCTAGAATTTACACCACAATTGATTCTTATTACACGCTTTTGCACGCTAAACTTTTGCTCGGTTTGACGATTTACCCCAGAATATGATCCCGAATGGCATAATAGCATAAAAGTAAGCAAAGTACCTAAGTTTTTCTTATGTTTATATCTCCTAAATATGACATAATTCTCACTACAGATACAGGCTTGTTTAGGCACTTAAGCAACTCTGCGGTATGCCCTTTCCGATTGAATTTATTATCGAGTTTTAAGCCCAGAAATTTTACACTGTCAACCGCTTCGATCTGCTTGTCTTCCCTCGATTGCGTACTTCTACTCTATCATGATACGGGAAATTTTGATGAGCGGCATACATGGTAAATTTCCGAACAGAAGTGACTTTGTAGTATGATTCTAAAACACGTATCCCAAACGAATAATCCCTTCCTCTCCGCACTGTCTTGTCATTTGGAGCATTTATCTCTGACTGACTAATCCAAAGATAGCGAAGGAGTAGAATTTCATTTCAACTGATGGTCTTCTACATTTTGTTAGAATTTTATGTATTATTTATCATTTGTCAAAACTTGGGAACTGTTTCGTCCGAATAATTCTGTAAGCTAGTGTTTATTCCGCCAAAGCATTAGATTCAACGAATTATAAGTTTACGGCAAATAGCGAGGCTTTTGCTTCCGGTTATTGGAATATTGGGTAATAAGGAAGATGGCAGCGACCAGGAGGTTGCAGAAAGTGAGTAGCAAATTCTAAGGAGTGTTGCGAGATAAATTACTGGCTATGATTTATATAAAAAAAGATTGTATAGAATCTCATTAGCATGCATTAAATAGTTATACAAATTGTTCACCTGTTTTCGCCTGTTGAAATGTGTTGATCTTCATTGAGAGCTGCATGACATTCCATAGGTATAAATTAGTTATTTTGTTTAGACACGGAACTATTCTCAGTAGTTGCAATGCAGAGCTGGATTCGTATCCGCCAGGAAAATCAATTATATGCATGTTACATGTGGATAGCTATATACAATTATGCTTTTGTACTTTTTAGGAGCTCGGCGACATCCGATCGTCGGGCATGAAATCTTTCCGAGAAATCCAAGTGGATGACTCTAATATATTAACATGGCAAGGTCTTATAGTGCCGGTAACTGTTTTATCGTTTGTAAATTTATTTATTACAGTAACTATTTATTTTTGTTCTTCACACGATTTTCCGTTTCTAGGATAATGCCCCTTATAATAAAGGTGCGTTTAGGATTGAAATAAATTTTCCTGCAGAATACCCATTCAAACCACCAAAAATTAATTTCAAGACCAAAATATATCATCCAAACATTGATGAGAAGGGCCAAGTCTGTCTGCCGATCATCAGCGCTGAAAACTGGAAACCAGCAACGAAAACAGATCAAGGTAACTAGAATTGGCAACGCTCTCATAAAACATAGAATTCTTTGTAATATCCGGCGGGAATTATGGCAGATAACTTGGTATCTAAAAGCAGTGATAGTGATAATGGGAGAAGGGTTGCAATAAGCGCGTGTTTAACAGCCTCTTTGTACGGAGTCCTCTACAGTACAAAATGCGTAGTCTGCCCTCTGTCGGTTCACGATGTTTTTACAAATTTAAAATTTTCGATAGCTTGAATGCTATATGCAATATGAGAACATTATTCAGATCGTAGCGTTAATTTGCTGCCGTATACATTTAGGATGTGTAGTGATGCTTCGTCATTTTTATGTATACAGTTAATACACTGTCAGGATTTCCAGTTAAGGTAGCCACGTATTCAGAAAGTGTATGCTCAACATATGTTGGAAGATAATGACATGTATTTTATAATCTATGAGCTGTAAGTTATTGTAACTCTATTTAGAAAATATTAAGAGCAGGTTGGCAGCTAGACTGCAGTTAATTCCCGGGCACCTCTAGTAACATTTGTCAAATCGAATTTCTGATGAGCACAGATTTATTTATGCATAAATGTAATGCTAGGCAGCATGACTGAAAAAAAAGGGGGTGGGAGTGGGGAATTAAGGACTTCAGTTTTAGTAAGGGGTGAGATAAAAGGGTCGACAGAAGCTTCCGATCCCACGCGTCGGCTTTGACTCGTGACATAAGGGTGTTGTGTGTGACGTCATGACGGTGCGGAGTTTGGTTTGAGTGTGGCTGTCTCCAGTTCTGTTTTATCTTATTTTATTTACTTTTCTGATCTGTTCGTTCTATCTCGTGAGATTTTTCTTTTTTTTTTTTTTTTTTTAATTTAAAAACGCTTATTACGTATTTTAATTATCTGTTTCCTCCAATTTCTGTTTGTTTATGATATTTATCTTTCTGATCTGTTTGTTCTATCCCGTGAGATTTTTTTTTAAAAAAGACAAAAAACGCTAATCAGCTACTGAAGCATCTTTATGTTCTATGGGTTGCAGGGGTTACGACCCCTGGGGAGGTGGGTGGGTATTCATGCATGGCTGTCTTCACTTACACCTTGTAGCTATGCAAGGCGTCTAAATTTGTTTGTATTTAGTTTGCCCCCCCTCCACCCAAAACACCCCATTTCCCGCGCTTGTCCCGTTAGTGTCATTAGGCTTCTTGTGGAAAGTGTGTGTGTTTATTTTTGTTTCCGCCATATTTGTGATGTCATGGGTCAAAGCAGACGAGTGGGATTGGACGCTTCCATATTTCCAGATAAAAGGTAAAACTTGGTGTATAGTTAACTTTACTCCTTCGATTACTCATATTTCAGTTTCTGGCACTTTTTCGTAGAACACTTATTAGAGAAAATTTCTACAAATATATTATCTTGAAGATGAATCGGTGCAAGCCTTTAGTATGTAAAATAGGAATGATTACATTCCTAAATTACAATATTTTGGTGTCTGTGCATGGACTGTTGACTTGTAAGAGATGAAAAGCGGATGAATGGTGCTACAGTGACATGTCATTGGCTTTTTTTTACTTAGTTGGCATGAATTGTAGAGAAGTGTGATAGATGCACCATTGAGGCATATTTAAGTTGCAAATGCATGAAACTGCAGCTTTCATACTTCATAGGCTATTACAAGTCAGTATGAACTAGTGGGATAAATTTTTGGGCATGAATATTATGTGCCAGTTGGCCAACAGTTCATGCTGTGTAACTTCAAGAATACTCAGGATGTTTTTACTCTTCTCAGCTGGAGAAAGATTACCATCAGAATTAATTATAGATATCTGTGAAAAATTATTAGTAAAATTAAGAGATAAAATGGTTAGCCAATGCTTACCTTCCAGAGGCAAGTCAAAATTCTGAGTACAACTGATAGGGACACACAAAAGTACAAGAAATTATCCCAGTTTTCAGAACTACTAGTTCCTCCCTTGGGGAGGACAGGGGGATGGATTGGAGAGGAGTAGATAGGCAGGACATGTCACTCAGTATCCAGCAAGAGATGGACTCCCATGTTCCGAGGACAAGTGTAGCCAAAGATGGAGGGGATGCATGAGAGGGAGTAGGAGGTCAAAGATAATACATTGGTAAGCACTGCACAGCATCAGTACAGAGATGACTGTATGAGAAGTAAAGAAAGGGTAAGAGGACAAGAAACGAGTAGTGTAGTTAAGAACTAAGAAAAGAGAGGGGGCAGGTGAGACTGAGAAGATGTTTCGCAATCCAAGTTTCGTCTATGGAGTTCCTCTAAGCTACTGTCAGATGGGAGGATCCAAATGGCCCATGTTGTGTAGCAAGGTGTCATGCTGTTGAACATGTGTACCAACTGGATACATAGTGTATCAAACGAGTTTGTCTTCCATCCACACTCGGTCTCACTTGCTGATGACTATTCTAAATATTGTTAAAGTATAATCCCTCCATTTTCTGTACACTCTCTTTTTCATGTTTCCCTTTTCCTTTCCTCTGTCTTCCCACCCCTCTCACTCCCCCTCCCCCACACCCCCCCAGGTCCACTCTATCATTATTTTCCACTTGTCCTTGCAACATGTGGGTCCTCTTGTTCTAAGGTCTGAGTGGCCTGCCCTTCCTTTCTAACCTTACCCAATTTATTCCTTCTTGTACCCAGGAAGTTTCTTGTATTTTAGCTCATTGACAGTAGTAAGTAAAGTTCTGGTCAGTCATTCTGTTTCATAATTTTATATTTTTTTCTCAAATTAATTTTTCTTGTGATCCAAAATGTTCTTTCATTTTTTGTGTGTTCATGCTTGATGATTGTGGACATGTGGCTGCACTTAACAAGATACAGTTTTTAAACTATAACTTTACTTCTGAAAATTTTTTTGTGTAATAATATATGTGTCAACTCAGTAGAGTGGTTTGTTCTTTTCATGATAGTGGTACACATTGCCAAGGCCAATTGCTGTTAATGCCCCGATGATTACTTACAGCCGCGGTGCGCAATATTATTTTCTGATGTTTTTAAAATTTTCTCACAGGAAGTCGTCGTGTGTGGACACCCAAGAAGCCTAGAATAATTGATAATCTGTGTTTCTTTTAACCGTAGTAAATGAAAGAAGAAAAGCCATACTTCATACTGGTTACATGGAATCAGTTGTTGAAGACCCACAGTTTTAGAGAAAGATCATAATTTTGACTTTTGCATAGTGGGTGAAATGAAAATGTTCAGTGAAATGACAAATTGTGTAACCTGGAATTATTAGTGGTTGTGGGGTCAACAGAAGTGTCGGAGTCCACCAGTCAGCTTTGACGTGTGACGTAAGGATGTTAGTTTATTTTATGGGTGTGTTGTGTTTGTAGATGTCGTCTTGTTACGGTTGGTGGCGTTCTCTGGTGATGTATTGGGTTCATTTGGGTGTCGGTGCTTGAAGTGTGCATTTATTGGTCTTGACTGTTATAGAAGAACGGACGTTAGTTTCAGCGAGTTAAGAATTAAGTTTCTGTTGTGTTTGTTATTGTGGTGTCGTGTGTTGTTAATTGGTTTGCTGTTTGTCGCACAGTAAGTCGTTTAATTCAATTTGTGGCTTCTTTCGTTAGGTATGGATATGACTTCTAAGTGTAATAGAGCGCGTCCGCGGGCTGTAATGGGGGACGACATGTTTGTCCGTCATTAAGTTTCTGCAACTTTTTGGGCTTGTGACGGAGATAGTGAAATGCGGCGTATGCAAGCAGAATATGCAAGTTGGGGGTTAGTGTGTAGCGCCGGAACTTTTTTATGGTAAGTAGTCGTTTTTTGGGTCTATTGTTCGCGTGTTATGATGTTCGGTGGGATTTTTGTGTGTTGGGTCGGTGTTATTTACTGCATGTGTTGGTGGTTGATGTTTTGGTATTGGCACTTGTGGTTGATTTATGTATCTTAGGGGGAAGTACAAGATTTCAATTTTTTTAGTATCATCAGTTGTATTTGAGCTGCATAGGTCATGGGAAGTAACCGATTGCAATTTGTCGTCATAGCTATGTGTGTTTTGGTATGGTGAGCTGTTGTTCACCCATACAGGTCAAGGAAAGTGTCAGATTCCAATTTTTGTTGTTTTAGGTGTTGGTTTTGTGGTATTGATAGTTGCGGTGTGATTATAATTTTTGGAGTAGTTTTTATTTTGTGGTATCGACAATTGCGGTTGAGTTATGGGAAATACGGAAGCGTCCGATCCCACCCGTCTGCTTTGACCCATGACGTCACAAATATGGCGGAAACGACCATAAACCACGATTCCAATATGGCGCATAGAGGTGGCAAAAAATAACGTAACTGATAGAAATAACCGGTTACTGAGCAGTAACGGTTACTGCGATAACCGTTCCTCTGATACAGGCAGTTATTTCAGTAACTGTCTAATGTCAACAGTGCCTCGCGCCATCTGTTGACCCAAGATCATACTACGCTTTCCTGTCAACTCATCGGAGATCTGCCTAGGAACTAAGGAGAGGGTAGACCATTTGGAAGGCGTTCTATAGACCATGGGAATAACTGAGACTGCGCGCTATCTGTTGATAAGAACTGTGTACTATTTCGTGTGTCTTCGTTACTTTTAGCACAAACAATTAAATAAAGTTAATGTCCGAGCGGTGGCTGATAGGAGCTGCAGTACAGGCATTAACAAGTACAGTCGTTCCCTTAAGCCACCGTCTCATATGTCAATTTAGCTTGGATGGGTAGTATAAAGAGAGGTACCATAAGGAATTCGAGCGACTATGGAAATAACTGTCAGAGATCGGTATTTTCCTCTGGCAGTTATCGTTATTGGCTCACAGTTCTCGCTCTCTGGCAGTTATCAGGCTACCATTACAGGTAACCTGGAAGTTGGTAACGGAATAACTGTGTGTCTGTGTTCCTGACACAGTGACTCCAGTCTTAGACCCCGGTGATATTTCAGAGACGATAGTTACTGGAGCGAACAAATATTTACGTACTTCTCCGGAAATAGCCGCTGGCCATCGCGAATGACAAATAACATGTCAGAAAGTATAACATAATACAGTTGAATATAATAATTATCATCATCATTTGTCAGGAGATTGTCAAAATATGTGAATATATTACAGTAACTGCTAATATTTACAGAATTGATGCACTGTCAGAATAAAACACAGTTACGCACTTTTAATAAATTTATCATACACAGAATACCCGATCTTGACTGTTGCAACCAAGTGCTGTCAAAACTGAAATATAGCAGAATTTTTACCTAAGCTGGTCTATCAGTCTCTGTTACGATATTCATCTACAGCAGGCTGTTCCAACCGAGCTCCAGGGAGCCGGAGCACTCACTGCGGCAGCTTGGAGCCCGCGTGGAGGGGGAAAGCGAACTCACTGCCCCCTGGCCGCATGCAGCCGTAATAATCTGTGCTCAATGACAGCTATGACTAGCCGCGGGAGCTCTGTACCTCTATTGGAGGATACCTTTCTATTCATTGAGAGGGATGGTCGACCGCAGTGTTTTGTATGTCATAAAGTATTTAATTCTGCGAAGAGGTACAATATACAGAATTAAATACAGTCAGGTAGAAGGCATTGCACGCAGAGAACTGGTAGTCAGGCTTAAGAACGACATACCAGTAGACGTATGTTTAAAAACGGATTCGTAATACGGAGGGTATCAAAACATGCAACATAGTTCGTGTTCTGTAATGCACCAAGAGGCACTGTGTGCTGAAACAGTAGAGCTAGGTGGCGTAATGAAAGATGTCGTGAAGTGTGTGAATTTTGTGCGTCGTCAAAGGATTCCTGAAAGATGTGGAAGCGGAGTATGGGGATATGTCTTACCACAGTACAGTTCGTTGGCTGAGTCGGGGAAAAGTTCTTGATGTTTTCTTTGCCATTAGTGAGGAAATACCCCTTTTCTCGAAATGAAAGGGGAAGAAATGCGTTGTCTGAAAGATATAAAATGGATATCAGACCTGGCGTTCCTAGCTGACATTTGAGAGGCAGATGAGTAATGGACATCTAACGTTCTTCAATCATCTTGCTTTTTTAAAACTACCTGAAGGTACTACTTTCGGCGATTACCAAGCAAACTTAAAGCAGCTCATCACGTCGTTTGAAACACGATTCCGAGACCTCACTAGTTTGGAAGTGGAACTTAAGGTGTTCAGCACTCCTTTTTCAGTTTCCACCAATGACTTGTCATCGTCACTTCAATTGGAGATTATTGATTTGCAAAATTCAACTTTGTTGAAAGAGAGGTACTACAACACGTTGTATTTGTCACGATGGTAGTGTTCATTACAGAAAAAACATTTCCAAACTTCACAACAATGCCGCTCAGATCATGTGCATGTTTGGATCTACGTTTTGATGTAAGCAGCTTTTCTGAGCAATGAAAACAGTTATAAAGTAAGGAACGATCGCTTCTTCAGGATGCAACAATGAAGGCCATCCTCCGCATTAACGCTGCGAACACTTTGACGCCTGACATTTCCGATCTTGCAATGAAAAGAAAATTTCAAACTACAGAGACCCAATAAATTTAGTATGCAATTTCTTGTAAAACATTTGTTTCTTATTTATTTCCTGAAGATTGTATTTCCTGGTGTAGCACGTCACCACGTCTTAGCAGCTATGAGTGTGAGGTTGTCGATCTTGTAAGACGCAGCTGGCACATCAAAACGCTTGCTTTGCCGCCTGCCTCAGCCAGCCGTGCCACGTGCCGGCCCACTTCACTGGTTGCAGCGAGCGACACTGCTCCCTGGAGCAGGGAGCGCTCCGCGGCTCACAACGGAGCCCATGAGCTGGAACAGCCTGATCTACAGAGTAGAAGGAGGGGTCAATGGAAGCGTCCGATTCCACCTGTCTGCTTCGACATAAAAAGGTGTTGTGGTGTGTGAATGTCATTACGGCACGGTGTTTATGAACTGGTTTTTGTGGGGGGGGGGGGGGGGCTGGCCGATCTAGTTTGCAGTGCCGGAATTTGCTGGTGGTAATTAATTTGTGTTTTTTTTCTAGCTGTGATGTTTTGTGTATTTATGGAGTATTGAATGTGATTTAATTTATTTAGGTATGATTGATTTGTGGACTTTTGGGATTGTGGTTTTATTTTTCGCAGTTGTAGGTGTTGGTTTTTTGGCATCAGTAGCTGTGGTGGACCTATATAGGTCACCGGAAATGACCGATTCCCATTTTCATAGTTGTACGTGTTGATGTTTTTGTATCGTCACCTGAGGTTTACCTATGTAGGTCAAGGGAAATGTCAGATTCCAATTTTCGTGCTTTTAGTTGTGGGTATTGGTGTTTTGGTATGGTTGACTTATAGTGTTCAAGGGAAGTGTCCGATTCCTGCAGATTTTTGTTGGTGTAGCAGAATGCTGTATTTTTTTCTGTTTGTTCTTCATTTTGTGTTTTGAGATCATGGTGGTTTTTTTTTTTTTTTTTTTTTTTTTTTTTACTAGCTTGTCCTCACATTAAAACCCCCAACTTCCCGCAGTTGTCCCATTGGTTTGATTGTATTTTTGGTGGGGGATGTTATTGTATTACTTATATGTATCTTCGTGTTTGTTGCCATGTGTATGTAGTGACGTCATACACACACTTAAAATAGCCATTTCCGGCATATTGATAATGGGTGGAATCAGACACTTCTGCATCATAAAGTCTTTCGAACACACTGTAATCCGTGCTTTATCTGAAACCAAGTTTTTAATGGTTGCTTACTTGCTGGCAGTTTATTGAAAATACATGTTCCTGAATATTGGACCCCTTTTGGACCAAGGTAAGTGATTTTCGGTCTTTGATTAGATTGCTGTTCCTATTTCTAGTACTGATATTATGTATTAGCTATTGATTGGAAATACTTGTAACAAATTTCATTAAAGAATAAATATACTAGGAAGCAGTGGTCAGAATACAAAGTGCCTTGAACAGGTTCCTACATGATGTTCTTGAATTTATACCACAAACGATTTTCATTACACGCTTTTACATGCGAAAAACTTTTGCTATGTTTGATGAGTTACACAAAATATGCTCCCTTATGAAATAATAGAGTGAAAAAAATGTGGTATGCCCTTCCCAATGTAATTTATTATCGAGTTGTAGTCCCAGAAATGTAACACTGTCAACCTTTTCGATCTGCATGTCTTCATATGTTATAAACATGATGTAGCTGGAGAAATCGAGCAGTTTCCAAATTCACATAAAACTTGGATTAGCGTACTCACACTTTCCCCAATAGGACTACCTTTTACAGCACAGGAGTAAACGAATCTGTCACATTACGTAGATTTTTTTGTTGTATTACAAGGCTGTACACTTTATTCTATTATGTGAGCAGCACAAGAAAATAAGCTTCGAATTTAACCTACAGTACTCAGTTTACATATTACTTCATACTTAAAAATGCATGTTGTTAACATTTTACTTAAACAGTGCTGTGGCGAAGTTCCGCGTACTTTCTGCTGCAACTGCGAAGATAATATTTCTAATAGCGACCGATAACCTACAAACATATAATATGAAACACTAATAATCGTTCTAACATCGACTAAAATGTACACGGAGTTAATAAGCTAAGGTTATGACATGATTCATACGACATTCCTACCATTTCACACTACTCGCAGTTATACTGATAACTAAACTGATGGATTCCAACTATGTCGTTATTTAACTGTAGCCCCTCGGAGTATTCAGTATTCGCTAGCGAAAAATAACTTGGCAGTTATTAGTAACCGTTAACAATAACGGTTATCAAAGAATAACTGGAACTGTGATAATGGTTACTCCAGAATAACCGTTTGGCCCACCTCTAATGGCGCATATAAAGTCGTTACGTACACATTATGAGGACGAAAATACATCGAAAAACACACACACACGTTCCACAAAAAGCCTAATGACACTAACGGGACAAGCGCCGGTAATAGGGGGTTTTTGGGTGGGGACAAACTAAATATAAACAAATTTAGACATCTGCCCTCATACAAAACCACGCAAAACGACGAAAAAAACTGACATCACAAAACTCCCGAAATACCACTAAACACAATATCATCTGGAATCGGACACTTCCCTTGACGTATATAGCTCAACAGCAGCTCCTGATCCCATAAATTAGGACCTAACACTTCCCTTGACCTATATAGCTCAAAAACCTCTCCTGATACCAATACCAACATTCACAGCCACACATTGGGATCGAACACTTCCCTTGACCTGTTATCCTTATGACATACAACCGTCCATGGTGTGAGACACCGGAA
Source organism: Schistocerca piceifrons (assembly GCF_021461385.2). NCBI lineage: Eukaryota > Metazoa > Arthropoda > Insecta > Orthoptera > Acrididae > Schistocerca > Schistocerca piceifrons. Next base: position 425,113,042 of record NC_060145.1, read on the forward strand.
CTTTAAGTAAGCCTCATTTATTCACGACATACTGAACACTTCACGACTTCATCCAAAAATCCGAATAGTTGAAGAAATTTTATTAGAGACAACGCACTGTCCCTCATCACAGCCGACAACCGAAAACTGTTGACTCGGTCAGTCATATCCATACCTACCAAAGACATAAAAAAAGCAATTTACCAAAATTCACACACGACGCCAAACACACACTCGCAGACTAAACCAAAAACATCACCTAACACACCACCAGAGAGCACCACCGATCACATCAAAACGATAACTATAAACACGCCACTCTCACAAACTAAATTCCGTGATGTCACACACCACAACAGCCTTATGTCATGGGTCAAAGCCGACGGGTGGGATCGGACGCTTCGGTCGACCCGAGTTATGTAGGTGAAGGGAAGTGACCGATGCCTGTCGATATTGTGAGTGTAGCGGAACTTGGGAATTTTGTGTTTTTATGTCATCGTTTTGTGTGGTTGGGATCGTGGTGTGTGTCTGTATGTGTTTATATTTAGTTTGTCCCCACCCAAAAATCCCCAAGTTCCCGGGCTGGTCTCGTTAGTTTGTTTATATTTTTGGAGAGAGATGTGTGTGTTGGTTTTATATGTATTTTCGTGTTTTGTTGTTGTTTATCATGTAATGACATCATAGGCACCATATTGGAAATGTTGAGAGTGGTCATTTCCGCCACATTGGTGACGTCATGGGTCAAAGCAGACAGTGGAATCAGATTCTTCTGTGTGCCCATGGTTGTGTTACACTCTACTTGAAACTAGATTTTTGTATGTCAAGTTAATTGAACTATGGATGGCATGGAAAAGTCTAAAGTTTCAAGTGGAGCACTTTACAACCTTAACAAATTCCCATTACAAAATTTGCACTTTTTTAAATATTTTCACTTCGCCTGTTTCTAAAATTCGTAAATATAAAGTCAAAACAATGGTCTTCCTCCCGAATTATGGAATCTGATTTATTCTTGGTAACTGACTCTTTGTAACCAGTATAAAGTATTGTTTTCCCCTATTCATTTGTCACTGATTAGGCATTAACAACTGAGAATACGTAAGTTACTTTAGCTTTCTCATGTGTCCATTTTGGCTGAGAATTGACAAAGCCAACAAATGTGTGAAAATGAAATTTTGGTTGTGGTGAAAGATCGATCTACAGTGCAGTCTGAGGTATGTTAGTTTGAATGATGTGTGTTTTATTTCTCATTATTTTCTGTTTACATGCATCCGCAATCCTACAGTATGTATAGCGTTACCAGAGGTACCATGTGTGACAAAATTAGAAAACGAAAACTCAGATTTAAATGATTTATCATGTGAAATTTTCTGGCAGATTAAATCTATTTGCCAGATTGATACTCGAATCTGGGATAATCTCAAAGTGTTTGCTGGTAATATCTGTCATGAGCAGGTTTCCCAGGTCCGAGTTTTGATCCAGCACAAAGTTTTAATCTGCCAAGACCTTTCAAATCAGTGCACGCTCCACTTCTGAGTGAAAATTCATTCTGGATTTATTAAATGTGTGTGCTTATTTGCCCCCTGCAAACAAATTATTTTTCTCTGAAAGTTCTGTGTGATTGTGCACTAGCACCTGTAGCAAAGTCTGTGCAAGAAGATGAGCAGCTAGCAGCGTGATTGTTGGCTTTGACCCACGCAGTGCAACTGCTGCAGAGGAAAATATTACTTGAATTGCATTACATGATTGGTTGAGACGGGTGCGTGAAGCTGTTGTGTCCAGCCCTTTTTGTCACTGACCCTCTTATGGCAACTTGACTATAGGATGTTAAGGCGGTGGTTGTTGTTGCATTAAATACTTACTGTTTCTCCTGCAATTGAAACAAAAATATTGTTATGTCATTTGGTATACAAACCAGTTACTCTGTCACCATAACTTTCGGTTACTGCCTATAACAGTTGTTAACAACTTGTGCTTCAGGGTTTGTGTGGATGGCTCTATGTAAAGTTTTTCCATTATTTCTATAGTATGGCATATCAGTAATTTGACAATGACAAAACTTCTTACAACCACTGTGGTCCCAGAAGTACACTCAGCATAGAATCTGACAGGAATTCCATCAGGCCCAAATTTGTTCAATTTTATTGATTTCAGCTTTTGCTTTGCGACTCTCAGTTTCGGTTCCTGTCTCATTTGCCGGGAACTGGATACTGCCTTTGATGCCACTAACAGCCTTCACATACGACCAGAATTTCTTTGGGTTTTGTGAAAGATCATTTGACAGTATTCTGCTATGGTAGTCATTGAAGGCATCATGCATTGCTCTCTTGACAGCCAGACTCGTTTCATTCAGCACCTCTCTATTTGTAGCCCTATGCTTTTACACCTATTGTGCAGTAATCTGGTTTTTTTTTTTTTTTTTTTTTTTTTTGCTATCTCATGGAGGTTCCCTCCTGTTAAGAACTGTTCTGCTGTGTACAGCATACCTATACAGTATGTGGTCAACTATTATTTTAAACTTGTCCCATAGTTCCTCTACATGCTCCTGCCATGTGCTGAAATTTTCAAGTTCCTCATTGTGATATGACACTACTGATTTTTTATTTAATTTGCTGAACATATATATATCTTCCTGTTTGTTTTAGTTGACCTTTGTATATTGGTAATCATTGTTGCCACAACTGTGTCATGTTCACTGATACCAGTTCACTGATACCATCCTCAAGGACGTCAGGTATGCCATTAGATCCAATATATTTCCATCATGAGTAGAGCTCCTAACTATCTGTTCTGAGTAGTTTTCAAAGACAGCATTCAGTACTGTTTCACACGATGTCTTATCATGCCACCACAAATAAAACTGTAATTTTCTCAATTAATTGTTGGATGATTAGTCTCCACAGATGATTACAGTATGATTGTAGAACATACATACAAGTGAACTGAGGTTTTCTCTAACGTTTTTGGTTTCACCAGGAGAAGAGTGGTTCACAATGGGAGGATCCAGTTACCATTTTATGCCCATCCCAGATACTGAATCTTGCCCAAACAGTCTCACGGGAATGGTGGATATGAGTTTTTTGTCTACTGCGACAAATACACTATCTCCATTTCCCATTTGCATTTTCTTTCAATGTACACTTAAATTTACCCCAAAAATCTCACTGCCATCAACTTCAGGTTTCAACCAGCTTCCTGTACATAGTGTTATGTGAACTTCACTGCTTTTCATGAGTGCTTCAGACTCCAGCACTTTGTTTTGAACACTTCAGGAGTTAACCATTAGGATTTCAATACTCTCGCCTGTGGGAGGCATTTCTTTCGATCTTACACTGATACTTTCCTATAGCTGTTGTTACCTAGAATGTGTGGAACGTTGCCTAATGTAAAAAAAAAAAAAAAAAAAAGAGCTGTTGTGTGCACCCCCCACACAGACCGCTACCTGACTTGCAACCTCTGATGTTTAGTGCATACCACCATTTAGAGGACTCATACAGTTGTGAGCCCTATGACGCAAGTCCAGGAAGTTGCAGCCTAGCTTGTCACAGAACCTTCGAAGCCTCTGGTTCAGTCCTTCCACGTGACTCCGAACCAAGTGGCATGATCAGTTCTGGGGACAGTGCTGCAAATTGTGTGAGCTTCATTGAAACTCCATGCACAAGGCTGGTCTTCTCAACCTTTTCTGCCAGTCACTATAATGACCCAAGGATGGCCTTGGAGCCAAGCCCATAGGCACTGTATGTGCCAACATGCATCACATATTGCAGTTGGTTGCACTCTGTTATGGCTGCTTGAGTGGCCTCTTCAAGATGTTGATTGGGACTCGGGTCATACAAGCTGAATGCATCTGGTGTCCTTTCCTGTCTCTTGATGCCATTTCGGTAAGGGGTCATTTGGTCTGTGTGTGTGTGTGTGTGTGTGTGTGTGTGTGTGTGTGTGTGTGTGTGTGTGAACTGCTGACGATTAATAAACCCCTACCCTTTCGCATTTGCTTCCTTTTGACACTAGACAAAACAGATTTCACCAAAACAGATGAAGTGAATATCAGTGGCTCAGTTTCAGTGAGAGACAGGACCTTAAACTAGTTGGTTAGGGGAGTTGGTACAACATCTTGAGTCCTCCCAGGTCCCTGTCCACCCTCTACAGGACACCTAGATCTACCATTTACACACCACTCTCACAAAACTATAAATTTTGCCCAAGTCATCTTGTATCCTCATACAGTCAGTCAGCGATGACACCTTCCTGTGCACCGCAGCCTCATCGGCAAATAGCTGCAGATTGCTGCTCACTTGGTCTGAGAGATCATTTTTGTATGTAGGGAATAAGAGTGGTTCTGCCACACTTCCCTGGGGTGCACCTGGCAATATACTTGTCTCTGGCGAACACTCTCCATCGATGACAACATATGGGTTCTATTACATAAGAAGTCTTTGAGCTACTTAAGATTCTGGGAACCTAATCCATAGGCTCAACCTTTCAACAGTCTGCAGTGGAGCACTGTGTGAAACACCTGCCAAAAATCTAGGAATATGGAATCTGCCTTCTGCCCTTCATCAGTGGTGCACAAGATGTCAAGTGGAGAAAACGGCAAGCAGAGTTTCACATGACTGACGCTATCTAAATACCTACTGATTTGCATACATAAGCTTTTCCGTTTCAAGGAATTTTATTATATTTAAACTCTGAATATGTTCAAGAATTCTGCAGCAAACTAATGTTAAGGATATCAGTCTGTAATTTTGCTGGTCCATTTTTGTACCCTTCTTATGAGCTGAAGTCACCTGCCAATTTTGTTTGTATCCTTGTTGTTGCAAGTTCAACATACATTTATGCAACTGGTATGTAAATAAGTCAGAAAAAGTATATAAAAACTTGGGAATAAGAGCATCATCAATCTCTCTCCCCAAATGTATGGTCATAGCTAATTTGTTGCTACAGCTGAGTAAACTCTCTGTTTACTTTCTTTTACAGAGCTGTTTTTTCTATTGTCACAAAGGGACAGGGTCCATCCAGCTTCACGATAGCACTAGCATGAACTAAGGAGCAGGGCATTACAATTCATTTGCTTTACGTTTAGGGAGGTAAACAGCTTTTCAGCTAAGAGTTAATTTGTAGACACTAGTTCAGATATTTATCATAGCACTGTCTGAATGTGGAGAGTAGGTAGCAGTTTCACATCAAGCAGAGAGTTGTTCCAGAACTAGCATAATTGTTGTTAAGGCTTCGCAACTGCATAGGTACCAGCAGGTGCACAAAGTGCGTCCACCAACATGCCACCACTTCATCACATCCTTTGTCCCTTCGTTTTATTGTCACTGGAATCTTGCTTACCTCGGGCACCACAACTTGAAGGTTCAAAGTTGGGTTCCAACTACTGCTGAGATTTTGTATAAGAGGTATATGTTGTGGCAGGTGAAAATGTGTGTGACGCTCAATCTGTCAACTGAGTTGTCACTAGAATGAAAAGGACCATGTACAATTCAGGACCTTTTCCTACACATGTGATAAGATAGCAGTGCTATCTTTGCTCCCCAAACGTTAGTTGATGAATGTATGAAGTTACAGTATTGCACAATACTTTCATAGATTTGGATAATATCTGTATCATTTAATTATGTACATATTGTTACAGATGTGCTGGAACATATCATGGAAAGGTAAAGTATGGGAGATTTGTTTTTGTATAAGGTTGGGAGGATAATTGCGGTCAGTGAAGGCTTCAGTGAGACCCTCGGTATATTCCGAGAGGGACTGCTCATCACTGCAGATGCGACGACCACAGGTGGCTAGGCTCTACAGAAGGGACTTCTTGGTATGAAATGGGTGGCAGCTGTTGAAGTGGAGGTATTGTTGGTGGTTAGTATGTTTGATATGTACAGAGGTACTGATGTAGCAATCTTTGAGGTGGAGTTCAACATCTAGGAAGGTGGTTTGTTGAGTTGAGTAGGACCAGGTGAAGCAAATGGGGGAGCAGTTGTTGAGGTTCTGGAGGAATGTGGATAAAGTGTCCTCACCTTTGATCCAGATAGCAAAGATGTCATCAGTGAATCTGAACCAGGTGAGGAGTTCAGGATGTTGGGTTGTTGGGAATTACTCCTCCAGGTGGCCCATGAATAGGTTGGCATAGGATGGTGCCATGCGGGTGCTTATAGCTGTACCCCGGGTTTGTTTGTAGGTAATGCCTCCAAAGGAGAAGTAATTGTGGATGACAATGTAGTTGGTCACTAGGAAGAAGGTTGTTGGTTTGGAATCCGTCAGGCATTGGGAAAGTTAGTGTTCAATAGTGGTAAGGCAATGGGCATCAAGAATGTTAGTGCGCAGGGAGGTGGCATTAATAGTGACGAGCAGGGCACCATGTGGTAAAGGGATAGGAACTGTGGAGAGTCGATGGAGGAAATGGTTGGTATCTTTTATATAGGAGGGTAGGTTCCGGGTAATACGTTGAAGGTGTTGGTCTATGAGAGCAGCCATTCTCTTAGTGGGGACACATTAACTGGCCACAGTGGGGCACCCTGGGTGGTTAGGTTTATGGTCTTAGGAAGCATGTAGAAGGTAGGAATGTGGGGAATCGTAGGGGTGAGTAGAGAGATGGGCTCGGGGGAGAGGTTCTGAGATGGGCCTAAGAATTTTGAGTAGTGACTTGAGATCCTGCTGGATTACTGGAATGGGGTCACTGTGGCAAGGTTTGTCAGTGAAGTATCTCACAGCTGACAGTCCTTCCGCCAGGTAATACTTGCGGTTCAAAACAATGGATGGTGGAGACTTTGTGCGTAAGTAGGATTATAAGGTCAGGATCAGCTTTTAGATGGTGGACTGCGGTTATTTATGCAGATGTAAGGTTAGTTTGCATGTTGAGGGTTTTGGGGAATGATGGCGAGGCAAGGTTCAAGCTTAAGAAATTCTGAAAAGTCAACAGAGGGTGGTTAGAGGGCAGGGGGGGGGGGGGGGGTGGGGTGGGGTTGGATAGCCGTGGGATGGTGGAGTGAACTGAGTTAGGCAGGGTTCAATCGAGCTGGTGGCGATAAAGTGTTCCCACTGTAGGGACCAGGAGAAGGAGAGAAGGTCTTTAACAAGTCCTGTATGCTTGAATTTGGTAGGCCTTTATATTTCTGTGAGGCTAAGGCTTCTGATATCCTTCATTTCAATGACTGCTTCACAGCCTGTGCCATATGGATCCTTTCCACCAACACCAGCTTTTCTGAACTGAGCAGGTGGGAACTGTCCCTGCAATACGTGCTATGTTCCCGTAACTCTCCTGGCATCAACCTTCATTAGTCAACTGTCGTCACCCATCCAGCCCCTTCCCTGTTCCCATTCCAGCACTACACAGTCGTCATTCCACCACCACACCCAGTCTTTTCTTTCTCTCCTTTTCTGCTACTTACACCCTTCCCCCTCCCCACCTCTTCCCTGCCTTCCGTCTAACCTGCAGTACTTCACTGTGTGCCACCCCTGCCATACCCTCTCTCATCCTCCCTGCCCCCAGCCTCCTCCTTACCCCCACCCAGTCGCCACATTGTCTGTTGTTGACAAAGACCTTAATGACTGAAAGCTTTATTTCTGAGAGACTTTTTGTTGTGCCTATCTGCGACTCAGCATCTCTGCTATATGGTGAGTAACTTCACTTCTGAAAATATTGTTACAGTCAATCCTGGATTTTCCATTGTTTGATTTATCTTGACAGTTAACCAGACTCACTAGATTGATGACGTAAGTTACAGCTAACACAATCCTCATTGTAGATTCAGGTAGATGAAGCTTATATTGCAATGAAAGTGATAAATTATCTAAAAGAAAACAATTATAAGGACAGTATCTAATTTCGTTGTCAGGAAATTGAATTTAGTTGGCGGTGTAGCATGGCCCTTCATACCTTTTTATTTATTATGGTGCCTAGCTTTCATTTATTGAGAGATCACTGTTAATGCATAAGGGGTATTTATATTTTGTTCCAGATTTGTGGTTCTGTTTTGGTGACGTCTTCGATTTGTCTAGTATCAGGCCTCATTGCATCGATTTTGTCTAGTAGGTTGTGAGTAGTGGTGTATCATCCAAATGTTCCATTCATTGTGCATGATTTGTATTCTTGTCTATCTTTGGGTTTGAGTATTATGCGAAGACACGTGTTTTGAAGTAGTTGTAGGTTCTTTGATAGATTCTGAGTTTCATCTTGATAAGCATGTCTGTGCCTCTAAGCGTGGGATAAAGTCCAAGAATTGTTTTTATTAGCTTGTCTCATTTTACTGTACGTCAGCTTTTTGTCAAGTGTGACATCAAGATATCTAGTCTACTTCTTGTTTGATTACCAGTTTCCTGCTAGTACTGGTTGTCAGGGGGTTAATTCTGATTTTCTTATTAGCTGTCCAGAGTTGAAGAATGTTTAATTGATGATGAAGTCTTTTTATGACTGATGAGTTGTCCACTGCCAGATGTGAGTCCTGTGTCAACTGCAAACTGTGCTGGTAGCATATTCTGTAGTTTTGGGAAGTCATTCACATATGTCATGAACAGAACGGTGAAACTACCGAGCCTTGTAGAATACCTTTGGTTTATGTCTTGCTGTACAATTTTTTCCATTGATTTGTACATAAAACCTTATATCCGTTAAAAAGCTGCCTGATTTTTTATTCAGCACTCCAGCAGGTCTGTATTGTCTTTCAGTTTTGTGAGTAGTTTGTCTGTCCACATTCTATTAAACACTTTTTCTATATCAAGGAATACAGCAGCTATGAACTTTGAGATATTCATATTATCAGCTCGGTATTCAGATTTGCGGAGTAGTTATATCTCTGATGAAAGTTTCTGTTGATATTCAAATTGTTTGGGTTGTATGATATTGTCTAATAATGATGGTCAGATTTGTGCCAGTAATAGTCTCTCAAGGATTATTCCCGATGTTGATAGTGGGCTTATTAGCCTGTAGCTCCCCCAAGAATTGGCACTACATTTGCTGTTCTCCATTTGTAGGGATAATGTTCATTAATTAAACAGCTATTGTAAATTCTGGTTAACAATACTAGTGGCTTCCGTGGCTGATGTTTAACATAGTTGTTAGTTATGCCGTCAGCTCCAGGTGCTGAGTTGGTATTGAAGTTCTTGATGCTTTGCTTCAGCTCTTGTGGTATGGTCAGTTATAGCTGGTCTGAGCTTCTGGCATTGTGTATTAGCCTGCCTGATTCCACTGTTCTGTTGTCCTCAGTTTGGTCATTTTGGAAATCACTTGGATTGATAATGTTTTCTTCTTTAAACATTGTGGCATATAATACAACCTTTTCCAGGGGTTCAAATATGAATCGATTGTTGTCCTGTGGAACCCTTTTTGGTTGTCTTGGGTTTTGAATGGTGTGAATAAGTTGCCATTCATCTCACGCCTGTAGCTGTAAGGTTGACATTCGATATTCTCACAGTTCAGGGCTCTCATGACAACTGCTTTATTTCTGTACTGCAAGTTGTGTTACAAGATCATTGCCATTATGTCCTGGCCCTGTTTTTTTTATGTATAAGTATTGAAGGTCTAGGAGTGCAGGTATGCAGGCAGAAATGCTTCGTAGTATGGCTTCTCAAGTTATTGTTGAAGCTTGCCTGTCTTCTCGTTTGATTTTTGATGATTGTCTCAGTTGTTTGGTCAGTAAGTTCTGTTGTGGTGACTTTTTCTGCTTGTCTAATACTATTATTTAGCTACTGTTGAAAAGACCCACATCCATCTTTTTTCCTTGTATTAGCCTGGATTGTTGGATCTATTACTTGTGAAATGAAATGCAGCTGAGAACTGGGTTGTGATCTGATGCCAAATCATTGCTGACACTTAAGCTGAGGTGTGGGCAGAGGTTCTTGTCGATTACTGTGTCCAACACACCTGGTCTGTGGTTCTGTATGATGTGTGTATATGTTGGTTCTTCTAATCCCTTTTTAAATCACTGAAATATTGATGTCCCAGTGAAATGCCCACCAGATGAATTTGTGTGCTGATAACATCATTATTAATAAACACAGGGACTCTCTAGAATGTGATTTTAATAGAATTAATGTCAGATCATGCAGTGCTATGGCTTCAAATTGAAAATTCAGCTGTCAGTACTGGATGAAGAGAAGTTACATAGACTACTAGGAGAAGCCAATGTCTACAATATATAAACCAGTTAAAGAAAATGGATTGGTCTCATAGAGTGGATAACAACAAAAGTATTGACAATTTTTTTTTTTCCAATTTCCTGACTGAGAATACGTGCATAACAGAAAAGATATCGTACTGAAATCGCATATAAGCAGTATCATACCAATAAATGCTACACTCAAAATTTAACAAACTCAGGATAGTACTATAACAAAGAAAATAATGAATTTTAGGCAATATAATGTAATTGGATAGATAAAAATCTAGTCCCCAAGCAGCAGGAGGAGAACACTCTTAAAAAAAGGTTTTACATATTTAAGCTTTTGGAGCCAGTGGCTCATCCTCCTAGCAGAAGGGTTGAAGGGGAAGGAGGAGTGGTGAAGGAAAACGACTGGAGAGGTTCAGGGAAAGGGGTAGAGTTAGAAAAAGTCACCCATAACCACGTGCCGAGAGTTACTGGATGGGGTTCTGGGTGACTTTTTCTGAACTCTACCCCTTTTCTGTCACCTCTCAGCCTTCCCCTTTGACCCTTCTGTTAGGAGGAGGTGCCACTGGCTCTGAAAGCTCGCATATGTAAAACTTTTTTTGTTTTTTCTTATGCCGTTGATTGGTGAGATAGATTTTTTATCTATCTAATTACAAGAT